>NW_024080745.1:0-124665 GCF_003009895.1 Hyaena hyaena | reverse complement strand
AAAAAAAAAAAAAGATAGAGAACTAGGGATGGGAGGGGGTGGTGGTAGAAGATTGAAGATACAGCTTGAATAGGCAAAAAAGGAGCCTGGGCGTGCACATGAAGTCATCCCTTGTGAGGGGGAACTGGACAGGAGGAGAAGGGGAGGGTGTGATCCGAGAGGCTCATAGGGAAGGAGGAAAGGAAAATCATGCTTCTAAAATTATTACGATCTCTTGGTTGTTATCTTGGCCACATTTGATGAGTTGTTCTAGAGCAATAAAAGTCTTCAGAATCACATGTTTGAGCACTGAAATCACAAGTAAAGAGAATTATTCAAAGGCCACAAATCTAGGTGCTGTGCCTACTTGGTGCAGTCTCTGAGCATGTTTGCAAGCACCTGATTCAATAGACACAAAAGAGGTTTTGCAAAGGCCTGTATTGTCCCAACAATGATGTCTCCTAGCTAGAATTGAGATGAAGCTCATTGTTTGGTGTAACAAATCTGTTGACTCCGTTTCCCATATGCTTTCTTCATGCTCTTTAATGAAAAGCAAATGAACAAACATTTGTTTTTTGCAACTATAAAGGTGATAACTGTTAAAAAATTATTAAAATATTTTAATATGGGCATATAATAAATGCAAATTTAGACAGAATGGGAGGGAATTGAATGTTATGGCTCATAAACACTACACTCCTATTAATAAAAGGTTAGTGATTACTGATGTTCTGGGAGATGTCAAATCTATTGATCTCCTAGGTCATTCTCAAGAAAGTTTCATGCATTCTTTTGTTGATTTTTCCTTCCTAACAGAGCTGGTTGATTAAGGCTTATCCAGTGTGCTAAGTTTTAGGGTTTCCTGAGCGATACTTTGTTTATTCTCACTCCATTCTCTTGTGTCATATGAATAAACTGTATACAAAATATGCACATTGGTCAACACGACAAGAAAACCATTATGAACCTATCACATTTGAAGAGGAAACTGACATGATGGCCCAAACCAGGATGAATTATCTCACTTCATGCACTCAGAAGCAAAGATCTAATAAAGACAAGCTTTAATGATTTGCCATTTAGAGGTGCAGAGGGTTTCAGTGACTTGCTCCGAGTCCCACGGAGAGTGGGTATAGAGGCAAAAACCGTCCACCCATGTCTTGGGAGGGCAGATTGGTGCTTTCTTGGGGGGCCTCCCTGGCTTCCACCACTGCCTGCAGGTCCCCAGGGGAAGTGTCTTTGGGTTTTGTCTATGGTGTATGATGAAATTTCAAAGCCAGCAGGAAAAGTGTTTGCTTCTCCCCTTCATCTTCTGCAAAGGAGGCACCGTGGTAGCCTCCCAATGGGAATAGGGGGCTCTCCAAGGTGGGGACTTTGTTACATTTCCAATGTTTGGAATGGATAATTAAGTAAAATCAGTTAATGGTGGAAGTATCCTGTTTTTATTAAAAGTATAGAAAATGTTTTTAACAAATGAGAACATAATTACTTTTTTCTGAATAATCTTAAAGGATTTTTCTAGTTGCCAAGTCTCTTTCCTGGGCTCAAGTCTGCCACATTTCGTTGGTGCTGGGGAAACATCAGGCATTTTCTATCCTTTTTCAAAAGAACTTAAGGATTAAAGTTCTTTAGATATTTTTCTCAATTTTAATTCCCAATATTTGTGGTAAATATTCAAAAAAATATGGCTCCTATTTTTCTAAAACTTTTGCTATGAGTTTCTTATAAAACATCACTAGTCAGTTCTTGTGCAGTATTCTAGGTAATGTCATGTAGAAATTCTCCACCGAAATGTTTAGTCTTGTGGTTTGTTTACTGTTAACCTTTTATAAACTAACATTACTGCAGGTAGCAGACAGCATACATTTCTACATTCCCTTAATTTTAAATCTGGATTTAGTGCAAAAAGGAAATTAATTTTTTAAAAAAGTATTATATCCTGCATGTGTGTGTGTACACAAGTGTGTTTGTGTGTTCAGCTCTTCAAACTTAGAATATTCAGTGAGATCAAAGTTGTTGACTTCGATTTCTGATCTTGGTTTTCATTTGGAAACACCATATGTACTATTTAGCAATCACACTTCACATGATGTAATTCTTGCTATTTTAATTTGTCTTGTATTCTATAATTGCTTTGAAAACCTCTGATACACAAATCTCTTTGCAGTGAATTTTCTTTGGTAACTTTATGCTTATAGCTTAAACGTGGGAATATGGCTCACATGAATGATATTTCTTTTTGCAGTAACATACCAATGGGGTCCTCCATCCACGTCTCTGTCTAGAAATTTCAGATACTTTTCCAGCTCCTCTGTGTCTCATTGGACAAATCTTACAAATTCTAACTGAGAAACTGGTCTCATTTTTTTTTTTTTTTCTGATGGACAGAGACTTAGCTGAGGCTTCACCTTCCTTGGCCTGCACTATTTCTATCATCTTCCTCTCTGGACCTCAGGTGTCTGGGGTCATCTTGCTCCAATTCACCGGCTACCCTCCATCAGATTACGCCTTTTTAAACATAAAACAACAAGAAGAACAGCAACAAAACCAAAACAAAGGGCCCCAACACTGGGTTATTTTCTAAATCAAAAACCTCCGTTACCTGTATGGTAATGGTGGAAGATAAACAAAGCTGGATACTGGGTGAGGCGGTGAAAACAGATTCCAGTCACTTGGAATTGGAGGAAAAGAGTCTGGCGTGATCTGAGCACGATTTTGGTTTGTGCAGGGGTGACTGGGTGTTTTAAGGAGACAATGAGAGAACAGGCAAGGATTGGTGGGCTCAGTGGAGTCAGGGAAGTGAAAAGTTATAAAAATGGGAAGGGGGTTTGTCTGTGTGAAACTCATCTGGTTTTACTACTTGGCACTCATTCAAGTGAGGCTCCTCCTCTCCCGTGGAGGTGAGGGGACAGGAAGTGGCTCTACCTTCAGGTATTGGCTGAAGTGATAGTGGGTCCAGGCTACCACCGTGATGAGAAATAATAGATAGAAATAATAGAGAAATAATAAATTCTCGTGGCAGCCTTGAGCTTCCTCAGGCAGGTACTTTATGAGGGACTAGGGTCATCCTAGGGGCGCAGCCTTGAGCTGTTAGAGATCGTGTTAGTGTTTGCTCAGATTTTCTAGGCCAAATTGAGGCTTACGTCAGAAGGATCCTCAGTGGAGCCTGGCTAGAGTTTGGTCAAGGAGAGAGTCTAAGTGAAAACAAAATAAAAATTTTGAGCTTGGTAGAAAAGACCTTGTGTATTTAGACTTCCTTCTATCTTTGTTGCTGTTTACTTATCCTGTGGCCTTTGTGATCCAACCGCATTAATTTTCTCCTTCCAACGCATGTACTGTCGCAGATCTGTACTTTTCTAGGCACTGAGTCCTCTTTCTGAATATCCCTCCCTCTGTAGAGGAAGGTGAACTCACCCTTCTGGGAAGTTCTTCCAACTCTGGGCCATGCATGCACTCTTCTCTGGATTCTTAGAGCCCTTTGTTTATAATTCTGGCATAACACACACCACCTTGTTCTGTTTTCTCTGGTGTTTACTGATATATCCTCCTGCCCACAAAACTGAGCATGAAGAGGGAGGGACCATGTTATTTCAGCTTTTCCTAAATGTCCATGCTTAGCATACCCCCTTTGCGATTTCTATTAGATGGGACTTCACTGGAAACGAGGATGTTTAATGAACGGCTTAAACTGAATATTGTGATGTAGAGGAAAAGTCAGTGTCTACGTCCTGTCTGCTAGCTACATTTATAAGCAATATGATGCCTGAATAGCCTGCAGACGGCAAACCAAGCAACAAAAAACACAGGCAGAATAAGGCAGAGGCGAGATGGAACATGATAGAAACAAGATGAAAAGAGAGTGTGAGAGAGACCTCTCATCACGGTGGGAGCCTGGCCCCGGTTGTGTGGAATGTATCACTTCTGCCTTCCCAGGCATCAAGTCCAGTTGTGCAGAGTGCACTATGTTCACCAAAACCCACTTCTTCTTCCTCTAGTTCACACAACTAGCCTAGGGTTCCCAGCCCTCTTTGCAGTTGCGTATGGCCTGGAGTTCTCACCAAATGTGGCCGAAGCACACATGGCCTCTTTCCAGGCTTAGCCTGCAGACACATGCCAAGAGGGATCTTTCATTTCATGCCCCTATTCATTGGGTGGGAGGCCATGGGTCTGAAGAAGGACGGCTCCTGCAACCATCCGTCTAGGATACCACCCTTGAACAGATGCATGAGCATAAAATAAACGTTCATTGAGTGAAGACGCTGACATCTGGGGACTTAACTTTTTAAACAGCTAGTGATGAACCAATCTTATAGTTGACATTTCACCGCTTAGGCTAATCCAGGCTGCATTTTTCGCTCACCACCGTGAGAGCCCTGCTTGCAACTCTTAGCCACTCCAGTGTCACGAAGTGAAGGGGTGGCTGTGTTGCAGTGGAAAACTACTGGCCTTAAATTTAGAATAGCCACCTTCCCTGTCCTTGCTCTCCCCACTTTGTAATTTCCATTCAGCGCAGGTTGGGTTTACAGTTGTAAACTGATTTACTTTCTGAGGTTTGACTTCTACCATGGCTTTCCAGCTAATTGAATCTCTGCATCCATTACTTGATTCCTTCTGCTTCCACAGTGGCATTGTGAAATTTATTGCTTATTGGAGCAGACAATCAGGCTGGTGATTGTATTACATGGACTTTCTATTCAGTGATTTCTTTCTTTCCAGGTACTTGGAAAAAAAATCCCAGAAATAACCCTAAGAACCTCTTTCCACATGAAATATTTTCAAAAACTGTTTTGGAAGTTTACAAGCATATGCAAAAGTAGAGAGGATAGTATAATAAACTGCCATGCTGCTGTTAACCTTCAAACATTATCACTATAACATTTGCCTGTTTTATCTCTCTTATTCGTTGCCCCCACTTTTTTGCTTCGCTGGAGTATGTTAAAGCTAATCCCAAGCCTTATGTTGTTTTACCTCTAAGCATTTCTTTCTTTTTTTTTTTTTTAATTCAGTTTTGAGAGAGTGTAAGCAGGGGAGGAGCAGAGAGAGGGTGACAGAGGATCGAAGCAGGCTCTGTGCTGACGCAGGGAGTCTGTCTGACGTGGGTCTTGAACTCACGAACCAAACCAGAAGATCATGACCTGAGCCAAAGTCAGACGCTCACCTGACTGAGTCATCCAGGTGCTCTGGTCCCTAAATATATTTCTATGTGTATGTATGTGTCTATGTGTGTGTATAGGTACATGTTTATTATACACACATATATATGAAATATATATATGATATATATGTATATATTTATATCCCTAAGAGATAAGGACTTTTTATGAACCTAAGCACAATGCCATTATTGCATCTCACAACATTAGCAATAATTCCTCAATACTCATTTCATTTTGATTTTCCCCATTTATCTTAGTACTGTTCTTTTACAGTTGATTTTAATCCTCATCCAGAAAAGAAAAGATCCACATACTACATTTTGTTGTGTGTGCCTTTTGACATTCCTCTAATCTGGAAGTGAATGTAATAAGTTTTGCTGTAAAATCACTACAAAACTAAGTAAATAAACACTTAAACCCTCTTTTTATTTAGCATAAGATTCTGTAGCTTGGCAAATCGGGCTGGGTGCGGGTGGGGTTAGGTGCTGGGTCAGAAGTCTGGCCGGGATGAGGGTCAGGGCTCACCTGGGATTCGTCTCTACTCTTTGAGGTCTCTTACCTGTTGGGAGGGCTGGCCCACATGGTGCCAGGTTCCCCGAAGGAGCAGGTGGGAACGCGTGCAAATCCTCTGAAGCCCAGCCCGGCACCTCACATGCCCTTTGTCATGTTCGAATTGGCCAAAGAAGTCACGAGGCCAGATCATATTCAAGAACTAGGGGTAAACCTCACCTATTAATGGGAGGACTTGCAAAGTCATATTGCAAAGCACATGGTTATACAAGGAGGGAAATAATTTGCGGTCATTTAGGAATCCACTTACAGTCACCTTCCATTTATTCTCACGCAAATATGTTTGAACTTCCATAGCCCCTACTCACTGTTAAAGTATATATATTTCCTAAAGTTTATCTTTTCCATTTAAACTAACAGTTCTTAAGATACTAGAAATTGATCACTTACAGTTTTAAGATCCAGTGGGTCAAAAGCCATAAGATCTTTTGGTTCCTGTGTAAAAATTTTATCTCAAGTTTTCCTTCAGATAGCAAATTCAGTTTATGAATGTGGTTTTTTAAGGTTTATTTATTTATTTTAAGAGAGAGAGTGAGAGCAAGAGCGTGCAAATGTGTGAGTGGGGGAGGGGCAGAGAGGGAGGGAGAGACAAAGAATCTCAAGCAGGCTCCTCATGGTCAGTGCAGAGCCTGATTTGGGGCTCGAACACATGAACTGCAAGATCATGACCCGAGCCAAAATTAAGAGGTGGATGCTCGACCGACTGAGCCACCCAGGCGCCCAATGAATGTGTTTATTTCAAACACAACTTTATAATTCCAGAAATAAATTCTTTGAGATCTATGACAAGAGCATAATAGAAGGTTTTAAATTTTATTTTTAGCATATGAGTAGCAGATTTTTTCCCCTCCTGTTTCCAGAGAGTTACCAAATGCATGGGAACCATCAGGAAGGGGATTCTATTTCTCTGGTCTAAGGCAATATTCAACAGGAGACAAAGAAAGCTATTTATCAAAGCTATCTACAGGCCAAAGGCCTAATTTATGTGGTGGGAACATTTCTGCCAAATACTTTGTAATAAAGAAAAATTATCAACTGTTAAAGACCTTGCCAGGTCAGCTTAATCTGGTGGTAAAGGGAGGTGACGAAAAGGTTGATAACACAGCTGTAAATTTTTACTGAATATACAGCGTTAGTTGTCTGGCTTTAAACTGATAGGCTTTCCTTGCGATGTGCTGTAGCCAGCCTGGACCAGCTCATCAGCGCCAACGGTCTGCGTCCCCTTCTAATTCAGTGCTCAGAAACGTCACATTGGTTGCTTGAAATTGGCCAGAGCAGGGGTATTTACAACACGGCCTTTGGCAAATGCTAGAAATCAGGGCCTCTTTTTTGCCAGTCAGCTGTTAAACATTTATAGCATACCACTGGCCTTGTTCCACGTGACACATGACGGGTACCACTTAGAAAGTGGCAGCCCAGGTGGCTATGAGTACAGAAAGGGCACCTTTGAGAAACGCAAAGAAGCCGAGATAAGAAAAAAGAAATGGAAAGTATGGCTGGCCCTTTGCTTACCCTAGGGACTTGCACTTTCATCAGACTCAAGGTAGACATGCTCTTTAACTTGTTTCCAAGTGTTTAAACATCGACTGAGACTGTTAGCAAGGAAGGTAGAAAATCGAAACACTCTTTCTATGTTAGAGAATTCTGTCATTTAGCTCTGCATGAGTCCCTGACCTGCCAAAGCATTTCCCATCTGCAAGGCAGAGACGGGGCACCCCTTCCTCCCCACTGTGCAGGTAGTGATGGAGAATGCCATTGTGCCTCTCACTATAGAATAGAAAATGGAACAGACTGAGATTATTGAGGAGAGTCAGGGCTCTCTGTGGAAGAGAGTTGGAAATCATCAGGGGCGATCTTGACACTGCAAGCATAGTTCACAGGCCAGCAGCATCGACATTGCCTGGGAGCTTGTCAGGAATGCAGGAATCCCAGGTCCCACCCAGACCTACTGTACCAGGATCTGCATTTTAACAAGGTCCCGTGTGATTTTTATGCACATTATAAGTCTGAGAGTGATCTCAATGGTGGTTTATTCACGGGAGCAGACAAATACTCATATATTGTAGAGTATGCCTTTAAATCTTATTTCTAGCTCTCTTTTTTTTCTTAGCCTTTATCTCTCCACTTTCAGATTTCCATTTAAACGTCATGCTCAGCAAACTGCTTAGCCTTTGCAGAAACAACATCTACATAATCATCACAGTAGAAAAATATAGATTGATTTACCTAAAATAGTGGCACACTTATCTTGGGAAAATAGGGGAAGGTGAGTGTTAACTCCTCATCCATAGTAGCAGAAATCAATGGATCAGGTAAAAAAATGTAAAAATCAACAAATAGCAATATCGGCATATTGTTAAGAGATAGGAAAGCAATGGCCAGGATTTAAAAAAAAATAGCTAAGTGATTTAAAGTAGTTGGCTTTGGGAAGAGGGACTATTTTTAAAATTCTGCTCAGACCGTTTTTTTTTAGATGTGTATAGATAAATTATTTCAATATCAATTAAAGATGTCTTGCCATCTTGTACCTTATGCATCTTTGCTGATCCTCTCTGAGAAAAAGCCAGCTAAGAAATAAAACCAAAAATCTTCCCCAGGAAGGACAAGCTGCCTGTAATGTTGGCTAAAACAGGAAACACAGTGGCTTATGTAAGGAAAAAGATGTCAATCATGGTAGAGAGGAAATGAGCTGATTATACCAGCGATGACCATATATTGGTGAACTTATATTTGAAGGAAGAAAAGACGAAATCTGGGATTGGAGGAGAGATGGACAAGCCAGGTTGTGGTAGAATATTCATGAGAGAAGTCTGTGTTCCCAGGAGAGGAACTTTTTTCAGAGAAATTTCCCTGTATGATTTATCTGCCAGAGAGGAAAGACTCCATGAAATCTGGGAAAACAATCCACGGAACTGGAATGGACTTTAATATCATTTAAGGCAGGAGCATCTGGGTTGCTCAGTCATTTAAGAATCCAACTCTTGATTTCAGCTCAGATCATGATCTCAAAGTTTGTGAGTTCAACTCTGTACCGACAGCACGATGCCTGCTGAAGATTCTCTTTCTGCCTCTCTCTGCCTCTCCCCTGCGTGCTCTCTCTCTCTCAAAATAAATAAATAGACATTTAAAAATATATTAAAATCATAGGGCAATAGTTTTCCAACTTCATTTTAGCTGTTGAATTTTTTTCCCTCAAATACTCTGAACTCCAACGGATCCCTGGGTGGCTCAGTTGGTTAAGCATCTGACTCTTGATTTCTACTCAGGTCATGATCCTGCAGTTCATGAGTTCAAGCCCCACGCTGGACTCTGCACTGATGGTGCTGGGGATTCTCTCTGTCTCTCCCTCTCTCTCTGCCCCTCCCGTACTCTCTCTGCCTCTCAAACTAAATAAACTTAGAAAATATTAAAAACAATACTCTGAACTCCCGTGTATTAAACCAGAAGCAAGCAGAAGAGCTGCGGTTGAAGTTGAGGGTAGAAGACCTGTGGCCAGCCTGCTCCCACAAATTTCCACCTTGCCTTCAAGATGCCCTGAGCTCTTAGGAACAGAGCTTAAACAATGTGGCAGCTCAAAAATAGCCCTCATTCGACTAAGGGTTGCAGAGACTTACATGATTTGCTCATGGTCACACATAAGGTCAATGGCAGAGTCTAATCTTGACCTCACTTGCCTGGACTCCGAGGTCACTGCCGCATGACCTCACTGCAGGGGCAGTCAGCTCCAGTGGACTGTGCACTCTGTGCAGACTGGGATTAGTTTAGTGTCTTCACTGTTGTGGAATGCTCAGTGTGCAGTAGGACCTCAGGTAATATTTGTTGAATGAATGAAATAAACAATGTCATAAGTTGGCTTAATGCCTTGATGCTCTTAGGAAGTGAAATGGAGTTAAAAGATGAGGAGTATGGTTAATTCATCTTGTAAGAGTCTCCAGCAACAGAGGTTGAGTTCCTTGGAGATAAATGGCTTACTATTTTTACCTCTGTAAGCCTCCTGTGCTCCTTCTGCTCTCCCTCTCCAGTCTGGTACTCCTCAACCAGAGTTTTCACTTGTTTGGGATTAAGATCTTTCTGCTCTTTCTGTCATTGAAGAGCCCAGAATGCTGGTCATTTTCTAGACCAGCTCTTTTATAAGCTTTCTTTCTTTCTTTTTTTTTTTTTTTTTTTTTTTTTTTTTTTTTTTTTTATTTATTTCTAGAAGAGAGAGAGAGAGAGCGTGAGCAGGGGAGGGTCAGAGAGAGAGGGAGACACAGACTCCGAAATAGGCTCCAGGTTCTGAGCTGGCAGTCAGCACAGGGCCCGACACGGGGCTCGAACCCACGAACCGCGAGATCATGACCCAAGCGAAAGTTGGACGCTCAACTGACTAAGCCACCCAGGCGCCCCTATAAGCTTTATTTCTATGGAGCTTGACTTTGGCTGTGGCTGAGTTGGAACCTTCCCACAGACCCACAGTTGGGTTAAAGGCAACCCAGTAGCGGCTTCCCTCAGAAAAATCTTTATTCAGTTGAAACCAAGCTCTCTTCAGCGTTTCCTTTGCTTCTGATAGCAGGGGCGCCACCTTGACATAGTAACTCAGCTGTGATCACTCACTATAATTGCCTCTAATGGCTTATCTTGAGAAAAGGGCTTCGTGCACAAAATCTGTGCATTGGTGTCACAGTGTCCACTTAGCTCAGGTTAAAATGGCAGCTCAAGGCAATCTATTTGATGACTCCACCTCCCCCCCCCCCCCAGGTGCCCTGGACAACTGACAGTGAGAATGAACCTCAGGAGAGGTGCATCGAGAAGAGGAAAGAAAGAGTAAGCCATTAGCACGTCAGATATCACAGTTGTAGTAGCTCAGTGTGGCTGCCAGCACATTCTCCAGGGCTCTGGGGGTGTCTAAATTCACTCTGTTTTTCTTTGGAAGGATTAGCCAAAGTTATTGGTTGGCTGACCTACCGGCTGCACTCTGTGGCTGAAACAACCTGTTGAGGCCAGAGTGAAATGTTTAGTTATTCCTTCTTCCTCATTAGTTATTCCACTGCACTGAAGTTACCTTTCCAAAGAAGCAACTACAAAGGTCATTTTATCTTCAGTGCCAAGGGGTGGACCCGAGAAGCTGCTGCCAAGTCTTGGACTCACTGGGGATGATGGGCTGGTTTTTACGCAGGCAAACTGACCACAGGGACTTTTAAAAAGTTGGCATCAGGATGTATTCTCTTTCACTCTTTTTTTTCTTTCTTCTGACACTAATGAATGAAGCATGCTAGGCTTGTTTTCAATTAGGCAACAAGTCCTCATTCATTAGAAACCAAGGCAGCGATCGTGGCTGTACCTCAGTGACCGACCATGCAGCTCCCCACTTGGCTCAAGGTCGGACAGTTCCAGTGTTCAGCGCCTGCGCTGCCAGCTCGGGTGTCCCTGGAGTAATGAGATATTTGCATGTGCAGAAGAGAGCGCAAATCTTGCCCACCGGAGTTTAGAGGTCTCAGGGCTTGTCATTTGTTTCTGGGACACGGAGAAGTGGGAGAAACATGAGTTCCAATCTCATTCTGTGTTGCAAGGGAAGGGGATTGTCATATATTGCTGAGTGGGTGGGGCCACTGCCCCCTCCCCGGTCGCTGCACCCCGCACCCCGCCCCAGTCTGCCTAGCGTTACTGCTCCACATACTAAGAGTATTGTGCCTTTGAAATTCCTATTCATATGGCTAAGAACATTTAAGATGTCACCCTAAATCTCAACTTTGGGATATTAGCGGTGGATGAAAGCAGGATCCACTTATATTCTTGAGTCCTAAATTGTCATCAAGTATAAGATAAACTTTGATTTAATAATATCTTATTTTCTTTCAGAGGGAGTTAGAGGCTGGAGAGAAGAAACAGAAATATACAAGAACCTATTGATTATAAAATACACTTCAACATTAGAAACATCAAAATGTGAGCAAATCACCTTGAACAATTTTAGCCTTGAGAAAATAAATATGTTATGAAGTCATGGGAAAATAACGTTTTATTGGAGATGCATAATTAGACACCAGAAGGACTGGTTCTTTCTTTTCTAATTATTTGGTGGACCTTTGATGGGTAAGATGAGCTTAAATGTTTTGTTGCTTCTTGAAGGACAAAGGAAGGATTGGTGAATTAATACATACAGGTAATAATGACAATAATAATGATCATCTGAAGGATAAAACAACTCTGTGATGGGGCGCCTGGGTGGTTCAGTCAGTTGAGCACCTGACTCTTGATTTTGGCTCAGGTCATGATCTCATGGTTCATGAGTTCAAGTCCTCTGTAGGGGCTCTGTGCTGACCATGCATGCAGAGCCTACTTGGGATTCTCTCTCTCTCCCTTTCTCTGTCCCTCCCCTTCATTCTCTCTCTCCCTCAAAATACACAAATTTTAAAAAAGTTAAAAAATTAAAAAACAAAATGAAAATGCCAAAAAAATCCACAACTATGTGAAAGATACTGAGCCAGATGCTTCGTATAGGTTATTTCCAGTTTTTCCTATAATCTGGAGACGTGGGTATTATTCACCCTATTTTACAGAGGAGGAAATTTGGGCTCAGGAAGTTTACATGACTTGGCAAAAGGTCATAAAGCTGCTAGTGGATTAAGATGAGATTTGAAATGTGTTCTGCTTGACTCTCCAAAGTCACGCTTCAAAGGTAGGGAAAGATGAAATGTAGAAGCCTCAAACCAAAGAACAGCGGAGTGGAAAAGAAAAGAGTCCCAGGAAGTGGTAAGGAAGGGAGGGCCTTTTCGGGCTTTGGTTCTTGTCTGGACTTCTTATGTGCCAGGCTTAAGGCGAGCCACTTTGCATGCACGGCTTCGTTTAATTCTTACAGCAGCCCTGAGAGGTTATTACTGTTCCTATGATGCAGGTGAGAAAAAGGTCCAAAGAAGGAGTTAATTAGAAGGAGTTTAAACTGTGGTCGTCTGATTCCAGGTCCTGTGCCCTTTGACCAGGAAATTGTTTTATGACATACTCGACTTAATGTTTTCCCTGACAGCTTAGGAAATCTTTTCTATATCCTCTTCCCAAACCTCCACTTCTGCAGCCCGCACTCCAGACCTGTGTTTTCCACCGCTGGTGTTGTCAGGCTCCGGCTTTGTTTTTGAGCTCACAGTGAAGAAACCACAAGGTGGCAGTATAACATCACACAGTTCACACATGGAGGGGTGGGGGGAGGTCTGTACCTTCCCGACTGCTTTTCACCGGTCAGGCGGAAATGTCAGACAGAGACACCCTTGACCGTAAGACTGGCCTTGGCAGTTTATCCTGTCGTGCAAGCAAACGCATGGAATTCATTCCTCTCCAGGTAATCCAAGGGGTAAGAATCATTAGAGACCTCAGGTGAATGACAGTCGTGGTCCCAACGCTATGGGGTCTGGGAGGTAAGTATTCTACCAAGACCTTGAAAAACCAGGAAAAGCTACTTGATTTTTATTTAAAAAATTCTTTTGCACCTTGACCTTGCACTCCCCCTTCCTATGTAGGTTTTATGGAAATGATGCTTGAAAAGTACAGAAGCAGTGGAAAGGGTAAGGAGCATAAGCGGAAAGAAAAAGAGTAGGCTTTCTGGTCAAAGGACATGGACTCGGAGAGCCGTGGTTGGCTAGGTTGGCTCCATGATAGTAACCACGATACCCAATACTCCTGGACTCATTGCTTCATGCATGACATGGAAGGGACAGTGTCTGCTTGGCAGATCATTGGGAACATTAAATAAGGCAAAGCCATGAAGTATTTTTAGGTGCTGAATTATGGAAACCCTGTGCTTTCTTCAGATGTTTGTTTCCTTAGTTGAGGGACATGTGGCGACTAAGACAAAGGCCAAGATTTCTATAAAAGAAGGGGAGAGGACAGCCCAGCGTAGGTAGAGATCACTGTACAGTCCATGGACAAAGAGGATTCCTGCTGATGTAATAGCATAGAAGATATTTAGGAGGCTGATGGAACAAAGGAAATTCTGTTTGCTCCTCTCCGTGTAGTTTGTTGTTTAATGGCAACAAGAAGTAATCCTGTTTTTCGGGAGGAGTGGGAAGATACACTTAGAGAAATGTGTTTGATTTTTAAAGGCTTGAAGGCGCCAGTGACGTCTTACAGATACATACCTCACAGATCATTCTTCAAGTACTGGCTGGGTATAGACCAGGCTCAGGAGTAAGTGAGCTCTGGTTTCAAACCCAGTTCTGCTGTTTACTGCCTTTGTGACTCAGAGCCACTTGCTTAGACTCAGTTTTCTCACTTAAAAAATGAGGGGAAATGATAGTCGTTCCTACTTTACAGACGGATCTAAGGCTTATATAGGATAATGCCTGTCAAGTCACAAGTGCATAGTGAGCCCCAGGCAGGTGCTGGTCATTATGATCGGTAATTTTGCTCCATTGCAATAGCAATAGTGCTGTTCACGGGCCTGGCATTCAGCTGGGAATCTGGTAATACCAGAAGGTGTTGAACTTGAACAGCATCCGTGCAGCTCTCTGCTGAATGACTTTCTCGCATCTTTTCACACCCTTTCAGCAGTGCCCAGGATTGTGGTGTCTTCATTAGGCCAAACTGATTCCCCTTTGCACTTAAGTTACATTTTGGGGGATCATTTGGGAGCCTGCCAATATTTTGAGACTTCAGCAAGCCAGTAGGGTCAGAGGAATCTCTGGTTTCCACCGATTCGCAGAACAGGTATTCCACAAATAAAAGCATCTTGATCATAATTTCAGTTTTTTAATTTCTCATTCCCCATCTTTTATGAAGATACTTCCATTTAAAATCGCTCTTATGTTCTGTAATCAAAAATTTCCTAGCAGATAAAAGCCCAAGACCATATGGCTTCACAGGTGAAGAATTTAATTAATTCTCAAACTCTTCTAAAAACTTGAGGAGGAAAGAACACTTCCAAATTCATTTGATGAGGCCAGTATTATACTGATACCAAGGCAAGGACGCTAGAAGGAAATTATAGGCCAATATCACCCTGATAACATAAACATAGATGCAAAAGTTCTAGCAAACATCAGTAAAATTCTAGCAAACTGAATTCAAGAGCACATTCAAAGGGTCATTCACCATAATCAAGTGGAATTCAACCTGGCATACAAGGATGATTCAACATATGCAACTCAATGAATCTGACATAACACATTAACAGAGTGAGGGATAAAAATCATATGATCATCTCAATAAGTGCAGAAAAAGCACTTGGCACAATTTAACATCTTTTCATGATAAACACTTTTAATAAATTAGGTATAGAAGGAATACTTCTCAACATACTAAAGGCCATTTTTGACTGTTAGGTCCACAGCTAACACAGGTGACAAGTTAATCCTTCCATTAAGACTAGGAAAAAGACAAGTATGCCTCCTCTCACCATTTCTGTTCAACATAGTACTGGAAGTCCTAGCCATAGCCAGTAGGCAAGAAAAAGAACTAAAAAGCATCCAAATTAGAAAAGGAAAAATAAAATTATCTCTGCAGATGATATGATCTTGTATACAGAATATTCTAAAGAATTATGAGAATAAATTAATTCACTGCAGTCACAGGATACAAAATCAGCATAGAAAAATCAGTTGTATTTCTATGTTCTAAAAACATACTATATGAAAGAGAAATTAAGAAAGCAATTTCATTTACAATAACATCAAAAACAATAAGGTACTTTGGAATAAATTTAACCAAGGAAGTGAAAACCTGTACACTGAAGACCATAGGACATTGATGAAAAAACCTGAAGAAGACAAATAGAAAGAGATCTCATTTTCTTGGATAGGAAGTACTAATGTGAAAATGTCAATACTGCCCAAAATGATCTACAGATTCAACCTAATCTTTATCAAAATATCAATGGCATTTTTCACAGAAATAGGAAAAAACTATCCTAAAATTTTTATGGAACCACAAAAGACCCTGCGATAGCCGAAGCAATCCTGACGAAGAAGAACAAAGAACTTCCTGATTTCAAGCTATATTACAAAGCAATAGTAATCAAAACAGCGTGCTAGCGGTATAAAAGAGGCACAGAATAGAGAGCCCAGACATAAACTCACATAGATAGGGTCAAGTAATTTTTTTACAATGGCTCCAAGAATGTAAAATGGGGAAAGGATGGTAAGGATAGTCTCTTCAATAAATGTTGCTGGGAAAACTGGATATCTACATGGAATCTTTTTAAAAAAATCTTTTAATGTTTATTTATTTTTGAGAGGAGGAGGGGCCAAGAAGGAGGGAGACATAGAATCTGAAACAGGATCCAGGCTCTGAGCTGTTAGCACAGAGCCTGATGCAGGGCTCGAACTCAAGAACCTCAAGATCATGACCTGAGCTGAAGTCAGACGCTTAATTGACTGAGCCACCCAGGTGCCCCTGGATATCTCCATGTGAAAGCATGAAACTGGACCCCTGTCTTACATCACTCACAAATAGATCAGAGACTTAAATATAAGATCTGGAACCATAAAACTCCTAGAAGAAAATATAGGTAAAAGGATCTTTGACATTGGCCTTCACAATGATTTCTTAGATAAGACACCAAAAGCACAGGCAACAAGTAAGGCTACATCAAACTAAAGAGCTTCTGCATAGGAAAGAAAACAATCAACAAATTGAAAATATAAGGTATAGATGAGGAGAAATGCTTGCAAGCCGTATATATGATAAGGGGTCCATGTCCAAAATATATTTTAAAACACCCTCATATAACTCAATAGCAAAAAAGCAAATAATGCAATAAAAAATGGGCAAATGACCTGAATAGACATTCTTCCAAAGACATACAGATGGCATACAGACAGGTATATGAAAAGTGCTTAATATCACTGATCATCAAGGAAATGCAAATCAAAACCACAATGAGGTATCACCTGTTACCACTTAGGATGACTTTTACCAAAAAGACAAGAGATAACGAATGTTAGCAAGGATGTGGAGAAAAGGAAATCTTTATACACTGTTGGCAGAAAAGTAAATTAGTACAGTTACTAAAGACAACAGTATGGTAGTTCCTCAAAAATTTAAAAGTGAACTACCGTATGGTTCAACACCCCCTCCCCCTGTATATATATATATATGAAGGAATTAAAATTGGTATCTTGAAGAGATATCTGCACTTCCCTGTTCATTGAAGCATTACTCACAATAGCCAAGATTTGCAAACAACTGAAATGTCCTTTGATGGATGAATGGATAAGGGAACTGTGGTATATACATATTCACACACACACACACACACACACACACACACACACACACAATGGAATAGGATCCAGACATAAAAAAGCAGGAAATCCTGCCATTTGCAACAACATGGATGAAACAGGAAGACATTATGCTAAGTGAAATAAGCCAACAGAGAAAGACCAATACTGTATGATATCACTTATATGTGGACTATAAAAAGGATACATTCATAAAAGACAGCGGAGTGGTGGTTGACAGGAGCTGGGGGAAGGGGTATAGGGTGATACAGGTCAAAGGGTACACGTTTTCAGTTATAAGAAGAATGAATTCTGGGGATCTAAAGTATAGCATGTTGACTATAGTTAATACACAATTATGTACTTGAAAGTTACTGAGAGTAGATCACAAGCATTCTTACCACACACACTCACACATGCACACACACATACGCATGCACACACACACACACAATGAAAAAAAGGAGTAAAGTATAAACATGTGAGATGATGGATGTATTAATTATGTTGATCTATGTAATAACTTCACAACATATATGTATGTCAAATCATGTCATACACCTTAATTACACACAGTTATGTTTGTTATTGTTAACTGTTACTTAACAAAATTAAAAAGGCAAAGCAAAACATGATCATGTTCTCCTTCCAACCATCCTCATGGAGTTGAGCATTACTACAGAAATACCTATGTTATGTAGATCCTGTGTCTTCAGTAGAGTCCAATATCAGTTTCACAAATTCTTGGGCTGCACCACAACTTGCTAACTCAGATGAGATGATAGGACCGCATGATTTGTGTTTAACAAGACTTCTGCATGATTCTGATGCCTGCTCAAAGTTGAGAATTCTTTCATCTAGCCTCAAAAACAGGTCCCCTCCATGTCTTGGAGATGCATTAGCACTTGTTGCCAGGGACCCAACTATTGAGATCAGATTCATAATGTCGTTAGGGGGAGAGAGACAAACCATGAGAGACTCTTGAATGCTGAGAACAAATGGGTGTGGGGGTGCGGGGGGGAGATGGGGATGGAGGAGGGCACTTGTGGGGATGAGCACTGGGTGTTATATGGAAACCAACTTGACAATAAACTGTTTGTAAAAAAAAATTAAAAAAATTAAAAATAAAATAAAATAAACAACAGATTAAAAAAACAAGAAAACAAACAAAAAAAAGATTCATGACATCGTTTTTGATGGCCATCTATATTTTGTCATATTACCCGTGCATTTTTGCCTCAGGGAAACCAACAGGATTTGGAATCCTTCTGACCACCAAATCCAGCTGTCTTACTGTCCCTGTATATGCATACAAATATTTAACTTATTTCCCTACTCATTGGTGCAAACTCTAAGGTTGAAAACATTAACAGACTTGGCCCTTTCAAAAAATTAACAGTAATATGTGCTATTGCATTCTTTAATGATTCTTTTCTTTTGTGTTTTTTCCCTCCCTTCAGGAAACAAAAATGTCTCTTCATCGTCTTTAATCCTGAGGCTGAAAACAGAACTGGTTGTGGATTTTTGTGGTATATGACCGCAGTATGATTGCTTCAATATTATAGTACTAATAGCACCAATGATAAAACTAATATATTAAATAAGGCTCATGCAGCCATATAATTTACAGATGACTGTCATATGTATTTTCTTCCTTAACTCTTACTCTTGCTATATGTTTTATTCTTATTTAAAAATGGGGAAACTGACGTTTGGAGGGGTTTTGCTTTCATCATTGAGGATCATATGATACTTTGGTGTGTGGAGGAAGCACCATATGATTTAAAAAAATTTTTTTAACATTTTTTCATTTTTGGCAGAGACAGAGCACGAGTGGGGAAGGCAGAGAGGGAGACAAAATTTGAAGCAGGCTCCAAGCTTGTCAGCACAGAGCCCGACATGAGGCTCGAACCCACGAATGGTGAGATTGTGACCCGAGCTGAAGTTGGATGCTCAGCCAACTGAGCTACCCAGGCGCCCCAGCACCAGATGATTTTGACAGAACTTTCTCTTGGAATAACAATAACGACTAAAGCATACTGCGTGCTTTCTGTGGGTCAGGAACTGTGATCGGTGTGTTCTGATTTACTTCATCCATGAGACAGTAAGGTAGTAAGCATTCCTATTCCGAGGTAGTAAGTATTCCTAGTCCCATCATACAAATGGGAAGATAGTCTCGGAGAGGCTAAATAACTTGTCTATGTCATATATAGTCTTGAGGAGTGAATGAGCTAGGATCAGACCCAAGTTAGTTTTCATTTAGCACTTGTTATTCGTCAGCTTATAGGATCTGTGGACGGTTGCATCCGAGCAGTATCTTAACCTTTCAGAGATGGTTAGTTCTATAAAGGGACTTTTACTTTCCACTATTTTATGTAAAGAAAAAGCCAAGGACATCCCACCAAAGACCTGATTCCTTTAAGCGAAGAGACTCTCTGCTATGTTGCAGATGGTTTATTTTCAATGCCCGTCTTTATCCAGAAAGATTTTAGAAAGCTCTAAGGGTCCATAAGAGAGCTCACAAAATCCCGTAAGTAGCTTTATCTACAGATAGGGACGGGCATCTCCTAAGAAGACAGCCTCCAAATGGATTATTTTAAGTTGGTTGGGACATTCTATGATTCTCATCATACAAAGAGCCCAGGTACAGCCGAGTTTGAAACATTTACTTACATGTTCAGCACAAAAGTACTTTGAATAAAAGCAAAAAATAATAATAACAGATCACTTTGCCAATATTCAAGTGGTATAGAAATACAAATGGTAAAAATGAAATAAAAGCTTTTCTGTAATCAGATTTTAACATTTGAGTGCTTTAGAAGATCAAGCAGTGAACAAAGCTGATGCGGAGAAGATTAATCCTTCCCTGTCCTCCACCCCTAACCCACCTCTTGGATCCTAGCGCAGCAGAAGCAAAGTTCACTTTCCTCTTTACCCCGTCTTCCAAAGGCAGAGTAGGCACCTCAGGACTCACTGCCTAGGCGTAGGTATTATCAGCTTCCCTCTAATCAGGGTTTGTTGATGTCTGGTTTCTGTTAAGGGCTGGTCTGCACTTTAATAACCAATAAATGGTGCAGCAGTCCACTGTTTCCTTGTTATTAACACGATTCTCCCCCGTTTCTAAAGCGTTACTTGGACGTGAAATGGAGTTGCATGCCACAATCCTATGAGAAACCTCAAAGTACTGAGCATAGATTCCATTTGTAAGTGTTTGCTTTTCTGAGAACAGCTCTTTTGATACACAATTCACATAACATATAATTTGCATACCATACAATCCACCCATTTAAAGAACAAGACACCTATTTATTTCCCTATAGCATGTGAATTGCCCTTCCATTTCCCTCCTGTCTTTAATTCATTCAAGAAATATTTATTAAGTACTTCCTGGGGACTAGGCATTGGGCGAAATGTTGGAGCCCTAATACTAAATAGAGATGGTCTCTGCTTTCAGAAAGCTTTTAGTCTAGGAACAAAGATCTCAGAATTCAAGTGAGCTTATAAGTAAAATAATTATGAATCATGACAGGTTCTGTGTAAGAAACACATTAGGGTGCTGATTGAGATAGGAAATAATGAGTTGGATGTGTGGGAGAAATCTCAGGTGGGTGGTCAGGGAGAGGACCCCTGGGAGCCTGGGCCCCTGAACTGGAAAAGACCTCGGTATGTGCT
This sequence comes from Hyaena hyaena, assembly GCF_003009895.1. Lineage (NCBI taxonomy): Eukaryota > Metazoa > Chordata > Mammalia > Carnivora > Hyaenidae > Hyaena > Hyaena hyaena. The sequence goes on along the minus strand of NW_024080745.1, from coordinate 104,099 downwards.
GGGCACAGGATGGAAGCAGAGCGGCTGAAGTGTATTGAACCATGAGCTAGAAAGAGAGGCAGCAGCACTCTCACACAGCGAAGAGCTCATGTCTGTGCTATTGGAAGCATTGAAAATGGGAATTATGATCCAATTTATAATTTTCAAGTGTTCATGTCAGAGAGCTGTACGGCAACCTCTGACAAACATCAGTCGGTGAGCCCTGCCCCCCTCCTTTCCCTAGTGAGATTTTCTGGACCGTCTAGACTTCAGAAATCGCTGTCTTTGGTCATGGTATATTCTAGAACATAGTGTGAAAGGTGCTTTCTTGAAGTTGGACAATGGAATGTAGTGATTTCATGTCATCTCGAGAGTAAACTGCTGTCACAGGCCATTTTATTTCTAGCCCACTTCAAATGGGGTCAGAGACTAACTACCCTGCGTTGGACCAAACCCATTTCTGTGTTGTTATATAACAGTTACAATTGTTAATTCGAATAAAAGTATTTAGTTAGTTCTACTTGGGTGACTTAAGAGGCCTGAGTGAACCAGATTTAAATAAACTAATTTCCCAGGAACCAGACAATTCCTGTAGATCTCAACAGATCGCATAATAATGAGGGGGTTCTTATTAAAGCACACATGCGCATGCGTGTTTTAACAAATACCTAAACAATCATAAAAACCTGGCTAAACAACCATTAGTATTTCATAGAATGCTCAAATAAAAAAGGCCACTTTTGACAGTCTGTTCTAGTAGTTATCCACATTTGTGTATATTGATTTTGTGAATTTAAACTGGTCATGTGAAAACTGTGAAGATAGAAAAAAGTCCAAAACCCTCTCAGCATCTACCCCATTTAAAAGGATTTGTGAGGGGCACCTGGGTGGCTCAGTCAGTTAGGCATCCGACTTAGGCTCAGGTCATGATTTCTTGGTTTGTGGGTTCGAGCCCAGCATTGGGTTCTGTGCTGACACCTCAGAGCCTGGAGCCCACTTCAGACTCTGTGTCTCCCTCTCTCTCTGACCCTCTCCCACTCATGCTCTGTTTCTCTCTGTCTCAATAATAAATAAACATAAAAAAATTAAAAAAAGAAAGATCTGTGAATGAGCTTTGGAAGGCAGAGCCAAGATCAAAGATATTGTATACTTGGGACTGAGCAGGGTCCTTGATGAGTTTCTCTGGATCCATGGTCCCCAGTCAAGGGCAGTCAGCCTGCTCATGGCCACCTGCGAGGACTGGCTATAGACACCCAGAGTAATGGCAGCTAACACCATTGGAGCCCTTACTGGGTACTAAACACAATGATAAGATTTTCCACGTGTTATTTCATTTGGCCTTGTGACAACCAATGAGATAGATGTTACCATCCCCCTCCTTCCATAGAGAAAGCCTTTAAAAAAGATTTTCCCTAAGTCCCATGGTTAGCAGAGCTGGCATTTGAATCTGGACATCAGATCAGAGCTGTCTTATATCGTAAGCCATATTACTCTCCGTGCTGTTACCCTTAGCTATGGCTTGCTGGGGGAAGGGTGACTGCCTGAACCAAGGAGGGGGAGCCCATAGCCCAACCAGCAGTCAATGGCAGGACCTAAATACATCTGTGTCAAAATCAGAACGGGGGTATTTATTCACTAGGCCAATCAGGTTTCTGCTCACGGTATGAACTGAGGAATATAGAATAGAAATATAGAAGGCAGGGACCATCACCAAAAACTCCCATGGACAGAACTCAGGTAAACTGAGGCCTTAGGGTCACAGAAGTCTAGTGGGGGCTGTCATCTAAAAGTATTAGCTAGCAGAGAAATAAGGTAGGGAAAAGATGCAGAGGCGGGGATGAAATGATAGTGATTATGATGTGGCAGAGAGTTTCAATGAGCTCTGATAGCCAGGGAGGCAGAGACCAAGTCCAGGGTCATAACCACATTTCCTGAGGCCCAGGAGATCTCACCAGGTGCCGTGGGTTGTATAGAGAAGGAAGACAGCACTCGAGAGAGGAGGTGGGTCCTGCTAATGGAAGCACACCTGAGGCCATCCAAATAATTCTTGCTGTGGCCCACCTGATGTGATGCTTCAGCCTCTGGAGACAAATGACTTTAAATTTTTTTTTTAACATTTATTTATTTTTTGAGAGACTGAGACAGAGCATGAGTAGGGGAGGGTCAGAGAGAGAAGGAGACCCAGAATCTGAAACAGGCTCCAGGCTCTGAGCTGTGAGCACAGCTTGAACTCACGAGATCATGACCTGAGCCCAAGTTGGATACTTAACCGACTGAGCCACCCAGGCACTCCTGGAGCCAAATGACTTTGAGAGGACACTTTGTCTCTCTTCTCTGGCTCCTTTTTTTCTCATGAGATTTCCCTCAAGAGTACCATTCTGATGAAACCCCATTTGCATGTCTTGATGTTGCTTAAAGCTACCTTTTTTTTTTATAAGAACAGCTCAACAGTAGAACATTGTTTATGTGAAAAAAGAAAACAATTCCTCTGTATTCCTTCAAATTGTTTTTTTTCCTCTCATGAGGGATAGGAATAAGAATGTTTAATTTTCCACCCAAGAGTGAAAGCTTTTTAAAATCAAAGCATGTACAGCTCAGGTTTGCCTTGATTTTTTAACATCTTAAGTGTAACAAATTTCAAATTACCTTTCAGTGCTGAAAGATGTTTTGTTTTCTTTCCTTTGTAAAAATTCAAGATTGATCATGCATTTGCATGAATAATCTAATGCCTTCCATTTATTAGAATAATTTATAAAATCTACCTCACATCTTCTCCTTCACTGTCATTTATATGCCTCAACAACAGAGCTCAAGGGCAGTTTTACAGAAAAATTTTAATGCTCTGATTTGTTCCCAATCTTGAACATGAATTTAAAGAATCAGATAAGCACCACTTGGAACGTGCTTCATGGTGAGAACACAGGATATGGATTCAATAGTCCTGAGTTCTAGTCCTAGTTTTGCTATTATTTTGGAGTAATCTCAAGCAAAGCACTTAACTGCTCTGAACATCAGTTTTATCATATGTAAAGTGGGGTGTGTAATAGTAAATTTAATAATAACTACTTAACAGCATCTGTGTTAAATATTTTGATTTAACAGCAATTTTGATAATGCCCTATATGTGAAAGCACTAATGAAATAGTTTTCAAGATCATTTCAGATTTTCCCCTTAGCATTGACTATTAGCTACAAGCTGAATCAGTTTTGCTATGTTGATATTTCTTAGACACATCCTTATTCACCGGCTGGATGACTTTGAGCATGTCACTTTATTTTATTTTATTTAAAAATTTTTTAAAGTTTATTTATTATTGAGACAGAGAGAAACAGAGCATGAATGAGGGAGGGGCAAAGAGAGAGGGAGACACAGAATCTGAAGCAGGCTCTAGGCTCTGAGCTAGCTGTCAGCACAGACCCCAACAAAGGGCTTGAACCCACAAACTATGAGATCATGACCTGAGCTGAAGTCGGACGCTTAACCTACTGAGCCACCCGGGCACCCCAAGCATGTCATTTTATAACTTCATCAATATTCTTGGGACAAAGAATCTTCAATATGACTCTCTCTATATGTTAACATGCCTCTCTACAGATTGACACAACCTTTCTACCTCCAGATCACCTCCTCCCCTTGCTGTCAGAGCTCTTTGTACCTTAGGGCCTTGTAGGTGTTGTTTTCTCTGCTTGAAATGCTCCCCCACTCCAACCTTGCCCCACCTCCCCTTTTATCTTCATTAACGCCCTATAGATACCAAGTCAATCATGACCTGCCTGGGGGAGTCCTGAAACCCTGGGATTAGCTCAAGTCTACCTGTTATAGGTGCCTCTACTGCCCCTTCTTCTCCTTCCTTGTACTTTTCACTTAACACCCTGTACTTCTTCTTCCTTGTACTTTTCATGTGACAATTGCATCATCATCTTCCTGAAAACAGAGACTGTACGTGTTGCTTTCATTGGGAACCCAACAGACAGTTCAGTGCCTGGCATATAGTAAATAAACACTTGATAAATATTTGTTGACTGACCGAAGAAAAAAGTAATTTGAATACAATCGGTAGAACCCATAATGCAAAGTAAGCATGTTAAATAGTCAATGAAAATTAATATATACTAATAACTATATCAGATAATTGATCAGATGCAGGAAATCATTATTTATTTATTGGTCACATAAGAATGGGGTTTGTCTACAAGCATATATAATTTACAAGTTAGCATACAATAGTTAAAAATTGGTACCTGCGAATACATCAATATAAACAGACAAGGTCATGTCAAAGAATGGAATAAATGTTTAGACTAGAGGGTCCTACAGAGTTAATAAAATTGAGCTGAAAATGTCATTCTAAGTTGTTGGGGTCAAAACAAAAATGAAAATAGGATCAGTTATCTGATGGTCATTGACCTGAGGGGAAAACACTCTAGTTTCTGGAAAAAGAAAGCTGTTCATGCCCCATGGCACTTTTTTTTTTTTTTTTAATCTGGAAGACATTTTGAAGGGACAGAACTTATTTTCTTCATGAGTCCTCAAGCAGCTTGGCAGCCTTCTAAACCCACAGCATTAGAAGGTCAAGGGTGCTGTTCCCAGATTCTCCTCTTCTCAATGCCCCCTTCCCACCCCCCCACCCCCGATTTCTCCTCTTTTGTCTTCTGAAATTTCTGTCTCATTGCAGTTAAAAAATAAAGGTCAAGTGTGGTCTTTCCCATAGCTGGGGCAGCAGTGGGGTCGGAGGGGTCTCCATCGAGCAGTCCTAATCCAGGGGTGTCTGTAACAGCCCTCCAACAGACAGGTGCTGGCCCACCTCTCACTCTACCCTCACCTGGATGGAGTCACCCAACCTCTCTGAGGCTCACTTTTTGTGTCTGCTGAAGTCTCCTTGAAGGGCAGCTGGCACCATGAATGACCGAACGCCTGGAGCTGTGCCCGGCAGAGCCTGTGTTTCTCATGCACTTCTTCCTCCTTCTCAGAATTGACATAAGGACCAATGGAAATATAATTCTTGATATGTGTGAGCAGGTGTGTATTCTAGAGGCCCAAGGAGCAGAGAGGAGAGGCTCATACTCCCAGCTCCACGAACTGAAAGGGAGGAAAGAATTGCATGCAGTTCTGTTTCATAGTGATCTCCTCCCTCGAATATTTTTTGTATATTTTAATTTATTTTTTAACAAAAGCAAAAACCAAACAAGAAATAGATTCATAGCTTCTAATCTTTTTGCTGTAATATATATATATATATATATATATATTTGCATACACCACTGATTAATTTGCAGAAATAAGGATTTAAAAAATTTTTTTAAATACATACACATATATGTAATATATATGCAATTTATATGTGTGTGTATTTAAAAAAATCCCTATTTCTGCAAATTAATCAGTGGTATATGCAAGTCAAAACAAAAGAGGAAGTAGTGGGACCAGCTGTATCATAGCCAAGTGCCAGGAGTGACTTAACAATTGGGCGTGAATTGGGGTTCCCCACCTTTGCTGCCTTTAAGCTGAAAGATCAGGCTCCAGCTTAGCTGAACTTAATCATTGCCAGAGATTTCTCTTTCTATAAAACTCTCAGAATGTTTATTTGATGTCTTTTGCCAAATTTCTGCATTAAGAAAAGTAATAACTCAACCTAGATTATAAAGTCTATGATCCCTGGGCAAATTCTTCTTGCCTTCCTAACTTATTCAAACCAGATTTTTTTCCATGTGGGAAGGTCATGAGGAACTAGCAGTTTCTTCAGGGGCCAATTCAGATATGGTGGTTTCCATGACAGAGCCTCAGGAGTGACAAACTATTTTGCCCGGTGGTTACCAGCACAGTCACCAGAGGGACATGATTATTTGTACAGTAATTTCCTCTAATTTTTTTCTCCTGAAAGAAAATATCCTGGTAGCGCACCAAATCTAAAATTGGATACCCTGTATGTGTCTCATTATGGTTTTGTGGACAAAGGAACTAAAAACAATGGTAGTTTAAAAATAAAATTGCTTTGTTTCCTCTGGCGATGTCAGAAATGTAGACTCTTTCACGGGGAGAAAAGGGTACTAATTGTGTGGTTGTAACCTACCAGCAGAAGTGTATCTGGCATTGAGCATTATCACTGGTAAAGGCTGAATGAAGTTACAGACAGAAATCCAGGATATTTTTCTCTGTTAAGAATATTTAGATTTAGTAGTGTGTGGATGTCACTGAGGTCTTAATGACCAGGACCTTTCCAGATGAGATACTGACTTGACTGGGAGAGCTATGCCTCTCTTTGAAACATCTGGCATTTTACTGGGTTCAGCAATTTTCTATCTTTAAATTTTCTAAACTTGGAGTAGTAACCCTAAAGGCGGCCACTGAAGGCAGTCCTTTGTGGTCTGTGGAACTCTATTACACAATCCTGCATCGGGACTGGAAAAACATTTCCAGCTCTGAGAAACTAACATGTTATTTATTATAGTAGCTACATAGTACCTATGTAACATGTAATAAAGATGAACATGGCATGTTCTACTTACTGCGTCTAGTACAACTCAAAGTCCTTTACCTATACTATCTCATTTAACTCTGACTCGGTACTATTATTCTTATTTTTCAGAAAAGAAACTGGGGTTCTAGAAGTTTAAGTGGCAGCTGGTGTAGATCATGGAAAACATGTTCCAGCCCAATAGTCTTTGGCTGAGGATTTGTTCCTCTGCATTGCCACATGGGTTGCTCCACAAATGTCTGGTTAATAAGTTACTGAATTATCAGCAGGATGGAAGGATGAAGACTGGTTTCTAGTCCCAGTCTCTAACTTATTTCTTATGTGACCTTGGACGTGTTATTTATTCTTTGGCCTTGGTTTCCTTATCAGAGTAGAGTTGAACCAGCTGGTTTTTAGAACTCACCTTATCTTCCTATTTATGAGTCTGTGATTAATGTGAATTGTTTGGACAGTTTGGATAATTTGAGAAAGGAGTGGCTGTTATGTTCCACATCATAGCTCTACATTTTATAAAAGAGAGTTGCTTCCCAAGAATACAGGGCATGATGGTATAGTAGAAAGTACTTGGACTAGACATCTCATCTGATGATCGGGAAGGAGATCAGAAGATCTAAGCAGTCACCTGTGCTATAAACTCAATGCTGGTGTCCTCCGAAAGTCATATGTTGAAACCTAACCCCCAAAGGGGTAGTATTAGGAGACAGGGCTTTTGGAAGATGATTAGGTTATGGGGGTGAAAACTTCATGAATGGGATTGGTACCCCTATGAAAGAGCACTCAGAGAGTTCCCTCTCTTTTGCCATGTGAAATTATAGTAAAAAGACAACCATCTATGAACCAGGAAGCAAGCTCTCACCAGATGCTGAACCTACTGTCACCTTGATCTTGGACTTCCCAGCCTCCAGAACTGTAAGAAATAAAATTCTGTTGTCTGTAAGCCATGCAGTTTCTGGTATTTTGTTACAGCAGCTGAAGTGACCAAGACAACTTGTTGTAGCCCTTACTAACTACATAAGTTTTACCAGACAATGTTGCAATTCTGAGTTTTAGTTTTCGCACCTGAAACATAACAGTGCATAACAGTGTCTATCCCATACTCAATGTCTTGGAAGTAAAAAAAAAAAAAGAAACAAAATGTATATTTGTATATGCAAGGGCATGATGATTAGTAGAATTATTAAAAGAATATTCCTAAGCAGTGACAAAAGAAGAGTAAAAAATGACAAAAGAAGAGTAAAAAATGAATTTAGACTCATTAACTTTAGATCATGTCACAGTGTTATGGGCCGAATTACGTCTTCCCAAAATTCACATGATGAAGTCCCAACCCTTAGTACTTCAGAAAAGTAGGATTGTAGTTAGAGAGGGGGGCCTGCAAAAAGGTAAATAAGGTGAAACAGGTTTTATAGACCTGCCCTAATCCAATGTTGTCTTTATAAGAAGGGGACAGCATGACACAAACGTATGAGTGCATACAGAGGACGACCATGAGAGGTCACAGCGTAAAGGTGGCCCTCTGTCAGCCAACGAGAGAGGCCTCAGAAGAAAGCAAACCTGACCAACAGTCACAGAACAAGTAATTGCTGAAACACAAATTACATAGCCAACGCTGCGACGGAAGATACATTTTAAATACTTTCTGCTCCCCTGTTGAGGTTTTCAGAGCCTTCTCAGGGCTCCCCGGACTGTACTCTTGGGTGACAGTTGAACATCCCTCACACGCCCAACTGCCTCGCTTGCCATGCTGCCCTGGGGCCAATCTGCTCATTTACAGAACTGGTTATTGGAGTGTGAGCCAGCAAAGGGCACACACCCTGTGGTGAGCCCTCCTCACCACACCACCGTCACTACCCAGTCCTGCCCCTGGCACAGGCAGGGCTCCACGAATGTTTGCTGGAAGACTGTGGGCCTTTGCAATCCCTTCAGGCAACACGACAAACAGTATATTTTTGTAATAACACCAACAATTATAACAAAAATGACAACAACAGTAATAATAATAGCTCTTGCTTATTGAGAACAGAGCACTCAGCCAACAGAGGGTGATTACTTGCATACAAACCACATTCAGAGTATTGCACGTTTGATCCCTTAATTGCCTTTTCCAGGCCAAATCTGGACATTTGGATGTGGAATGACAACTTGATATTTTTAGCCTGGGAGGGCTTCCTCTCAGCTCGTAGTTCAGTTCTGGGGACATCTTCCATTTTATTCTTTATAGCGGTGCTTTGTGCAATAATTTGAATTTTATTGCACTTTTGCACATATTTTATAAAAATGCATGGAATGGAAAAAGGAAAGTGTAAGAGTGCTGGCTTTAATGATGAGCAATTTGATCTCATAAACTTAATTCAATTTAGGAAAAGATGGAAATTATCTGGATGCCAAAAACGGAGACAGTTTATCCTTAATTAGACATTTATTGATCTTAAGCCAGTCAACTGCAGTTCAATTGTCAAAGGAAAGAACAAAATTATAGGACATGTGCAAATCCATGGTCAAAGATTATGTTTCAAACGGGATGTGATTAAGAACTTTATATTTTCTATAGCACACTGAACATGGAGCCCCAATTCTGTAATATGTAATAATGCTGTTCAGTTCTTCAAGTCTGAAAACATTCTGTAATGTCATATATAATAAAATTAGGAACATCAAATGTTTTGCTTCCTTCTTCAAACAACTCTTGAAATCAGGAAGAGTCCCCAGTGCAGTAAGAGAAATCACGTACTCAGCAAGTGATAATGAAAAAACACAGACTGGTGGGTTAAACAACAGATTTTTTTCCCCCTCAGAGCTGTGGATGCTGAATGTTCAAGACTAAGATGTTGGCAGGTTTGGTTTTTTTCTGAGCACGCTCTCTCTGGCTTACAGATACCACCTTCTTCTTGGATCATCATATCATCTTTCTTCTGTGTGCACTCACACATCCATGTCACGCCCTTCCCTTCTTTTTCTTTTAAATTTTAAAAAATGTTTCTTTATTTTTGAGAGAGAGACACACACACACAGAGTGTGAATGGGGGAGAGTCAAAGAGAGAAGGAAACACAGAATCCGAAGCAGGCTCCAGGCTCTGAGCTGTCAGCACAGAGCCCAAAGCGTGGCTCGAACTCACAAACTGTGAGATCATGACCTGAGCTGAAGTCAGCTGCTCAACAACTGAGGCACCCAGTTGCCCCCATGTCCTACTCTTCTTACAAGGACACCAGTCATATTGAATTAGGGTCCCCCACATGACCTTACAGTCATAGTCAGAGATGCTGGAGGTTAGGACTCCACTATAGGAATTTTGGGAAGACACAATTCAGCCCACAGCACTATGACATAAACTGAAATTAGTGGCTTTAAACTGATTTTTTGGGGGTGGGGGAGGGAAGGGAAGAAGTTATGTTGAGGAAATAAGAATGAATATGGCATAGAAGACACACATAACTGGGAGATCAGCGTGGGAGGGCACAGCTCAGAGCACCAGAAACAGAAAACAGTCTTGGAAGTTAAAAGCATCTTTCTGTGAAGCAGTGTTTTGCTTTTCCATTGTTGATGGAAAAAAATCAGAACACTCATCAAAACAAAAATAATCTTGTGGCTTTAAGCAACTTGACCCCAGTATGAATTTTACAGAATAGACCAGGGACGGATTACTGCTTTGGGTCCTCATACAATGGGTGCTTCGCTGCAGAATGGCTAAATTGTTTGGGGAGCTTTTATTAACCTAATCAGGTCATCCTGGGGCTTAAAGGGGTTTTGGTTACAAACCTTCAAAACCACTGAACTCCTTTCTGCATCCACAGGCGAAAAAGGTTATTAAGTGAGTTGCACAGAGAGGTGGAATGAATACTACGTGACTGAACTGGGATCATCATATTCTAAAAAGCAATTAAAAATAATTCTGACCTTTGAAAAGTAAATCACAAAATTTTTATGTTAGATTTGAACCTGAGGAAAGGCAAATAGTGGGTTTAATAAGTATGAATGAGTATGTCACTGAAAAAAAATGTGGAGAACTTTTAGTACACAATTTTCCTTAAAAAAGTTAGTTAGCAATAGTAAAATCCATTTTTGTTTTTTACATTGCCCTTTATGTTGAAGAAGGCTAGTGCTGAAGAAGACTTGTGAAATACCTCACAATGCATATGTTTGCACATATACATACCAAGGAATGTATATTCAGATATATATTATCCACCATTTCATTAGTAGATCATTTTCTCAGGTGCTCAGAAGTCATTTCAATTGCCAGCACAGTAAAACTTGGAAAGAAGCAGACTGACTTCTGAGGAGAAAAAGGGATGTTCAGCTCCCCATGAGTACTGAAGTATTAGAATTTTACTCCTTGGAGGATCTCTTAGTTGTCACTCAGGGCCAATAGACACATTTCTAACTAGCTTAATAAGCCTGACTTTGAAAATGGAAATTAGAGAAAGCCTTGGCCAAAATAGATTCAAAGAAAGCACCGTGGGAAGGTTGAGAGAAATGATAACAGCAGACACAGAACTTACTGGAGGCAAAGCCAACCGTATAAGTTTTGATAAGCTTTGACGGTGTCTCTGTGCAGAGACGTAGGTTCCTGTCAGTGAGCCAGAGTCACAAAGACAGAGTTAAATGGTGTCTATACCACCTATTTAAGGAGGCAGATTATTGTGAAACCTAGAAAAATTTCTGTGCAACGTGGTAAAATAAATTGGAGAGGAGGATGGAAACTGGCACGTGGTATCCCTGGAAGACTAAATTCTACGGGTTATTTTATTTGTTCACTTACCCATTCATTCCTAGATGATATATTAGTTACCTCCTGTTTATTCATTAATCCAGCAAAAATTTGATGAAGTTTTGAATTCATGAATCTGATGAATACAGTAGAGACCAACACCTATCCTTGCACTACTTACATTTTGGTTGGAGGAGACAGACAATACAAAGCTAAATAATGTACAGAGTGTATGTAACACTTACAATAGACAGTGTTACATGCTATGGGGGAAAGTAAGGCAAGGGCGCAGATGGAGGAGAGTGAGGAGACTGGGAATGCAATTTAATGTAGGTTGGCCAGGGGAGCCCTGACCGTGAAGGTAATGTTTGAGCAGGGTCTTGAAGGAGGTGAGGGAGTGAGCACCTTGGCTCCTAGAAGGAAGAGCATTCCTGGTCAAATGGACCTCAGAGCAGGGACAGTTCCGGGACAGTGGAGCAACAGCAAGGAGGCCAGCAGGGTTTCAACAGGGGTTGGGGGTGGGGCGGGGGTGGGGGGAAGGAGGGGAAGGAGGTGGGAGAGATTGGGTAGAGAAGGGCTTTTGCCATTTCAGTGCTGTCGGTGGAGGGCTGACGTGATCGGAAATAGATTTTTAAAAGGATATGCTAGCCAGTGTGCAGACAGACTGAAGAGCAAAGTTCAAAGGCAGGAGGTTGGGATGTTCCAGGTGAGAGAAGATGGTGACTTGAAGAAGGTGCTAGTGGCAGAGGCGTCCAGACGGGGTCAGCCTCAGGTTATATCTTGAGGGCACCATTGAAAGGCTTTACCAATGCATCAGATATAAGGTGTTGAGAGAAAGAGACCAGTTCAGGGTGACTCCAAGGTTTTAGACCTGAGCAACTAATGGAGTCACCATTTATTCAGAGAATGAAGGTGCAGATTTGAGAGAGAAGAGTCAGGGTTTGGCCATGTGAAGTTTGGGGAACGGCCTGTTAGGATCCCAGTGGGGATAAGGAGTCGACAGATGGACACACAGGACTCGTTCCAGGCAGAGGGCTGGCTGGAGATGTAAATTTGGAAATTGTGAGAGAATAAGTAGTAGACGCAGGTCTAAGGCATTGTCTATGGAATAGGATAATATTTTTAAAAAATGGTGAAGAAGTAATCTTTCCCTTTAAGCAGTGAAAACACAAAAATAAAAATAACTAAAATAGAGAGCAGAATGTCATAAATAGTTAAAGGAAATTAAAAAGTGCCCCCCGAGACACCGAGAATTAGGGAGATGCAGTGACCATGGCCAGTGGATCATCAAGCAGTAGAACTTGATCAAAATGCTTCTTAAGGAAGTCAAGGAAGCCTTCATCAAGAAGATGGAAACGTTCAGTCAGTCATAAAAGGGAAGAAAGATTTTTTGACAGGAAAAAGTGGATGGAGAATATAATCCAGGTCAACAGGCTGACGTTCATGACAACACTAAGAGAAGAGATCACGACTATTTTTGGAAAGGAGTGAGAAGTAATAACATTTTCATCAGACCCTCATCTCTAAAAGGAGCTTCAATGCTTCATGAGAACTGTTCAGCAGGTTATGTGGTGTCATATGCTAAACTTCACCTTAAACTATCTTAAACTATTTTTCATACACACTGAAAAATGCATACATTATAAGTGTATAGTTGAATAAAATTTTATCCCCCCAAAACACCTGTGTAACCAATCACTTTGACCAAAAAACCACCAGCACCCCAGGAACCTTGTTACTCCATCCCTTAAACACATCAGAAGCCACTACTTTGACTTCTATCAGCAGAGATTAGTTATGCTTGACTTGAACCTTATGTAAATAGAACCAGACAGTATATACTCTTTTGTATCTAGCTTTTTTCAATCAATGCTCTGAAGTTCACATATACTGTTGCTAGTAGCAGTGGTTTGTTACTTTGTGTTTCTGGGAATACTATAATTTATTGCTCCAATCCACTGTTGACGAGCATTTGAGTTGTTTTCAAGTTTGGGCTCTCATATCTATGCTGCTACTAACATTTCTATGTGTGTCTTTTGGTAAACACATGCATTTCTTTGGAGCATTTGCTAGAGAATGGAATTGCTGGGTCATGTGTAATATAAATGCTCAGCTCTCATAGGTATTCCCAGTTTTCCAAAATGGCATTTACCAACCACCATTAAACTACCACTAGGGTTCATGAGAACCCTTCACATTCTTGTCAACACTTGTTATTGTCAGGTTATATAAATTATTTATTTATTTTATATTTTAATTTTTAGAAAGAAGACAGAGAGGGAGAGAGGGGCAGAGGGGGAGAGGGACAGAGAGAGAGAATTTCAAGCAGGCTCCATGCTCAGCACAGAGCCTGACATGGGGCTTGATCCAATGACCCTGGGATCATGATCTGAGCTGAAATCAAGAGTTGGATGCTCAACCAACTGAGCCTACAAAGTGCCCCAAGGTTATATAATTTAAGCCATTCTGGTGTACATTGTGGTAAGTTATTGTGACTTTAATTTGCATTTTCCTGATGACTAATGATATTAAGTATCTTTTCATATGTTTAATTATATTTGAATATTTCACTTGTACAGTGCCTAATCAAGTCTTTTGCCCATTTTTAATGGGTTGTCTGTCTTTTTCATACAGATTTCTAGACATGCCCTGTGTATTCTGGATACAAGTACTTTGTCAGGTACATACATTACAAGTATCTTCTTCTAGGCTTGATGCATTTCACTCTGTCAATAGTGTCTTTAAATAAACATGATTTCTTAATTTTAATGAAGTCCTAATTATCAGTTTCTTTAAGCTATGTTTAATGATGAAAAAACAAGTAAAAAGCCAGGTAAGTAGATAGGTCTACCCAGCTACATACATTAGATATTCTATACATATGTACAGTCATACTTACAACACCCTTATGACACACTCAGAAGAATGTCTTCATAAATATTTGGACACTTTATGGCCAAGTTAATACATAAAATTAACCATCACAGCTAATTATAATTTAAAAAGCTTATTTTTCATCATAAAATTAATACATGTTGTTGTAGAATATTGGAGAATGGAAAAAAGTCCAGACTCAATGCCTAACATGGTACCTGGCACTTAATAAATTCTCCAAGAGCATATGCTTAGTGAATCAATGAATCAATGAATGAATAAATATACCCAGGGAAAAAAAAACCCTGCTAATATCTTAGTGTTAGGGCTTTTTTTTTTCTGTGCATCTTTTTCATTTTATGTAGTTTTGATAATATTGTGTGTATTTGTAACTCATGTCTTGTTCAGATTGCTTAATTTTCAGTGTGGAGTCACCTGTTTCTACTAAACAAATGTGAAGAATCAGCATCCGGCATGTTCTAATTAACACAATGTGAAGACAACGCAAGTGCTTTATCAATCCTTCTTGTACCAAAGTCTTTTTATGATCAATATAAAATACTCCTGGATTCACATGTGTTTTTATCTAGCAGAAACTAGCTGAAGCATGTGATCAAATGCATATTTTTGGGAAAATTTCTATAATTATCAAGAAAACTCAAGAATTGTCTGTGTAGCTATAAATTAGGGCAATGTGAATGCGAGTGCAAGAAACATCTATTTTGATTTATTTGACTTTGGCTCCAGTTCCATAGGCTTCAAGCTTCCTATGATTAAGTCTAAATTAGGAGAACCATATGAAAAAATAAGAGATCAGAATGCAAGACTCAGTGCCTTGTTGGACAGGGGACAGAAGCCAAAAAGTGCCTCGGGCAGATGAACAATTCATTAATTACCAGTGGAAAGAAAAGTTGAATCTAGGGCACATCTTTCTTGAAGTGACATAGGATGGCTTGCCAGTTGGAGCATGAAAACAGAAGACAAATATATGTGTTCAGATATTAATTTTGTTCCCAATACATTGGGTTAATAAGATACTCCATCTTTCTTTACCATAGTTTCTCTACTCTGAAATGAGGAAGGCATTTATGGGATTTAATTTTGACAGTTTGATTGTGAAATCATCATTTTACAATAAAAAAATACGGAAATCAATTCACTCAGAATATACATTGGACAGCTGTGATATGCACAGTGCCCTATTTGTGGTCATGGAATGCCAAAGAAGTATAATGATCCTGCAATGGTCTGAATGTTTGTGACCCCCAAAATTAATAGGCTGAAATCCCAACCCATGGTAACAGTATATGGACGTGGGGGCTTTGGGAAGCAATTAAGTCATGAGGTGCAGAGACCTCATCAATGGGACTAGTGTCCTTATAAACTTTTTTTTAATGTTTACTTATTTTTGAGAGAAAGAAACACTGAGCATGAGTAGAGAAGGGGGCAGAGAGAAAGAGGAAGACAGAATGTGAAGCAGGCTCCGGACTCGGAGCTGTCAGTCCAGAGCCAGATGCGGGGTTTGAAACCATGAACCATGAGATCATGACCTGAGCTGAAGTCGGACGCTTAACTGACCGAGCCACCCAGGCACTCTGGGACTAGTGTCCTTTTGAAAGAGGCTCTGAGAGATCTCTCACCTCCTTCCACACAGTGAGAAGTCTGCCCCCTGCAACTTGGAAAGGAGGTCTTCATCGGAACCTGATCATTTTTACACCCGGATCTCAGGTATCCAGTTTCCCTCCGGCTCTGTGACAAATACATTTTGTTGTTTATAAGCCACTCAGGCTGTGTGAGTTTGTTAGAGCAGCCCTAACTGAGACACTGCTCTATCTTGGTGGCGCCTCAAGAAAGACTCTGCACACAGCAGGGGTTTAATGAATGTTACTTGAAGGTGGCAGTCTCACAAAGCTTGCATCTATTTGGGGAAAACAAAAGACCCATCTGCAGATTCAACAGCGGCATGGCAGGCCAGCAGCCCTGTGAGGCACGGCAGACCTTGAACAAGCACCGAGTGAGTGTCCAGGCAGACAGAGCCAGTGGGCAGAGGCAGCTCAGGAAGCTGTTGGGGCCTCCCTGGGAACTGCAATTCATAGGTGGGAAGAGGAGGAAGGCCCCCCCCCCCCGGGAGGAAAAAGCCAGCAGGCCGCCTGCCCACGTAGAAAGCCCGAGAACGGAACTGTCCATGTCCCCCCGAGAGCCTCCGATTCCCAGTGCTTCGGGGGTCCTGTTAGCCCCCCCCCCCCCCCCGCAGGACAAGAAGCCACTGGCAATTGCTCAATTTCTGGGATCGGAACAATGCACCTGCCTCAAAGGGCTTGTTTTGAGAAGCAGTGGAAGGCGCAGCTTCAAAGAGTCAGGTACCTACCTTGGCCTTGGGCTATGAAATGGGGGCTTTGTTCTTTATCCCATAAATAGTGTTTTTCAGCAGAGGAGCAACAAGATTAAAGTAGCATTTTTAGAAAGATCTCCCAGGTGCGAACAAAAGGGATGAATTAGAGAGGACTCAAGCTGGGAGCAGGAAGCTCTTGAGAGATTTTTAGCAGAGTGTAGGTCTGAGATGACAACCAGGGTCTGGCTTGGTGAGATTGGACTTGAAAGGGGACAATGGTTCAAAGGCTGTGTTAGGAGTTCCTAGAGAACTAACAAAGTTTGATAACTGGAGAGCATGAGGTGAGAAAGAGAATGAAAGATGCTCATATTTGCAGCTCAGCTGACTGGAAGGATAAAGTTAGCCATTGACAGAAAGAAAATCGAAGAAGAAAAGGAAGCCAGACAAAAATAGATTATTTCAATTTTACACTCACATGTCCTGATGCATGGTGTAGCACCGAATTCAGTATTTATATACTACCCTATGGTTTACTGGGCACCCTCCCAAGTGTGGTACATCATTTGTAACAAAGCCGGAAGAGTCACCAGAAATTTGGTTGGAGATATGCAAATGAAGGTGAGCGCCCGGAGAAGGCTGTAGATGCAGCTCAGAATGTCCCCCCAACCATGGGGTGCGTAGAGTCAACGACACACGCGACTCATTTTTATCTCCAGTTGAATTCTCATTTGCGTTACTTAGTCTGAAGTAGTCTACTTGTGATTGAATGATTAAACCTTTAATGTTCATTCCTTCCCTGGGTACGTCATGAGCTGCACTTTGAAGTAGCATCGACCGTGTTTTGAACTAATTCTTCAAATCACACTTACATCCTATCTTGGCATACATTTTCCTTAAACGAATTGTAGACCTATCTAATTTCCATTTGCAGATTCAACAGCATCCTGGAACAAAACCCAAACAGGATCCGCTGTTGCATGTGTTTTTATCAGCTAGTGCTGGGGATAGTGCTTGGCAAACTGATTTGCAATGGAATTATTAAAATTCATGAGCCAGAGAATTACCGATGTGCAATATTCAAAAATGCAGTGGGTGCTAAGTATCTTTGACACATTCCCTAAAGCTTTTACCATCTTGGGAAAAAATGTTAGAAGTCTGGCAGGAACATATTGGATTTTCCTAAAGCATATGGCGATGAAATAGAATATCGTTCTGTGAAGAAATATTGTCATACCGGCTTCCTGGCCCAATGTGTCACGTGCACTTTCTATTGCTGTGTTGCAGTTGTCTTTCTCTTATGCTTTTTATTTCTGGGGCGAATTTCGGTCCTGGTCTTGGAAGAAGGGTGGCGTTTCACCCCATCTCTCTTTTGGCCATTTCTTTGTTTTCATTCTTCCTCCCTGAGTCTTTTGTTCTCCACACTAAAGTCTTTATACCGCATTTCAAGACTGGGAGGTGTGTGCTTTGATCAAGTTTTTGTTTTGAGGACATTAAGAGAGTTTTCATCTTCTAATCCTTTCTCCTCTACATGGTTTGTGTGCTGCTGTTTCATCCTTTTTTTCTGAAGGAGTTGCTTTCATCCCAGACCTGGCTGGGTTGTAAGAATGGAGGTGCTTATTCTCTAACTTTCCTTTAAAAAATCCATTTTTATTTCAAGAGAATGATGAACAGAAAAAAAGTCAATGGACCTTTTCCCCACATTCTCTGTTTGGTCCCCTTGGGCTCTTTTTAAGCATTGAAAATGTTCCCAGAGTTGATCTAACCCACATGACCCAGTTGGTTGCAGGCAGTGCTGTGGGTTGGCATCCTCTAGGGGTGGCTGTTGGTAAGCTCAATGTCCACATTCCTGGAATTGTCGTATTCATCTATTTTCTAAGGCAACTGAGGAGCAATGCAATCTTCCCGAAGGGCTTTTATTGTTTTAGAGTTTTAGAGGCCAAGTGGGCATTTCTTATTGGCTCTGAATTTCAAATTCTTTGCTATATGCTCTCAATAATTAAGACCTGATGAGTTTGAGTAAATTGCTCCTCAACACAGTTCCCTTCTTGAGGCAGATGTGATGTAATTCATAATCCACTCCCTCTCTTCAGTGAGGACAATGGAAGCTTTGGCCTGAAGGGAACTGAGAAACATGGTGAGTTTTAAATTTCATACCAGAAAATGGGCTGGGATGACATGGCCGAAAGCTGGACCCAAACAAAGGTTGGAGAGCATTGTACTGTAGCCCACCTTACCTGGGCTACATCCCAGGAGCTGATAGAGTCAGTGATCTGTAGTGCTGAGGAGAGACTACCTCTGACTTGAAGCAAGACAGAGACATGAGGTCGCAGCCTATTCAGGGCAGGTAGGAACGGTATGACAGACAAACTTTCCCTGCAAGCCCATGAATTTCCAGAGGAATGATTTGGATATACATCCTTTAAACAGATACTGTTTTAAAAGCTATAAATATTGCTCTTAAAAAAAAATCACCATCAAGTTGCCACATTGTGGTGAAGGCATGTGGAAATGGAGAGGCAGAGTACAATGTTTGTTCTTCCTCACACCCATTAATGGCTCACGTTGGCAATGCTATTGGATTTTTCTTGAATTGCAAGAGATTTCTATAGATGATGGAAACTTGCTGTCTTTGTAAGAGGAGTTATCAGAAACTAAAACGTCTCTTCCAAAGCTCCCATCTGTGTTCCCCAGTGCGGTACCATCACCAAGACTCGAAATCCAAGATGGCGGTCACCCACAGATGGGCCGTTAAATCAGGGTAGGCAGTAATGAAAACATGGGTTTCTAGGAGATGAATATATAAAATAAAATAAAATTAAATTAAATAAGGATACTCTGCAAGCTGTGGTGAGAGCTCTGGCTTTCTTTTTTCCCCCCACCTTCCTTGTTCTTTCTTTTCTCCTGCTCTTCCTTAGCTCCCCTACTTTCTGGATTCAATCTGTCTTCCATTATTATCAACAAATATATGTTTTGTTTATGGTTTATCGATTTGGGACCTGGATTACTTTAAGACGACTTAAAGATGGCCCATAAATATCATTGAAATGTATAAAATATAACTGCTGATGTAAACATTGTTTTCTTTCTTAAAATTAAATAGTTAAATTCCACCATAGCCTTTCATTTCTCTGTATTAAAACCACTTTGTTACCTCACTTAAAGTTTACTTTGAAACCTCCGTTCTTTTGCTGAAGCCTCCTTCCAGAACACTCTTTCCTCCATTTCTCACTTATTGAGTCCTTTCTTATTGGTCAAAGCCCAACTCAAATACCACCTCTTTTGGAAGACCTGCTTTTCAACAAATATTCTCTGTGCCAGGCAGTGCTCTAAGGGCTGGGGCACAGCAGTAAACAAGGACAAAGTCCCTGCTCACATCGAATTTACATTCTGGCAGTTGGAAATTGCTACTGATAAATAACCAAAAAAGTAGGTATGTATCATGTCAGGAAGATATAGTAGGTAAGGTAATAAAGGAAGATAAAGGAAGGTAGAGGGCTATAAAGTGATGGGAAGAGCAGCAAGGAGACAGTTGCTTTTCCTTCATACTCCTACAGAATACAATCATACTTTAAAAATTATATACCTTTTTATATATGAGAAAATGACATAGACGACTTAGATGTTGTCAGCTGCTTACAGACAGGAAGTTATTTGGTTTTGTATTCAACAGTGCCTTATACATGATAGGCAGCTGGTCAATGTTCCATGCACTGGTAACATGCAAGACGTGACAGTTTATCCATAACACCACCAATACGTGTAGGTGTTGTATGATCTAAGTCATGTCACGAAATGAAGATATAGCATCTTGTCAACTGACTGGAGAGCAAGAAGTGACAAGTGGGGCAGGAATCCATCTACTGAGGTTGGAGGTGTGTCATTGGTGGAGGTCAGAGAAATCCAGGGAGGCAGGCATACCACAGAAGCTGCCATGAGGATAAAAGTGGAGGGAAGGGAGAGATGGGTCACTGCATCGGAGGGTCCACACCAGGAATCATTGGTGATGCTCACCTAGGAAAGGGTCCTTCCTTTCCCTGCTGCTTTGTGAGCCCAAGGACTCCTAATGGCTGGGATTTTGAATAGCACCTTGGATTTCAGGTTCTATATGGTATCCCTTTAACTTAGTGTATTAGTTATCCTATGTACCTTTTCATATTAAATGCTATTTCCCATTAATTAAGCATCTGTTTTGGATGGCCTTTTGGTAAGAGTGTTAGCAAGACCAAACCTGTTCTGTATTTCAGCTATTTATGGAGGTATTAGGGTGGGATAAGTAGTGAATTAAGAGAAGGCCAACAACGGAAATATTCTGCGTAACTACCTACCAAGTAATTCATAATAGAGTGTAGTGCCACGCCATTATGCCACGCCAAAAAAGTAGGAACTTTTTTTTTTTTTAAACCAAGAAGACATAGGTACCAGGCAGTCTTCTAAGTGGTTTACTCATCTAATCATGTCTTGCTTTTGAATCGTGCTTCTCAGCAGTACAGATATTTCCAATCTGTTGACTCGATCATTGCAACAACCTTGGGAGGTAGTATTCACTAGCTTTAGCTTTCAATTTGGGTGAGGGGTGAGGTCCCTGCCAGTGAGCTGAGCAGAGTCCCACACGTCCAGAGGGCTGTGGGCTCTGAGCTCCCGTGCTCACGCCACATATAGCAAATTCATGAATCTATAAATTTTAAATGGAGTCAGATATTGGCCCAGGTATTGTGTTACTTTGTAACATTAACGCAACCCCCACCCCACCCCACTCCTACCCCACCAGTATATCAACCATCCAGTCAAAGAGTGAGGCGGTGGTGTATTTTGAAGCTACGTTAAAAGAACTTAAGCCTGCAGTGATCCCATGTTCCTTAGAAGCCCCTCTGTTTTTCAAATTGTGCAACACTTATGCTAGAGAATGGTCATCTA
The DNA here is from genome assembly GCF_003009895.1 of Hyaena hyaena. Lineage (NCBI taxonomy): Eukaryota > Metazoa > Chordata > Mammalia > Carnivora > Hyaenidae > Hyaena > Hyaena hyaena. The sequence continues at coordinate 82,815 of NW_024080745.1, read as the reverse complement.
GTTTGAAAATTTAAAAACATATAAAATGTTTCGTAGCTGAAAGAAGTCAATTAGTGCCTCTTTTTGCTTGGTATGGAAGTTGTTTTGTAGTTTTGACTATCTTTAAATGTGGAAGAGGAAAAAAACTCAAAGTATTTTAAGTGAGTAAATAAGGCCTTATCTGATCTACACCATCAATCTGAAATGCTCTTAAAATGAGTCAAAACTTATTTTCTTGTTATTTTTTCCTCTATTTTCTGAACACTCATGAGGCATAAGTGAGGCGTAAGAAGCCAAAGTGATTTACCCAGGTTTTATGGAGTTGGTAATAAAATTCTGAGAGTAGGGAACCCAGGCTGGGAAAAGTCACACATTCTTTTTTCTGGTTTCTTTACTTTATGTGAATTCTCTAGTGGTTCACACAGTTGCTAGCATAACCTTTAGAAATGTTTTGCTCACGAAATGGCGTATTGATTCCTTGGTTTACCCTTTTTCTCCTTACTCAGATTCCCTTTCATGTCCACAAGGGGCAAGCAAAGAAATAAACTACTGGAACTAAATACTGAAATGATGGGTCAGAACAAAGACTGCAAATCAAGAAAGCTAAAGTTTTGAAGTTGGTCTGATTATTACATTAAGATTTATTTTTCTAGAAAAAAGTTAGTTGTCCTTGTATTCTGAAGATTGCTATGTGTGAGTGATTCTATGTCATTAATGAAACACCGTATATTTTTTTCTAAATCAAGATGACTCCTGGGCTTTGGAAGATGAAATCACAAACTCAAATACCTACATAGCTGTAGGAGAGAGTAAAGTGGATCAGATGTGAGAGATAATGAGATTTGCCTGGAGTATGGAGACTGTGAAGGCATTGCTCCCCTAGCCCCAACCTCCACCCTACCCCCACCCCACCCTAGCCCCCAAGGCAGTCTGGCTGTGCTGCCCCAGGGGATTGCTTCCAGGTGTGGATTGCTTTCAGGCTCTGGGCAGGTGGATTTCCCAATTTTCCAAGCTGGGCACCTGGATTTTTATGTGTGAGCCTCCAGTGAAAAATTGGTATCCAAGTTGACAAAGGGTATCTGGCCACCCGGACCCAAGAACGGCTGGCCTCAGCTTGAGCGGGGGTTTTTTCTCTAATGTAGAGGATGCCATGGCATGTTCTTATTGTTTAATTTCATTTCAAAATCAGAAACAGCAAAAACGAAGCCATAAGAACACGGGAAGACCCATTGGGCCATAATTCTAAGAAATCATCTATTCTTGAAGGTTCAGAGGAGCACTGTTTTAGAGGGAATGATCAGAGGGCACCTTATATTCCAAATGAACAGAACAATGGTGTTTGAGAAGGTGGGGAGGGGATACTAGGGAAGCAAGTAGAAATGAGTAAAATTTCACTAATCTTTCAAGGCCCTCCTTGAACACCACACATACTGTTTCAAAACCAATTGTGACATCTCTGCTGTAGTGTGGTAGTTACAGCCAGAGTGATACTCAACAATAGGTTTAACAAGAGGTTACGGATCATGGCCAATCAGAGTGCATCTAGCATTTAAGAAACCAGTACAGATGTACTGATGTACATTAGCTAAATATAAGCCCTGCTTATATGAGACGTGAATATACCAGAACTTTGCTGCTTAAGTTAGGATGGACCTCAGACCAGCAGCATCAGCAGCGCCTTTGTGCTTATCAGAAATGTGGAATCTCAGGCCTTACCCTAGACTTACTGAATCAAGATCTGCATTTTAACAAGATCCTCCCATGACTGATAACACATTACAGTTTGAGAAGCACTGTCTTGGAGCATTCGGTGGCTCTTTTTGTCATCTACCGTATCTTGCCTTATATTAAAGTTATTTAAGTTCTTCTTTGTCACTACTAGTAGACTATTACTTTGTTGAAGCAGAGGGTATGTTTAAAAATCGTACTGCTGGGGTACCTGGGTGGCTCAGTTGGTTAAGTGTCTGACTTCAGCTCAGGTCACCATCTCTCAGCTCCTGAGTACGAGCCCTATGTTGGGCTCTGTGCTGACAGCTCAGAGAGGCTGGAGCCTGCTTCAGATTCTGTGTCTCCCTCTCTCTGCTCCTACCCCACTCATTCTTGCTCTCGTGCTTTTTCTCTCTCTCAAAAATAAATAAACATTAAAAAAAAAATCATACTGCTGTGCTTAGCATCTTGACCATAGGAAGGATTGAAAAATTTGTATTGAGTTGAATGGAAATGGAAAAGAAAAAAGCATTACAGCAATAATTATAATCAGAGCAACTCACATTTATTGAGTGTTTTCCTTGTGCGTGATGTGGGGTTCAGTATTTTACAAATCTTATTTTATTTAGGACTCAAAATTACCAAGAAGGTAGAAACCACTAGTAGTTATGTCACAGATGTTGGGACTGAGGATTCAAAAGGTTAAGTGGCCTGTCCTGGGATGTGAGGAGGCAGAGAGGGGACAGCTTTGTCTGATGTGAAGCCAAAGCCTCACTGTTGGCCAACCTGAGTTGGTAGGTGTGAATGAAGGCAAAAAAGAACATAGGAAGAAAATTCTTTCAGGTCTGAGACTGGGAGAAGAATGTTTTATTCTTGACGGTATTGGAGGATTCATCCATAACTGTCTCCAGGATCTGGGCCCTGAGATGAAACACTTCCTTTTACAATCAGGAATATCTGCTGGTGAACATTCATCCTTGGCCAGAAGATGGAGCACTTTTGTCTTCATATTTTATTGATTCATCTGCCTGGAGATGAAAGGGCGAGAAAGAGTGCTTTTGCCTGTGACAGCCGTTTTGCTTTTTCTCCTGAAGAAGCAAAAGGAATTAGGAGCTCAGCTAAATGTAGGAGCAATGATTGAGAGTGGGGAGAGGAAGAGGAGAGGAAAATGTCTCTTGGCTTTTTAGACCCTTCCAGCAGGAAGCAAAGAGCTTGATAGATTCTGTGCCACAGGAAGACCTAGTAACAATTTAATGGGTCCACTAGACAGTGCTATTATGGGGTGATAGGCAGTATATAATTATATTTAACATGCATGTATGGTTAGGGCTTGAAATGTATCAAAGTGCTGTCCAAAATAAAGAAGTATAGATGAACAATTCTCCTTGTGTACTGGAAAGGAAACCAGTCTAAGTAATCCACTGGGGGATAAAAGCATGAGGAGTTTAATGAAATTAAGTCTCTGCAAGAGAAAGTGAGATTCTTTCTTAATAAGCCAGCTTTGAAATATTTTAAATTGCTCTTAGGAGGAAATGTATTCAATTATTCACAAAACGCTCACTTGGAAAGAATTGTCTTAGGCTATATTTGCATCTTGTCTTAAGAACCAGACAGTAAGCATGGCAGAGATTTTTGTCACCACTTAACAATTGGCCTCAGGAGATATTTATTTAGTTAAACATCGCTGCAAGCAGAACAAAGTAACAAGATAGGTTAATAACCACTCCATAACCATGTATATACCATTGTTCCTACAATTGAAGGAATGCTTCCAAAATGATATCCTAGAAGAGTACTATCTGTAGGAATCTGAGAATCTGTTAGCGTTGGGTTGACTGAAAACATCCATACTTTATACATATTGTCAAACTGTGTGAACATATCTCATGAGTAATTTCTTAAACTTCAAGATTAATTAATGTCTCATAATAATTTATTTAAAACTCCATAGGCCATTACACATCTAAATTTCCATAATTATCTCTTCCAGGATAATATTAAAGAAATTTGCCCCCCCTCAAACCATCCCTTTTTTTTTTTTTTTTTAAATATTTTTATTTATTTCTAGGAGAGAGAGAGAGACAGCGTGAGCAGGGGAGGGTCAGAGAGAGAGGGAGATACAGACTCTGAAATAGGCTCCAGGCTCTGAGCTGGCAGTCAGCACAGAGCCCGACGCGAGGCTCAAACCCACGAACCGCGCGATCATGACCTAAGTCGGACGCTTAACCGACTAAGCCCCCCAGGCGCCCCATCCCTTTGGTTATTTAGAATCTTATATCCCCTTATTGTATGGGTAGGCGGTTATATAATGCTTCAAATATAAGATTTAGGCTAAACATATATTAAGTTATGTTTCAGGATGAAATGAAAACATGTATAATTTGGAATTTAAAACAATTTAAATCATGGGAGTATTTTTTACAATCGTGCGCTCTGTATTTTATTTTATGAAAATTAAAGAAAATTGACCATAACATAGTGACAAGTATTTTGGCTGTTGAAGTGTTTTATGTTTACAAAATACTAAAGATTAAGAAGAATCCTCTTTCGGCATCAAGAGACCTTTAGCGTGGCTTTACATGTTTTCTACTTAAGACATGAATGGAGAGAAAGACTTCAGCCGTTCAGCTTTGACTTCAGATCGACACCAGTTCTTCTTCCATATCTCTCAGGTTCCGAATCGGGGGCTGCCGGGCTTGGAAGTGCCTTCTCTTCCCAGCCAGCACCCCTGTCTCATGGGAGAGGCTACCACCATGATAGTTAGGAGTCTAAGCTCTGGAGATTGGCTTCAGAGTAGGTTTGCCACTTGTGTTATGGGACTGAGAACTAACTCTCTGTATCTCACCATCACCATCTGTAAAGAAAGGATGATAGATAATGTCTATGCTGTAAAAAAAATCATGAGGGTTAAAGGAGTTAATACAGGTACAGGACTTGGTGTTCTTCCTAAAAAAATGCCTGCAAACAGCTATTTGTATCTTTTTAAATTGTTATTATTAAACAGCTATTATTATTATTATTATTATTATTATTATTAATAGTGGGAGAATAGAATCCCTTGTCTTCACTTAGCCATTAAATAAATCAACTTGAATTGTTACTATTTAATTTTATTTTTGAAATGACATTTTGTATTTATTTTATTGCATCAGCAGCGCACATCCATGATAATTACAAATTATAAATTCACATACGTAAGAAGGAAAAAAAGTCATTTAGTCTTTCCATCCAGAGAGGACATCTGTAATGACATCAATACCTACATATGTGCACCGCATGTGTGCACATGCACACACACACACACACACACACACACACACACACCTTTTTCCCCCATGCAAATATGTGTCTCTGTGATGCTTAATCACACCAAAGTGGTGTAAACACCCTATACATGTTTGTTAAAAGCACTCAAACTGCCTTGATTTACTTTTCGACTTTGCCGCTCAATAAACCACATGACTGTGGGCAAACTATTGACCTCTGATGTATTTTTCTTTTTACCTGTAAAAGGAGAATATCTAGAGAATCTTCTTCAAAGTGTTGTGAGGATTAAATAAGATTTTATATAAGGTATAACTCCCTTAATTGTAGAAGTCACTGTGTAGGATACTTTTAAGGATCCCATTCTGAGCGTGTTTCACCAGTAAAACACCAAGATCTACCATGGAAGTGTTCCTATCACTACTCTTCTCTCTCTGCCACCTTGATGCCTTTAATTGTTTGCATGACTGGTGTTGAAATACGTCTGAATTGTAAGCCACTTATTAATAGAGAAGTCTAGTTCAGTGGAGACCAAATGCACACAGTAAGATGCTTTCTCTCAATTTAGTCAGACTGGGAATAAGAACTGTGTCTTATACTTCTTCCTATTCCCCATGTGTCCACATGCCATGCTTTGAATTTTAAAATTTTGGTGCTTTTTAAAAGGGTACTAGACAAATCTATTAAGTAACATTCACCAACTCAGGAAAAGTTTACCCAGTGGCCTAAATGAGTAACTTGTATTTTTTACTATAGAAGAGGTGATTGGATGATCCAATAATTTTTTTAATACAATATTGCTTGAGTTGCATTAGAAAAAAATTTTTTTGCTTTGCTTTCAGGCCCACATTAAATCATTAAATATCTTTTCTCCAAGTTGGCACTTGCTGGGTATTATCTTTCCATACAAAATGTGAGGCAAAAGATGAAAGTAATGCCCTAAAAAAATGGAAATCTCTCCAAAGGTGATTGTAATAAAAAGTACCCATGCAACCTTATAATTAAAACCCTTGATAAAATGTACATGTGCAGCGAGGAGAGGAGCTTGGAGAAGTCCATCTTTCTGCATTCTCCCTTTTAAAAGATTAATTTTTTGAACTGAAACCAACCAGAGGAAGGAAACCCTATGTATGCAGGCTTTAAATTTTGTTTGGAAACAATTAGGTTCTGTCTTTCCCAAAATATAGATTGTGCAATTAATGGGGAACTTGGCTAGAGCAAGATGGTTGACAAGATGTAGCTATTTCTTGACAATATTTGAACTATTTTTAGTTATTGTGCTGTTTGTGCTTAATAACATTTGACATGAACATTCACTTACATGGAAGTATTCCTTTTAAGATATAATGAGAAAACAGTTGGCATTTGTTTTGGGAAAATATTCTGTTTTTAGTAAAAAAAAAATGCCCTGTACTCAGAAGAGGTAAATATCCTCATTGATGTTTAGCATGGGGAAATTGCATTAGGATATGTAACACTTAACTTATAACACTACATGTAATACTTATTCTGAAGAAGAAAAATCCTCATCTACAAAACATTTTAGTACTTTTTTTTTCTTTCAAGTATATCCAGTCACTGAAAGTAGCCTAATAAAATTTTGTCTGGTAGAGAAAATTAGGGGAATTGCCTTAATAAATAAGAACAGTTTTTAATTAACACTGTCAGTAAAAGGAGTCCTTCTCAAGTCCTTGAAAATACTTAAAAACAGCTTCTGCTTTTCAAGAGATTGTTTCAATTATGATCTTCCTCTCACTATTTTTTTCCTTCATCAGTAGTAAAAGATTGTTGGAGTTTTTTCCTTGTGAGGTATCGCACGTCTCCAGTGAGTGGGGTATGAAGTAGTTAGGTCTAACACTTCAGCATCTGGAGAGTCCACTGATTTCCCATAAATGAACAAGCAGCCAAATCAAAGAGAGTAGATGCTCCATCTTTGGATCTTGTTTCCCTGTTCGTGGGGCTCACGGTTCCCTCATGTGAGAAGACCCTCAGAGTTCTGGAACTCGTGAAAGATTTGCTTCGCAGGGGACCTGATCTGTACTCGGGACCTCATTAGAAGAAGCCAACTGGGAATGTGAGCAGGTGACCATGATTGCCCCAGCGCAACAAATCCAAAAGTTGTCTGGCTACCCGACCATGATATGTCCAGCAAAATGAGCTGTTGTGTCCCTGCTGTTGACATGATTGGTTTAGGAACCTGGGCAAGTCAGGTAGGGGAATGACTCATCAGTAGAACCATCTGCGAGAAGGTCGGTAGGGGGCGTCAGGACTGCCCTCTATTCTTTTCTCTTTAGATTAGTATTAACTAGGGGTGTGTGTGTGTGTGTGTGTGTGTGTGTGTTTTTAATTTATACCTCTGTCAAAAAGCCACACACATGCAGAGCTTATAGTCACAAAAATAACAAAGTAAACCATATACAAGGATTGTAATAAAATAAAAATGCTGCCTGGCTGTACCTTTGCCTCAAATTATCTCCCTTTTCTAGTTCCTTACCTCAGAAGTGACTGCTTACAAATCTTTCAACTCTTTATTCTGGTATTAGCTTTATTTCTCTTTTTAAAAAATATAATTTATTGTGAAATTGGTTAACATACAGTGTATAAAGTGTATTTGGGGTAGATTCCCGTGGTTCATCGCTTACATACAATACCAGTGCTCATTCCAACAAGTGTCCTCCTCAATGCCCATCTCCTATTTTCCCTTCCCCATCAACTCTCAGTCTGTCCTCTGTATCTAAGAGTCTCTAAGGTTTGCCTTAACTTTCTTATTTCTAAATAGTGATTAATAATTAATATCTGTTTCTACAGATATTTCTTGATTTTCCAGTTTCAGGTATCATCTATTGACTGCTTCCAAATATTTCAAATAGAGTCATATCACATAATTGGGAAAATCTTTTTTAGCGACACACACACACACACACACACACACACACACACACACACAAATATTCTTCATAGTTGAGCCATATAGTGAATGGATTACATGTCCTTTTCTTTTATAATTCTTCTTCCTCTGAAGCTAACATTGTCTCAGGTATTTTTTTGTTCATTGGTTCATATTCTTTAATGAACTTCTAAGAGCCCCTAACATGTATTTAGCAAGTGCTTCACGCCCAATATCGTTGTAAGCAATTTATAGGTAAGAGGTTTGGAGACAGAAGTTGTTGCATGTCTTGTCCTGGCAGAAAAATATAGAGTCCCTGGTCTTGGCTGTGCCATGGAAGATATCGCCCCAGGTTCCCCACCAGCCTCATTCCTTGTCTTCTCCTTCCCATCAGTTTGTAGTCCAGCCCCACTGGACTTGAACTTACCAAGCCTGTTCTTTTTCCCTGGCCTTTTCCAGTCCCACTGCTGCCTAAATCACTCTTCTGCCTCATTACTTGCCCCCTATCTGTCCTCGGGTGCCCATCCTTTCTGACCCCTCAAAGCTGTTGGGGTCCCTCAGTGCGCACCTCCTGCAGCACCGTGGTCTCCCACCCACCCCTCTTTGCAAGTTCATTACTTGCTTACTCTCTGTTTTTCTCACTGAACCATGAGCTCCATGAAGGGGAGTCTGAGTGGTCTTATTCCCTGAGGAGGTTTCAGTGTTTGGCATCTAAATTTTTAGCTGTTTAAAAAATTTCAGCTAGGGGCGCCTGGGTGGCTTAGTCGGTTAAGTGTCCGACTTTCGCTTAGATCATGATCGTTTGGTTCGTGGGTTCGAGCCCCGCGTCGGGCTCTGTGCTGACTGCCAGCTCAGAGCCTGGAGCCTATTTCAGAGTCTGTGACTCCCTCTCTCTCTGACCCTCCCCTGCTCACGCTGTCTCTCTCTCTCTCTCTCTCCTAGAAATAAATATTTTATATTTAAAAAAATTTTCAGCTATTGTAGGATGGGGTCTCTAAGGAGAATGACAGTGACATAAATGCACATGAAAGCATTGCAGTGATTCAAGGTGAGAAAATCCGAAGTGAGGATAATGAGTTGTTTACTCACATGAAGTAATTCTGTCTCTCCCTTATAGGTTGCCTAACCTTAAACCGGCTGAGACTTGTTGCAATTACAAAGTGAGAGACAACATAGCTTTGTAGATTGGGCAACCTGGGTGCAAGAATTTAGTTCTTATTCAGATTTTGCAAATGATCCCGGGAAGCCCTGAAGAAATAAATTAACATCTTGGAGTGTCACGATGGCTGGCCCTGTTTTCATTACACTTCCATCTACCACGACACACTTGAGGGATATGCCATGCTTAAAGCAGTGCTTCTCTGGGCAGCGAAACCAGAAAAGCCAATAGGGGTTCTGCCTTTGTGGAGTCTCCAGTCTATTCGGGAAGACTGACAATTAGCAGCCCAACACACATATAAATATGGATTTGCAGATGGAATAAATGGTGTCAACTTGGAGACCAAATGGTCATAGGGAATAAAGAGGAAGCTCTACGTAAGTGGCCAGGGAAGGAGAGCCTGAGAAAGTATCACTGAAGTAGAAGATCAGGGGAAAGGTATTCTCAGCGGAGGGAAATCAAGTTCAGAGTCTCTAGGAGAGGTCATGATTTTGACAGTTATGTCTCTAAGACAACATGGTTATGTCTAGAAGCCAAAAGGAGTGCATTGTGGTTAGCAGAGGAATAAGTGAAGAAAGGCTTAAAATTAAGTTTGAGAGATAGGCAGGGGCCTCATTATTTGGGGTTGGGAAGCCTGTGCTACTCAGTTTGAGGTCTGAACATGGGTTACTAGTGGGCAAGCTGCTACCCATCAGTGATAAGAAAAAGAGCTTGTGCAGATGTAAATAAGTTATGTCACCTAGAACACTTTTTACTGAGCTTATACAAACACACAAACACACAGACACACAGACACACACACATTGTGCAAGAGTTGCTCAATAAAAAAAAGAGTGTGCTGCTTTATATTTATGTTCTGATGTAAAATTCTTTACCTTGTTGCAGACCAACACTTTGAGCGTACAGTGGGAATTTGCTAAAAGATTTTCAATGCATGAGAATATGTATTTGGTAGTGAGGGAGTTGGTGGTGGGGTGTTAAGGCATGATCGGATTCACTTTTCAAGTAGACTTCTGTGGCTACAGAATAGAGTGGAGAAGAAGAGTAGAAGTAGAGGAGAGTGGAGTACAAGAGGCAGAAGAGATCAGTCAGGACCAGCATTCTAGCAAAAAGATGATGATGATGATGACCTGAACCAAGATGGTGGCAATGGAAGTGGAAGATCAGTGAGCAGATCATGATATATTTGGGGATAGAATCTATAGGATGTTCTCATGGATTGGGGTTTGGGATGTTAGGAGGGCAATTCAATCTTGGCTTCCGGGTTTCTGTTCTGAACAACGGTTTGAATATTCATGTCACTGATTGAGATACTAACAGTAGAGGATGAGTGAGTTTAGATTTGGGGAGGTGGTATGCATGGCTACTAATAGTAGTAGTTCTAATAGTGGATTTTTAAATAACAAGAGCCTTTATGAAATCTCTATATCAATAAATACTACCACAGTCCATATTTTTTCTCATAAAACACTTTTTTTTTGAAAGCAGGAGAAAGAAAGATCAACAGCTGTGTTAAGATACAGATACTGGGAGGCATTAGATTCACCCATCAGCCGAAGGATCTTTTCATCATAAATGATTCAACTATGTGACTCAGCTAAGTTATGCAGCTATCATGATCTTGAGGGGTGCTTCTGAATGGCTAAAATTATAAATCTTAAATCTACGATCAGCAAGGGCATGTCCTGGATGAGAAATAAGTTTTCGTTTTAACTGTCAACCTTGATTGATTTTCAACGGATGCCCAGAGAACTCTTTCGAGGCTGCATCTGGAGTCTGTGAATAAAGCACAGTCATCGATGCTCAGTTTGTACCTTGGTTACAGGAGGGTCTGTGGCAGCAGGCAGGCCTAAGATGTGCTGACTCCCTGCATTTTTTAGGTGTAGAAAACGAATTGGATAAATGCCTCAACAGGTGGCACTGGGAGTATCACTTCAAACACTGCAAAATGGAATGGGCATGAATCTTTGAAGGGAACCGTCTATGGGATTAAAACTCAGAACGGATTCCAAGAGCTAGAATACAATGTCGTTACTGTTCTTTCCTTCAACCAAGCTATTTGAATCAAAGTTCTTTGATAACTAAAAGGCTGTCTGGGATGTCAATGCAGTTTTGCTCTGGGACCTGTTAGGGATAGAAAAACAGCCTGGGGAAGACTGGACAAATTCCCCAGGTCTGGCTGGGCTAATCGCCATGGAGTCCAATCATATGGCCACACCTGGTGATACGGGGGACAGTTCTCAACTTCTCCCATTTTATTCTATGGACAAAGCCTGTATGCCTTTCTGTTGACTCCTTTCAATTTAATTTGGCTTTATCATCCCTCCTACTGCCTCTGAATCCTACCCAGAAAATGGATGCCTTTTGCTTTCTAACCCTAAAGAGGATTTAGGGGGCCATGTGAAGTATTTTGGGTTGCCAAGGGAACCGAAGACTCAGGTGGCTCACCAGACACCAGCAGCATTTTGGTGGAACATAGAGAAGGCTGCTGCCAACCTCTGCTTAGTTCGCAGAGACAGGAAGGCTGGTGTCTGTATTAGAGATGATTATCCAAGGTCTCTGCCAAGACTCCATGAATAAAAATGATGATAATTATTATCATGGTGAAGCAGAAGGGGAATAATAATTCGAGGAAGTTGATAGAACAAGTCACATAAGTTTTATGGTCAAAAACCACGAACAGCCTCATTTTCCAGTGAATTCCAGACACTGGTGGAATTTTATAAGTTAGATATTTTGTCAAGGAGTTCCAGAATTCACTGTTGGAAGAGAGAAGAAAAGAGGCCAAATTCAAAAGAATTGCTTTTCATTTGCCCTGAGAAGTTTGCCGTGGGTGTGAAAATGAATTCAGATAGCAAGCGTGCACTTGTTTGTTAATATTCGTGTGGACTCATAGAGAAGGAGGTGTGTGAAGTCATCCAGTTTAGGTGGTTTCAAACTTTTTATTCTTATAATAGCCACGTTAAAATGAAAACTCTTTTGTTCATAAGGATTTCACTTATTTTTTTTTTAATGTTTATTTTTTGAGTATGATTGGGGGAGGTGCAGAGAGAGAGAAAGAGACAGAATCTGAAGCAGCATCCAGGCTGTCAGCACAGAGCCTGACCTGGGGCTCAAACTCATGAACCATGAGATCATGACCTGAGCTGAAGTCGGATGCTTAACTGACTGAGCCACCCAGGTACCCCAACTTTTGTTCAACTTTAATACAAAACAGGTAAAAGCAAAGATGATCGTGTGGGAGATGGAGTGGAAAGTCAAGAGCATGACCCATCTGGTTCTGTGTCTCTCTCATCCACCTGATTTTTCCATGGATGCCTCTGGTCTAAGGCCTTAGTGTGAAAGCCACTAATCTAATGCAACTTGCTTAGTTTGTAACAGGACATAAAGTGACCTACCCAGAATCCCACAGTTAGCTACTTGGGACACTGGCTCCCTGTACAGTGATGTTTCTACTACGTCATATTTGGAGGGACAGTCTTCCTATTTCCTGAGCCCCCTCTAACCTTTCCTACTCCTCAAGTCAACAGGGTTCCATTCATTATCTTCTTCTTCCCATGTTAATCAATGGACTTCATCCCATTACTGCAATTCTCCTGACAGCTTAAAGAAAAACCTATCTGACTCCACATACCTTTGAAAGCAGAGTAGGTAGACGTGGATATGCTGTCCTCAGCCAGGGCCCACAGTGACTGCTGCTCCAGAACAAGGCTTGTGATGGAAGGTTCCAGTCCATGACCAAATCTGGGTAGGAGGTGGGAAGGGAAGGGGGAATCTCTCTTGTAATCTTTTATTGTGTTGCCCTGCCATGTGACAGAAGAGAGTAATGGGACTTTTCTGCAGGTCCCAGGTTGTTTGAATGCTGCCTCTCTCAGAACTGACATTGTGTTTGGCCTTTGATGAATGATTAAATTTCATAGCCTGTTTTGTGAGATTTGTAATTATGTGCAGTTAATACACAGACTGTTACGAAGCATAATAGTATCTATCATCTGAGTAAAAGATGTGTTAATTTTATATGGATGCATACTTCTAAGGATCAATGATTTTTAGAGCTAGATGTGATCATAGAAAATCTCTCATCTGATTTTTTTTCTCATATACCCGGGCAGTTGACGCCCAGAGCAGTGAAGATCTGTGTCTATGATGAATCAGGCAAATCAGCTGATTTGAGGTGTGAACCCAGTTCTCCTTGCTCAAGGCCCATTGTTCATTCCGCTCTTCGATTGGTTTGATCTGATTGCAGAAATAGGCATTGTGTGTCCTTTAGTGCAAAATATCTGTATGAGAGAGGAGGATTTTCTTATTTTCTTGATGGAGAAGGGCAGGCGATGAAGACTCTCTAAGAGCTGGGGTCTTTACTTCATTTCCAAGAGACCAGCAGCCTAGAACCATTGTTCACCAGCCCTCCCTTGTTCTTGGTCTGCAAGAGCAGTCATGGTTTTATGCTGGGAATTTAGGCACCGGTAGGGGTACTGGGTGTAAGCTTTAGATTAATGACTTCTACCCTGTTTTTAACCTTGAACAAGATACAATTTGGTCCAATAGTTCTAATACTGTCAGAACTCTCTAGTGGGACTCCTTTGAGCTAATTTGTGAAGCTCAGACCCATGGCTACTGATGTCACCATCAAATATGGGCAGCCATTAGGCACACGTGGGCCACATGGATCTATACAAGTCAGGCATCACTCTTGGACATATGGCACATGACAACAATGAGAGGGAGGAGCTTTCATGGAATTAACTTCATCCTTAAAGAGAAAATTGTTGCTATCTTTCCATCTGTGAAGACAATCTGTTAGAGATGAAGAGTTTGTGCGGGAGCTGGGCTATCTGAGGCTGAATCCTAGGCCTGCCTATTGCTGGCTGTGTGACCATAGTTGAGTTAGTTAACCTTGCTGTGCAAATGTTTGTATCACAGAATAGGTTAATCAGAATAAACATCTCAAAATGTTTCTGAAGATTAAATGAGTAGATATGTACAGCTTTTAGAATAGTGTGGCATTTAGCATGCACTTAATAAATATTATTTATTATTACCTTTATGAATTAAAGGTATCTGCTAAATTCTAGGTAAACATCTAATTGTTTAAATCTGTGAAATAAATATTTGGCATCTTTGTTTTTTGAAGCAGTTGTATTTTGAGATAATTTGTTATGCCGCTATGGCTAACCAATATACACACTAACCACGTTAATAGGCACCACTCGATACGGATACAGTGGAGACAGAGCAGGTCTGATATCTAATTCTTGTTCTTTCACATACTCCACAAGCATTTATTGTGTGCTAGGCAGTGTGGACACAAAAGTAACTTTTAAAAAAAGACACTGTCGGGGTGCCTGGGTGGCTCAGTCGGTTAAGTGTCCGACTTTGGCTCAGGTCATGATCTCACGGTTTGTGAGTTTGAGCCCCGCGTTGGGCTCTGTGCTGACAGCTAGCTCAGAGCTTGGAGCCTGCTTCGGATTCTGTGTCTCCCTTTCTCTCTAACCTTCCCCTTCTCACGCTGTCTTTCTCTCTCTCAGAAATAAATTTTTTAAAAAAACAATAAAAAATTAAAAAACAAACAAAATAATTAAATAAAACATTAAAAAATTAAAAAATAAAAAAGACACTGTTTGCTTTCTTGGGAAAGGTAAGCTTGCAAAATTTATGGCAAATGTATTCATGCAACGTCACAAATTTACTTTAAACTATGAGTTGTTATAAATGTTTGATTTAAGTAGTTTATTAAATATACAATTAAATGTCGTTGCTCTATCAAACAAACAAATGAAAACCCAGTCTAAACATTGAAATGGATTTCAGCTGTTGTCTTACTTTCGATGTTCAGGAAGCTCTAAGGATTCGTCCAATCACCGATAGCCTCTTCTGGGTAGGCTTTTCTTGTTATTTAAAGCCAGAGATTGGGGAAGGTGTGTTTTCGGTGACTTTATTCAGTCAGTGTGCATTCTTTTTTTTTTTTTTTTTAATTTTTTTTTAATGTTTTTTTTTATTTATTTCTAGGAGAGAGAGAGAGACAGCGTGAGCAGGGGAGGGTCAGAGAGAGAGGGAGTCGCAGACTGAAACAGGCTCCAGGCTCTGAGCTGGCAGTCAGCACAGAGCCCGACGCGGGGCTCGAACCCACGAACCGCGAGATCATGACCCAAGCGAAAGTCGGACGCTAAACCGACTAAGCCACCCAGGCGCCCCAGTCAGTGTGCATTCTTGAGTGTTTTTAATAGGGCACACTCCAGGCCAGGTGGACTAGGGTCGGGGAAGGGCCGGGTGAGGACAGAAACTTGATTATGGCATGGTGTCCACTCTCAGAGGGCATCAGGCCGGAGGGAGAGAGGTGGGGATTGAAAGAACATTGCGTAGTCCTCGCCTTCAAAGGGCTCACAGTCTTGAGGGGGATAAGGTCAGTAAACAAATGGTGACAAAGCAGTGAGAGAGGAATGAAGTGGTGAGGGAAACACAGAAGAGGAACTGACTAAGACAGCCTGACAGGACCCAGCGAAACTTCAGGCAGGAAATGGCACATAAACTGGGTTAAAGGATGACTAACTGTTTGCCTGATAGAAGAGAGAGGGTGGGTTTTAAGGCAGGGAAATTGCATGTGCAAAGGCACGGAGGCACAACACTCAAAAGTTGGCAACATTAGGATTGTGTGAGCAATTTAGAAAGAGTATGACACTGCCCTGCTTCAACGACACATCATTGCCCAAGTTCCTTAGCTTAGCTGGTGGGGCCTGGCATGAGACAGTCTCTGCCCACCTTCCCAAGCCCATCTCTTGCTTCACAACCACCAACCACATGGGATCCTTTTTGTCTTTGGATCATCATTAGTGTAATTCTACTTCAGATCTGCTGCACTTACAGCTTCTTTTCTTGGGCAGATTTCCTCCTATCTGTTTGCATGGCTGACCCTTTCTTATTCTTCAGGTCTTACCTCCTCAGGGAGGCCATCCCCAGGGCCATTTCCCCTGAAGCCAGTCCCCTAGTATTCCCTATGACAGCACATGTCACATGGGATGCGTTGTGACCTGTGCCTGCCTGCCCCTCAGGAATGTAGCATGAGATGTGGGAGTAGGCACACTGACTGTCTTGTTCCTATTGTATCCCTCATGCCCAGATTAGTCTTTAACACTCTTCTTGATAGAAACTTGTTGGATGAAGAAAAGAAAACATCAATGAATGAATGGTGAATGGATAAAAAAAATTGGAAAAAAATTGGTCTGGTTATCTGCTATTTGTTTTTCCAGGTTCGATCTCTATCCTTCTTCATCCACTTCTATGTCATGGAAGGTGGAACTGTATGAACCACGTTAATATCTACTCTTTGGGTTAGATTCAGCCGAAAGGGGGCAGCTAAGGGAGAGAAGGGAATTGGTGCCTTGAGCAGGCTGCATCCCTCTCCTGGTGGTCTCTGTAGCGGATCTCCTCACACAGCCTCTCTGTTTCTAAGGAAGGGTAAGTGCCTCCACCCTTCCTCACTTTAAGGGGAGTGACACCTCCTCTTATCTTTCCATGTCCCTACCCTTGTGGGTTCTCTATACTCTACCTACTTCTTGTTAGCAGTCCCTCTATCAATCTTCCTTCAATGTACCTGTGCTGATTTGTTTCCTGCTATGATCTGGGAAGATGCAGAGATGAGTGGGCTGGGACAACTTAGAAAGGGCCTTGCATGCATTGAAAGAGCTCAGATCGTGCTCATTTGGAAATGGAGAACTATGAACAATAGAGCTTTATGCGGAGCTTTAATATAACCCAAAGAGTGAGGCAAACACTTGGGGTCAGTGTAGATCATGTTCTCCCAACCTTTGATAGTGCATCTAATCAACGAAAACTGAGCATGTTGTGCTAATATACACATATCCACTTATTTGTAAATTGTATACATCCATGCTTGTATTAGAAACCACTGTATAGTATAAAATATAAAAGTAGACATTAAAAAGGACAGGATAAAGACAAAATAATCTATATTTAAAAGATTTAAAATTGATTTTCAATTTTTATCTCACTAGAAACTACCATTACTGTGCTGATGGCTTCATTTTTAGAAGGGTCTTGTTAAAATTATAGTGAATATTTTAATATTCACTCAGAGTGGTATTCATTGTCAAGGAGGGTGCATAAAAATCGAAATTCCAGGGGCACCCAAGTGGCTCAGTTGGTTAAGCAGCCAACTTCAGCTCAGGTTGTGATCTCACAGTTCATGGGTTCAAGCCCAGAGTCGAGCTCTGTGCTGACAGCTCAGGCATCTGCTTCAGATTATGTGTCTCCCTCTCTCTCTGGCCCTCCCCAACTCATGCTCCGTATCTCAAAACTGAATAATCACTAAAAAATTTTTAAAATCCAGATTCCAAATCATCTTCTTGATAACTTCAGTTGGGCTTCAGAGGTGGGCTAGTCTCTTGTTAGATCTAATTATATTATAATGTACTAAACACATAATTTGACCCACGTAATTAAATACAGGCCAAGAAGCAGGAGTTTTATCTCATCCTAAACGAAAGACCCAGGGCTTTTGATACATGAGCTAAATAAAACTTCAGAACAATCCTGCAAAACAGCATTATTTTGAACTTTTTTATAATGAGGAAACTTTTTACAAACATGGAAATATGAAAGAACTTTCCCAGGAACTAGTAAGTGTCAGAGAAAGCTTCAGCCTGCCTGTGCCCAGAGAACTTGTTCCTAGCCTACCATACAATGCCAGGAAAGAAGAGGGAAATTTGGTGATGGCCTTGATTTTCTCAGTAAAATAGAAGAAAGGGCTTAGTGGACTTAAAAGGCTACAACCAGATAAACTTGGGCTGAAATGTGCTGATTACCCAGCTGGAGGGCAGAGCACTTTTGGAATTATCTTTGCTCTTCTCTACATTCAAACCAAGAATTTGACATTCTCTCCATACGGTTCACTCTCTTATTCGCTCTTACTCCATCATGGTTTCTTTGTGGTTCCTTCCTTCCCAGCTGGAGTCTTTGTTTGCTTGGCACCAGGTAATTCTGCAAGTGAATAAGAGCTTGGATGGGGAAAGAACAAAGAATGCATGTGTCCTTTATTTGTGGTTTTTTGGTTCATTGTTTCTGGACCCAAGTCGCAAGAGTTGATGTGAATGTCACACAACGCCAAGTTCCTAGAGAGGAAATGTTGGGAGACCACTCAAGAAAACACTTAAAGGAAGCCACAATTATGAGATATATAAACCTTGATGAGAATATCTATTCTGCTAGCTGTGCAGATGATGCTAATATCAGAGTTCTTAGGGAGCTCTGGGCACCATCATATCCAGTCAATGAGTCTTAAGTCTGACCACTCCCTGTCTTCTCTTACAGAGACCCAGCACTCCAGAAGGTCCTAACTGTTGAAAAGGGTTCAGGGTTGTGGGTGGGGTGTGTGTATCCCAACTCAGGTAATAAGAAGATAGCAGCTGAGAGAGTAAGTGTGTGGGGAATAAGGTGGGAACTTGGGTGAATTTTAGAAGAGGAGCCATGGGAGTGGTGACTAAGGAGTCAACCAGAAGGGAACAAGATGGTCTCTGAGTTACACATGGAAAGAGCCCTTCAAATGTCCCAGCTCTTTAAACTCTGGGCTTTCCATGTGCTGTTATATGCACCCTAGAGAAGGTTGGTGGAGAAAAAAGCCACTTCAGCTCTTGATAAATACATTTGCAAAGATTATAGTCTAGAGTGGGAGAGAAAACAAACAGAATTTGTACCTGCAAAGTAATTCATAGTAATCCACTGGGATGCCGTGGGAAATTCAAAGCATTATGCTAAGAGTGTGAAAAGGTAGTACTTTTAATATATTTCCTATTATTTCTGACTGAATAGGTCAGGCAGCAAACACTGGCCTTTTATTATGGCTTGGGACATTTTGGAAAGCATTACGATTCTTTAATAAACCCATAGAGTATAATGTTTCTATTAGGACGTATACCCGTGGGTCTACGCACACAAAGGCACACACCGGTGTAACTGGGGACAAAGAGCCACTGTTGTCTTCCTGCAGTGGGCTGTCAATCTCCTGCTAGCAATCAATTGTACAATCACTCTGGGCCCTGCATTGGAAGGGCAAGTGGAGGGCGGGCTGAGGTGGGAAAATCTGAGTAGTTAAATGCTGTTAAATGCTAACCCTTGAGACCTGTCCACTCTCTCCTACATCCAGCCCTCACCAAAGCCAAGTGTTCCCTCTATTTAACTCCTGTTGACTCTGTCTTGTATTTCCCCAGCGGCCACTGTAATATCTTTAATTCAAGTTTTCAACTCCTACCCCTCCTTCCACCCTGTTCATCATAAACTATTGGCCTCCTTCTCTCATAGCACATGACCTGCTCCATTGTTTTCCTGGGAAGATTTGTTTCTACTTATCTTATTTATCTCCTTTTCAAATTCTTCTGTTTCCTCACCTTTGTCATCTCTCCCTCTGTCGGGGTCCTCGGTCTTACCCTACTCCCGGTCCCATCTCCATTTTCACCGACATCATCTCCTCTAGACAGTACGCTCTCTTCCTTCCTTCTACTCGCAATATCTGTTTCCTCCTGAAATTTCAACTTTATTGTTTCAGCTATCTCAGTTCATCACTAACCTTTACTGCTGAGGTTTTCCGAAAGCATATATTTTATAGGTATCCATTCTATTCCACGATTCATTGACTCTAGCTTTTTTCATTCTTTTAGCACCACATGCAGAGGGGTATTAGTTTGGAGAAGCGAAGGCTCAAATTTGCCACACGTTTTGTGTTCAGATATATAAAGGACTCTCCAATGGGAGAGATTACTTTTCTTACAAGCTTACAGTGGAGAATTTGAATTAATAAATAAAACCTACAGAGAGGAAAATTTTCAATACAATGTCAGGATGTAGTTTATTACCATTGAACTTATCCAGAGATGAAATGGGCTGCTGGTGGGTAGCAGCAGGTTTCCTGGGGGTTTTCACATTCAGCTTAAGTTGTAGTAAAATAGATTTGGGCATAAAATAAGCTCTTAGGCTAGATGTTGGTTTCCAAATCCTGAAGTTTTGTGATTATCATGAAGTTATTTCCAAATTTCCTCTCATTTAACCTGTTTGCAGCATAATCCATCACCGTGTTCTTCCTGTTTTTCTATATACAAAAATAATAATGGTCATTACAAAGAATGTTAAGCAACACAGAGTATACAATGTCTAAGCCCTCCTACTTCTTGCCCATTCCTTCCCATGCCAAGTCATCACCGCTGACAGCTTAAGTTTTTAGGTTAGATAAGTAAATATCCTTCCATTTAGCTGTATATGCATCTGTAATAAAATGGACTTGCCCTCTATCTGCTGCTCTCCAACTTACTTTTTGCTCACCGTGGAATAGGATGGGTCACCCTCCAGGTCAGCAATATGTCCCCTACCTCTTTGTTTTGACGGCTGCATGGAATTCAACAGTTTAAATTAGGGGTGGACAAACTTTTCCTTAAAGGATCAGAGAATAAATATTTTTCACTTTGTGGTCCCTATAGGCTCAGTCCTGATTACTCAGCTGTGTCATGTATCATGAAATACATATATACACAACACATAAATGTATGGATAGGCCTGAGTTCTAATAAAACTTTATTTACACAAAATTTGGATGTCATAATTTTCACGTATCATGAAATAGTTTTCTTCTGATTTTTTTGGCCATTTAAAAATATAAAAACCATTCTTAGCTTGGAGCGGCATAAAAGCAGGCAGTGGGAAAGATTTGGCCCATGAACCACAGTTTGCCAATCCCCCCATATATGTCATTAGGGAGGATTATTCATTCTTCACATCTTGTGTGGAGTGAGTGCTACTAATATAAGTACTTACTTTCTTCACTCCCTCACTAACGTCCCAAAGGAGGTTGAGTGACTTGATATGATTGGTGAGCTTGGAGGAGAAACTGGGCCTGTCCCTTCCTCTTTTCTTCCTTTTTGGGAACCAGCTGCCTACAGGGTGTGTACACTTGTGTCTGTTCCAGGAAGAGGCACCCCCTGGGCCAGGACTGCACGACGGGCAGTCTGTCTCATTCTGAGCATTAGTATGAGAATGTCCATTTGTTTTTCTTATTCAGATATAAGCCACTTTATCCACAATCAACTTCATCAATAATAAAGGTGATATTTTCATCTCTAATCTTTCTTGCTTATTTGCCTTTTTTTTCCCTCAATTGATTTAGGCACAGAATAGACATATTACTTCTTAAGTAATTTACTTATTCATTCCTCACACCTTCAACACTAATGCTTCCTATCCTTTTGGTTAACTATTCGTGATCTAATCTGTAGCCTAAGTCTTTATTCTTTCTTGTTTATCATGCCATGTAATCAAGGGACATGTCTTGTGGGTCTTTCTTGGAAAACCCTCATAAATATCTCTAGAGATGACCAATGCACTCTCATATCTTCCCTATCTAGATTTTTGCCTGCTATTACCAGCTTAATATTCCTAGAGCATGGCTTTGAGATGTCAGATATATCATATGTTTGCTCAGAAACTCTTAATTAATCTCAATCGGTCATCATATAAAGAATAATTCCTTAGATGACATTCAAAGCTTTCTGTACTTGACCCTTATTTATTGTTCTAGTTTTAACTTTCATTATTTTAAAAAAGTGTTAATATGTGTGAAATATTTATCATAGTGCCTGGCACATAATAAACCCTCAACACACGTCAGCTAAACTGTTCCACTACTCACACTCTAATCACTTTCCAATCATAGTGACAACTTGCTATTTCCTACACAACTTGCTTTTATTTGCGTTTCTCCTTTTTTTTAAAGCAATTTTTTCCAAGCCGTTATCTCTGTCAATTGAAATATTATCCAGCCTCCAAAGCTTGCCAGATGAACCTTTTCTCTGTACATTATAATCTTACCCTTTCAGCATTCAATAAAGGTGAATTCTTATAGAGTACTATTTGAATGCCCTGGGACCTTCAAGATGACAACTATGTGGTGGAAACTGACATGTGAGCAAAATGTTGCTATACAGTGTGTGATGGTTAATTTTATGTGTCAATGAGACCAGGCTAAGGGAAGCCGACATCCCTTGTAAAACATCATCTCTGGGTGTGTCGTGAGGGTGCCTCTGGAAAAGAGAAACATCTGAATAGTAGACAGAATGAAGATCAGCCTCACCAATACAATGGACATCCACCACTCAATCCACAGAGGACTTGAACAGAATACCAAGGCAATGGAAGGGAGAATTTAACTCTGCTTCAGCTGAGACATCCATCTTCTGCTTTCTTTATATCAGTGCTACTAGTTCTTGGGCTTTTGGACTCAGACCAAGATTTAAACCATTAGTTCCCTAATTCCCAGGTCTTTGGACTCAGACTGAATTACACCTCCAGCTTTCCTGATTCTCTGGCTTGCAGACAGTACACCATGGGGATCCTAGGTTTAGAAATATGAGCCAATTTCTATAATAAATCATCTCTTATGGCCATCTCTATATACTTCATTGGTTCAGTTGCTCTGTTCCTCTGGAGAACACTGATTAATATAGAATGTTAGATGTGAAATAACATAAGTGACTTCAAGGTAAAATTTTGTAAATAGTAGGGAGTGATTCATAAATTACTTTGATGAATATTTATTGCATGCTTATTGAATGCTTATTATGGGGCATATCTTGTACCAGGAATTCCCTAGTGGTTAAAATTGGAAGTGGCCCTATTCTCATAAGAAATTTACCATCTTCAGGAGACAGGCATTAATCAATTAACCTCACATATGATATAAAATTTAAACTTGGGCGAATGTACTACAGGAAGGTACATGGTGCTATAAAAGAGTAAGACAGAGGAGTCTGGCTATCGTGGTGGAATGGATCTGGAGGGAAATGGTTGGGTGAGAGGTATGTTTTAGAGGGATAGCCAGCAACATAGTAGATATGACTTCCCCCCTTCATTCCATTCCTTATCAGGGTTTTGGAGGAGGAATTGGGATTCAGCATATAGGTATGTAGGAAGAAGGGATTTCAGATTAAGCAAATAATTTATGCAACTGCATGGAAATAGAGTACAGCATACTGAGTCAGGAACTGCAAGTTACGTAGTATGGCCAAGGTGGAAGATGCAGGGAAATGGCATGGAATGAGGCAGGAGAAGGAGTTAGGGATGGCCAGTTCAGGCAGGATCTTGTATGTTAGTCTATGGAGACTGGGGTCATCATGCAGATAATGGGGAAACACTGAATAACTTTAAGCAGAGGAGTTACAAGGAAGTTGTGTGGAAAGGGGACAGTGGCAGAAGAATGGGACAAGTGTGGGCAAACGAGGCCATTTAGATAATTACTACAAACTCCCAGAAGGGGTGGGATGCCAACCGGTGCAGCCGCTCTGGAAAACAGTATGGAGGTTCCTCAAAAAATTAAAAATAGAACTACCCTATGACCCAGAAATTGTACTACTAGGTATTTATCCAAGGGATACAGGTATACTGTTTCAAAGGGATACATGCATCCCAGTGTTTATAGCAGCACTGTCAACAATAGCCAAAGTATGGAAAGAGCCCGAATGTCCACTGAAGGATGAATGGATAGAGAAGATGTGGTACACACACACACACACACACACACACACACGCAGAGTATTACTTGGCAATCAAAAAAAATGAAATCTTGCCATTTGCAACTACATGGGTGGAATTAGAGATATTATGCTGAGTGAAATTAGTCAGTTGGAGAAAGACAAATATCATATGACTTCGCTCATATGAGGACTTTAAGATACAAAACAAATGAATATAAGGGAAAGGATGTAAAAGTAATATAAAAACGGGGAGGGGGACAAAACATAAGAGACTTAAATATAGAAAACAAACAGAAGGTTGCTAGAGGGGTTGTGGGAGGGGGGTTGGGCTAAATGGGAAAGAGGCATTAAGGAATCTATTCCTGAAATCATTGTTGCACCATAGGCTAACTAACTTGGATGTAAATTAAAAAAATAAATAAATTATCAATTTAAAAAATCCCAGAAGGGAGGTGTTGAAGGCCTGCTTGGAAACTTGGGCATTGGGATCCTAATATGTTCCTCTCATTGCACATTGTTAAAATGAGGGAATGTTTCTGTTCTCATACTTTACTAGGTCTGGTTTTTGGATCTAGATTTTCAGATGAGTTCATCCAAAGATGGGTTTCCATGATTATTTACATTTGGAATTTCCAGATGCAGACCTCAGAAAGGATTTGAATGCCAGCTGCTTATTGGAGAAGTGATCCTAGGAAATGTTGTCAGGGCAGTAGAAAAGTAAAACAGTGATAGACAGAAAAACACCCAATAAAGAAAGTATCAGAGATGAGCTTAGTGCTGTGGGCAATTGAGAGTCAATCCCTCTAGGGATCTCTGGCAGGTAGGATAGACCAAGCATCCCAGGATTATCCCATCTAAGGATACCGGAGCTTGTGTGTTTGTTCACAATTCTATTATTACTTGAAGGATGGCTCTTCAGGACTGCCCGATGGTAGGAAGAGTGGACTCCAATGTATTTTCCTAGGCTTCACCCTAGATTTGTGGTTTCACATGAAATAAGTCTTTGAAGTGATCTGAAAAATTCTGGGCACATTGCAGGAAACTTCTACATCACAAAAGACTTTTTAAAAAAATGTTTGGCGATCTATCTTGTGGACTCCAGTGAAATATTTAACACTGGGTACAACTACGCTTCATGTAACTCCACAGAGAATGGAGATCAATAGTGAGAACATTAAGAAGGCATTTCTGGGACGCCTGGGTGGCTTAGTTGGTTAAGCGTCTGACTTTCGCTTAGGTCATGATCTCACGGTTCGTGGGTTCGAGCCCTGCGTCGGACTCTGTGCTGACTGCCAGCTCAGGGCCTGGAGCCTGTTTCAGAGTCTGTGTTTCCCTCTCTCTCTGACCCTTCCCTGCTCACGCTGTCTCTCTCTCTCTTCTAGAAATAACTAAAACATTAAAAATTAAAAAAAAAAAAAAAGAAGGCATTTCTTCTGGTGGGAGAGATCTAAAGGCAGAATAGGAGGCACTGAAGAAACTCTCACAGATCACATGTCATTTATGTGCTAGGACAGTGTTAAATAATTTCATATACCTTATCTAATTTTATAAATTTATCATAGCAGCCACCTTGTGAAGAAGACATTGTGCACCTGTTCTGCAGATGCAAAAATTGAAGACAACTAAAGCTTGCATGGTAAAGTGATTGCCCAGCATCACACAGGATGTCAGTTATGTTTTGCCACAATAATGCTGTGTAACAAAACCCACAAACAAAGCCCAGTGCCTTAACATGGTGTTTATTTGGTTGTAGGTTGATAATTTAGGCTGGACTCAGCCGGGCAGCTCTTCTGATCTGAGCTGCGCTCAGTTACATGCCTAGACATCAGCTGACTGCCAGCAGATTGGAATTGCTTTGGCTGAGATGACCAGAAGACCTCCATATGCTCCTCTCATCTTTCATTATCTAGTAGGCTCGGCCTGGTGGGTGCTCATGACAGTGGCTGAGTACAAGAGCACACACTGAAATATGCAGCATCTTTTCACCCTCTACTTGCTACATGTCTGATAAAAACCTGTTGGCTAGGGGTGCCTGGGTGGTTCAGTCAGTTAAGCATCTGACTTCGGCTCAGGTCATGATCTCACAGTTCATGGGTTCGAGCCCTGCATCGGGCTCTGTGCTGACAGCTAGCTCAGAGCCTGGAGCCTGTCTTCAGATTCCATATTTCCCTCTCTCTCTGACCCTCCCCTGTTCATGCTGTCTCTGTCTCTCAAAAAAAAAAAAAAAAAAACCACTTAAAAACCTTTTGGCCAAAGAAAGTTATACAGTTGAGACTACAATCAGAACCTGGACACAGTATTGAATTAATGTCATCAATCTACCAACTTGCCCAGCTGGTGTCACCCGAGGCTTAAACCCAAGGCCTGGCAGGCTTTTGGTGTGCACCATGATGCTTTGCAAAAGGAATCCCCTTGTCATCTGCATTGGGCCTAGAAAATGTCATTACTGGCTTCAAACACGTTTACATGTTTGTATTGTTTCCAATTCACCTTCTGACCCAAGATGAATTTGACTCTATTTTTAAATTTTGATCTTTTGTTTTGTAAAGAGAGAGCGGGTTAGGAGAGAAGAATTCCAAGGCCATTTTTATTGAGGAAACTTAATTCAGTGACCACTGGACTCTAAAACCATCATGATGGATCATGGTGGATGTGTGCAGTTTTATTTTTCAACAGTCATTTTGATAGTTCTAAGAGGAGAGGTTAGGAGATGACTATGGTTAGTTTGCATTTAAAAGGACTTTCTTAGAGTCCAATATAAGAGGTCAGAAATATTTATCCACCAAGCAAGATAGTGTAGCTAAGGAGTGCTGGGTTTGTTCCCACTGCCCTGGGAAGCCTTGATTGAGGAATGCATTCTTCCTTTTCCTTTTAAAGAGAAGTTGTGACCTGGCAGGAGAAAAGAATAAGATTTGACCTTCTTTTGTTCCAACAATAGCCTGCAACTGCCTCATTCCATTGTCTCAACGTGCATCATCTGTCATTCATCAACTCTCCTTCCGGGACAAAGCTGCATTCTCCTTGTGTTATCGCTTTGCTATGTGGTGTCCTTTTTCATCTGGTTTTGGAATTTAAAGGGAGGGGAAAAAAGACCATGAAAAATGTGTAAGTTGGATGCTATTCATTCACTTATTTAAAAATAAATGGAAACTGACAGGCACCTCTTCAGAAAATGTTTACTATATGGACAAGTGTTGATGACACGGGCTGAAAGACACAGTCTGGTGCCACTAGGACCAGCTGCTCCTTCAGTGGCTACCATTGTGCAGCCTTGCTTTCGTTCTGGCTTGGCACTTGCACTTGCAGCCTGCCTTACATTGTGTCTCCAGGATACTTTATCTCTGGCACTGTCTGCCAGAGACAATAGATGGGCCTTTTGACCAGGCCTGAAAGCTTGGGCTTTGTGTGCTCTTGATCTCTGGTGTTACCGTGGCTTACATAATGGACCTTGCCTGATGCCAACGGATGCATCTGCTGTTGGCCCAGTAACTTTGCTTCACGGACATGGCACTCTTTTTTTTTTTTTTTTTTGTCCTCACACTGCTGTGCTGACATTTGCTAAGCCGGACGAATGTTTTTGTTTTTGGGGCAGGAGAAACACTGCTCACTGCTTAGCAAGGGGAGCAGTGGATTAAGCTGTTGGATTTATAGGAGATCTCAAACTGGCTCCAATCACATATCCTGGGTGATCCTTCCTCAACTCTTCTAGGTGGTGGCATTTGGGAGGCTGCTGGGGAATTGGTGGTTGGATTCATTGAGAATGTGTCACTCCTCTGTATGAGCTCTAGATTTTATAGGTCTGTTATACAGTTACAACAGAGGAGTTAAGTCCTTGTCTGTCAGTCAATCAACCAACTAACTGACCAACCAACCGACCAACCAACCAACCAACCAACCAACCATATATATAGTAGCTGCTTGAGCGCAGGGCACTGTGTTGGTTTCTGGAAGCATAAAGGGACATTGGTTAAATCCTTGCTCTAGAGAGCTACAATTTGGTTGAGAAAAATTATACACACACACACACACACACACACACCATCTATCTATCTATCTAGATACACACACACAGACAAATTACACACACACACACACACACACACACACACACAAGGTATTGTTTATTGCATTGGAGGGGGGTAGGGAATTCAAAAAGGGGAGATCATTGTGAGCGGAAATGTCTGGGGAAGGCTTCCTCAGGAGAAATGAAATTTAAACCGAATGTGAAAGACTAACTGATACATTGAGGGTTGAGTGAACCCAGATGGCTAAAAACAAACAGTCATAAACAGAGCTATTCTTGGATGTACAATGGTTGTTTTAGAAAAACACCCTATGCCTTTGAAGATCACATTTTTAATCCACAGGATACACCATGTCATTTGTGTTTATTTGCGGTATTCTCCAGAGAGAAGTTGAGGGGAAAGGCCTTACATTTATTAACCACCTTCTGTTTGCCATGCACTGTGCTATCTGCTTTAATAAGTTATCTCATTTAGTTATTTCTCAGTCCTGCAAGCCATGTGTGACTGCGCCTAGTTATAGATAAGGAAACTCAGGCTCAGAGAGGTTAAATCATTTGCCCAGCTCTCACGGCTCTCCCTTGACAGCTCTCTGCATTATTTATACACAGCCCATAATCTCCACGATTTTTAAGGTAGTTGAAAGAGTAGCAAAATACAGTATTAATGCTGTTTCTGAACAAATACTTAAAATGCTGTTTCTGAGATGAATACATTGTCAGTAATGACAAAATTGAAATTAAGTGGAAAAAAAGAAAAATAACAGCAAACAGAAATTAAAAAGAAAAACAACCAAAACAGTTGATGTGTATCCTATTGGGACACAAATGTCATAGCATCTGTCACGTAGCCCCGGTGAGCAGGATGTGTGTGGATGTGCATGTGCACGTGCGTGGTGTTGGGGGCTATCGTCTTCTGAATGTGGTCCGCTGAACATTTTTGGGACTTACTAATAGGGTCAATGTTTAATATATTAGAATTCAGTTGCAAAGTGATGAAGAACAGTTCCACTTAGACTCTCAAGGTGACAGATTTCTATAGCTAAAAGATTACTTTGGGAAAACCAAAATAGACCCACTGCACCTAAAATAATGAGCCAAAGATATAAGGGAAAAAATAGAAAACGGAGACTCAACAGCAAGGCAGAGCATTATGTGTGAGGGACGGTTCTCCAATTTTCCCGTGTGGGTCATACCCAGTTCTGGACCGTCTGTTCTCCCACGGGCACTTCTTGTCAAGTCATGGCCCTTTCGCACTCTTGACCACCCAGCCTTTGCTGTCTTGCGTGAATGGAGTGATGGAGATTCTTGGATGCCAGCCCCCAGGGCAGTGGCTTGGCGGAGCAGCAGACTAGGGAATGTCATGATGTTACTTGTACAAGCAGCTGCTTGCACACAATGATTTTGCCCGGTGTCCTTTAGCTATTCCTGGTAAATCTCCAGAAGGATAATGCCTTACAGTAAAGCCCCATGCCCTTCATGACCCCTGTTTGGAAACATCACCTGGCCCTGTATATCTCACTCTTGCATTTTGGGCTCCTACATAGACCAGCTAAAGCGAGCGTCCTTGGGGCCTACAACCAGACCTAGGGAGAAAAATGACTTCGTCCCACCTATGCCACATTCTCAAGTATTTATCCCTTTGATCTTGCTGAAAAGTAACCAACACAAGTGTTTCTCTTACCAGGACCACCTGACTCTATAATCTATAGCAGGCTGTATTTCGTGAAAAGAAGTGGCCAGACTTTTGTTTGAAAACTTTGTCATGGGAACATAGGACACACATACAGATACAGAAAAGTATACAGAAACATTTATATCTTAATGAATTATAAAATGAATGCTCATATAAGTGCTATTTGGGGCAAGGAGTAAAACATGGCCAGCCTCTCAGAAGCTGGCTGAGTGTTCCTTTCCAAGGAACAAGGTAGCCCCTGTTCTGGTTTTATTTGCTAATTATTTCCGTGTGTGTGTGTGTGTGTGTGTGTGTATGTGTGTGTGTGTGTGTTGATCATCTCACCAATAAACAGTTTGGAAACTGACAAGCTTTTTGGGTCTTCGACACCCTTGAGCTTAACGAGGGGAGACCCCATAATACAGGCTGGGAGGCTGTGGGGCAGGAGACCTTGGCCTCAGACAAGGCGGGGAGGAAATACTTGCTTTGTTTTTATCTAGCTGAATCACATGTAGACTCTAAAGTTCAGTTTCCTTGTTTATGCAGTTGGAATGACAAACCTACCATGAGGACTATTCTGTTGGGGGTGAGGTGACATACAAAGCCACTTAATGGATTGTCAGATGCCTAGTTGTGCTCAGGAGCCCTTCTTGCTAAGAGGAACGATAAGACATGCCATCTTGCTGCTTCTGCTCTCCATGAAAGCTTCTGCTTTCCATCTTCTGCTCCAAACAAGGCTCTCTGAGTTGTGCTATGTAACCATTCCCCCAGTGCCCTGGGGTGGGTATGTGGAGGTATACACTACCAGGGAAATAGCAGTCATGGAATAACCGTTGGCTGAATGAATGAATAAGTGAACAGGGTCGTTTGCTCTGTCCCCTTCTATCAGACTATCATCTGGAAGAGGAGGTATGATGTGCAAAAATGATGAGGAAATCATCCTGAGGAGGCAGAATGGGGCATTCGCTAAGAGTTCCAGTCCAGCGTATTAACTGAGAACTGTGACAACGTATTCAACATTTCTCTGTTTTAGTTTATCCATCTGTAAAATGGGCTAAAACAGTAATTAGTTTGTAGGATCGTTTGAGAAATAAATGAGAACAAAGGAAGAGAGCTTACAGCAGAGGAGGGCACATGGTAGGTCTTCGTCACATGTGACTGGTGTCATTACTGTTACTTTTATGAGTGACAAAATGCCAGGAGAATTTGCAGAAAAGAGGAGGTACAGAGACTAAATGTCTGAGGGAAGTTTTTAGAAAGTTTTCAGAAGACCTTGTTTGCACTGAGCTTTTGGCCTCCATAGGATTTATTTACTTATTTATTATTTTTTAACATTAAAAAAAAATGTCTATTTTTGAGAGAGAGACAGAGCGTGAGCAGAGGAGGGTCAGGGAGAGAGGGAGACACAGAATGCGAAGCAGGCTCCAGGCTCCGAGCTGTCAGCACAGAGCCCGACGCGGGGCTCAAACTCATGAACCATGAGATCATGACCTGAGCCAAAGTTGGACGACACTTAACTGACTGAGCCACCCAGGCGCCCCTGACTGATGTGGGATTTAGGTTTAACTTCTTTTCCAGCTCAGGGTACTCACAGGTGCCTCTCTCCCATCTGAGTTGTTCTTCCCTCACTTTCCATGCCTGGCTAACCCTTACTTATCACTTAATGTCATCTTTCTCCAAGGAGGCTTTCCCTGATCTGCCTGACGAGGTTAGGACACCTGGTCATAAAACACTCAAAGCACTACATGATTGGGTTTTAGAGCGCTGAGTACGATACATATTTATGAACATATTAATTTAATTAGTTTTAAAATTTCTACCTAGCTCAGCGTACTCCAGATTGTCAGATTCTTGCAGAAAGTGTCTGTGGCTTAATTTTTTCCCACTACTTTATCCTCACTGTAAACTCAATGTTGAGCCCGTTGTAGACCCCAGTAAATACTTGCTGAATGATTTCATTTATATCTATAAAATAGGGGAATGCATTTTAGGAAGAGGGACGAATAAACAGAGTGAAGGCCTGCAGGAGCCCTCAGGGATTATGATAAACTGAAAGGGCAAAGTAACGTGTCCTACGTGTGACAGCAGTGATAGAAAGGGTCTCTCCCCTCTGTATTTTTTTTCTTTGTATCTATATCCAAGAAATAACACGTCCCATTTCCAAGAAAACTTTTCAAATCTTTGAAAGTGGTGGGTGATCTTGCAAATCACCTTTGGTGAGTTCTGCTTATCTTTTTCTCTTCTCATTAGTCAGAGCCTGTGAGTTTACTAAAAGATTTATTTGCTCCTTTCTTGGACAAAGTCATGGCCCTCAATCTGGAAGATTTAGTCAGTCTCTGTGTCCTGTCCATTAGTTCTAATTTCCTCTCTCTCTGCCATTGTGTCATCAAATGCATGACTTTTTTCCCCCTCAATGCCCCACAACTGTTTCCTGTATTTTCCTCCTTCCTACCCTGTCTCCCTCCTTTTCTTCTTCCCTCCCTCCCTCCCTCCCTCCCTTCCTTCCTTCCTTCCTTCCTTCCTTCCTTCCTTCCTTCCTTCCTTCCTTCCTTCCTTCCTTCCTTCCTTCCTTCCTTCCTTCCCTTCTTCCCCTTCCAATAGAAGCACAAATCTCCCTCTTTATGCAAATCCACACACCCTGTATCTCTGGAAAGCTCTAAAGACTTGGACAACCATCTTCCTTCAATGATTCCTTATTTATACTTTTGGTATTCTAAGACTTGTGCATTCTATGCATTGTGAAAGTGATAGATAATAGACATTTCACAGGGCACAGAAGCTGGGGGTGGGGGTGGGGGTATCTGTCAGAGGGTTAGGCTGGGGAAGCTGTGGGCTCCTGAGGTAATGAGAACTTGATGGACTCCTTGCCTGTAGCTCTCCCACCACAGCCGGCAGAGAGCACTGGCCACAGGCTCTCAATTTGAGCCACTCAATAAAACCATTTGCTGAGCACTCACTGTGTACGAAACATGGTACTAGTCATATTTCTTGAGGTATGTATTGTATTATCATTTCCCATAATGAATGCTGTTGGCGCCCTGCCCAGATCCCCTTTACTGCCACTCACCCATCCCCTGGCTGCTGTGAGAAATGGCTGATTAACAATTTACTGCCACTTCCTTGGCGATGGGGAGCAGCAGGCTTCCCCTGGCCAATGGGAACCACCTCCCCACCTAGAGTTCGGTCAACGCCTGACTGACCCCGGGGGTACAAGAGGTCAATTCCCTTATCTCAAGGCCGGACAAACTGATGTAATTTATGCTTCAGAGTTTCCTTGTTTGGCTTTTTCCTGCCCCATCCTGCTTCCCCTCCTCCCCTTCTCTGGGGGATACTCTCTCCCAATAACCAGCTTGAACAACCTGATGTAAAACACCTCCTGTTTCACAAGTGAAGAACTTTGAGCTCAGAGTGATTAAGTAGTTTGCCCAAATCACACAGGGATACAAAGTCCAGTTCCATCTGACTCTGTTCAAAGATTGTTTTGTAATTCCTCCCAATGCCAATTTTGAACAACAAACACTTGCCTCCAGGGGGACATGGAGATTCGCCTGTCCCGGTGAGCAGCAAACTGGGTGTATGTCCTGGGCTGCCGAGCTGGGAGGCTGTGATCTAACAAGGGAGAGGGCAGGTGGCTGTGTAGGAGCAGAGTCCTTACAAAAGCAGAATTTTCCCCCTGGGGCGGTGCTATCCCCGCTCCCCACCACAAACTAAGCTCAGTTTGGAAAGGAATATCCATTTTTCGGGTCTTCACCTAGAATAGTCCTAACCTCAAATGAGCATCACCAGGGATGTTAAAGCATCCACCACCCAAAGGGGCAGTTCTACTCAACAAAGAATTATTTGGCACCGTAAGCTAACAGTGCCCCTGTTGAGAAACACTGCAAAGCATTTGGGGTCAGAAAACAAGTGAGCCAAATGCAATCATCAAGTCCAAAGGGCAAGGGAATGAGGGAAAAGAGAAACCAAAGCGAAAGCAGACAGCCGGGCAGCTGTGGGGCTGGTACCAGCAGTGGGGAAGGACCGGAGCAAGGGTGGTCGCTGTGCTCCCAGCTGCCTGTTCTCAGCATCCACTCCATGCAGCACGAGTAAGGGGTACTGTAAACGTTGAAGACAAAAGGAAGAGTCAGAGTGGGTGCCATGGGAGTCCAGGAAGTAAGAAACAATGTAGCCTTATAGTCATCATTCATTCATTTATTCCAACAAACAGGAGGTGAGCACTAGAATTTTCTGGTGCTATAGTGAGCGCTAAGCAGACCGAAACACAAGAGAATTTAGCTTCCAGTCAATGTGAAGCAGTAGGTGTGGCAATGACTTTTGCTGTTTTAATCTTGGCTGCCCAGCAGTGGAACCTTACCCTATGTAGGAGTCCTTGCTGGGCAGGAGGCCATCTCTCATGTGAGAAGCTGAAAGTGCTAGATATCAACTTTCCCGCCTCCCTTGTAGGCAGATCTGGAGAGTCGTCCTGGATTTTTTGTTGGGAACTTGTTTCCAAATTGTAGAGGGAGAGGGCAGAAGTGTCTTTTTGCCGGATGAATGCTGAATAGCAGCAATGCTCTATCCGGTGCTCTTTGGGGCTCTGTTTCTAGCCAGACAGACCTGCAGCCTGGATCTTCAGCCTTCAGGGAGATTCTGGGAACTATCCAACATTTAACATTTTTAAAATTTTATTAAAAAATTTTTTTAATATTTATTTTTGAGAGAGAGAGAGCACGAGTACAGCAGGTGCAGAGAAAGAGAGGGGGACACAGAATCTGAAGCAGGCTCCAGGCTCCGAGCTGTCAGCACAGAGCCCTATGCTGGGCTTGAACCCATGAACTGTGAGATCGTGACCTGAGCTGAAGTCAAATACTCAACCAACTGAGCCACCCAGGTGCCCCCTACCCCACATTTTAAAAACAAATTCTTGTCTTGCTTAAAGCAGCCACTATTAGTTTCTTTTGTGGGCAGATAGGAACACCTACTATGTACCAGTTGTTGGGAAAACAAACATACATCGGACAAAGGTCCTGAGTTCTCAGTCTGGGTGACAAACAAGTACCCCAGCAAGACTTAGGGAGTGATGCCCTGTGAGTAGAGCCAAGAAGTGAGGAAGAGCCTGGAATGGAAAACAATAACAATAATACCTATTGCAGTCAATTTGTAGGAGAGGCAAAGACTCAGGGAAGCAAGTGTGAGACACTGAAAAATAAGACAGAGGGAGAAACTCACAAACACTTTGTTCTGAAGAAGTATAGAAGTGAGTCACATGCAGACCAGCCTGATTTTAGGAGTGGATGCTGCAAGGAGAGAGTAGAGTGGGAAAGGGCTGCAGGGTGTGGTTTCCTGGGCTCAAGTTCCTCCTTGCTTTCCTGGGAAGATAGAGAACAAAAAACGAGCAGTCAAACATTGGCTCAGTTTCCCAATGATCCTAAGCTTCCCAAAGATCATTCTATTTCTTCTTCTGTAAGTTTGAAATCCTAGGATTTACAGTAGACAATGCAGCCTGCGATGGTGTGTGCCATCTCGGATCAATTAAATGGAATTTCATTTTAGGGAGGTGGGGTAGGGAATGAGTTCAACGCTCGATTTCCCTTTTACTAAGTCACTGCCATTCATTGAACATCTCTTCCATCACAGGATTTTCCCACATGCTGTCTGTAATCTTCAACCCTCCGTGAGGTCTTATGGGGTTCGTTTTACAGGCGAGGCCTACTGATTTGGCCAAGATCACAGAGCTGGCCGGAGATAAAAAAGCTGAAACCAGGTGAGCCTGGATCCAACTTGACCTGCTTTCCAGGACACACACCATGGCCCCTCCTTCCCAGATAGCGTAAATCCAGAAGTCATGCGTCCTACCCTAGGGATGATACATTCATCGATCCATCTGAAGTCTGTAACTCATTCCTGGCAGGTGTACCTAGGACACACACTGAGCATTCTGAAGGGATTGATTGAGATCAATTACTTAATCAGGAAAAATTAGTGGTGAATAAGTCTTTCTGACTTAAAAAAAAATTATGATTAAGACACTGGATTATGAGACCTCTTTCAGGCCTGATTTCTCTGAATACTGATTAGCTTGGTTGGTGGGAGAATGCTGCTGACAGTTGGAAGAATACTGTCTTGAGGTCAGAGGCACGACAGTGGGACTGATAGCTCAGATTTGCCACCCTCCCCTCCCCCAACCCCAGTGCTCTGGGAGGGCAAGAAGACAAGCTGGTGTGAGCAACCTAACTGTTAGTAGGAGTGGTAATAATAACACGTAAGATTGGTGACCGCTTACAGTGTTAGCACTGCAATGTATCATCTTTAATTCCCTGTGCAAACCTGAGGTCCCATTTTTTAAATGAGGGAACAGAGGTTCAGCAACTAGTTAACATCACACAGACAGCTGATGGGCTCTCTGGGGTTTAAACCCCGAGCTTTCTGCCTCTAAACCCAAATCTAAGGCTTCCTGTGATATTATCATAGATAAGTAGCTCAGCTACACCTATGAAGAGTTATTTTATTTAAAAAAATTTTTTTAAGTTTATTTATATATTTTTGAGAGAGGTAGAGAAAGAGTACATAGGGGTAGAGAGAGAGGGAAAGACAGAATCCCAAATAGGCTCCACACTGTCGGTTGCAGAGCCTGACACGGGACTTGAACTCACAAACTGTGTGATCATGACCTGAACCAAAATCAAGAGCCGGATGTGTCACTGACTGAACTACCCAGGCACCCTTGTGAAGAGTTACTTTAAAGCCTTGGGGTTCCTGGGTGACTCAGTGGTGAAGCAACTGACTTTGGCTCAAGTCAGTTCGAGCCCCGTGTCAGGCTCTGAGCTGTCAGAATTCTGTGTCTGGAGCCTGCTTTGAATTCTGTGTCTCCTGCTCTCTCTGTTTCTCCCCTACTCTCTCTCTAAAATAAACATTAAACAAAAAAAATTTTTTTTTTTTTTTACAAATAGTTTATTGTCAAATTAGTTTCTACATAACACTCAGTGCTCATCCCCAAAGTGCCCTCCTCCATGCCCATCCCCCCCTCCCCCCCACATCCATCAGACCTCAGTTTTTGTCAGCATTCGAGAGTCTCTCATGGTTTGCCTCTCTCCCTTTCCCCCACCATTTCCGCCCTTCTTCTCCCCCTTGTTCCTCCGTCAAGTTCCTCCTAATCCTCCTATACGTGCAAACATATGATATTTGTCCTTCTCTGCCTGACTTATTTCGCTCAGCATAACACCCTCAAGGTCCATCCATGTTGCTACACATGGCCAGATTTCATTGTTTCTCATTGCCATGTAGTATTCCATGGTATAGATAAACCACATCTTCTTGATCCATTCGTCTGTTGATGGACACTTAGGCTCTTTCCATGTTTTAGCTATTGTGGAGAGTGCTGCTATGAACATTGGGGTACATGTGCTCCTATGCCTCAGCATTTCTGTATCCCTTGGGTAAATTCCTAGCAGTGCTATTGCTGGGTCATAGGGGAGTTCTATGGTTAGTTTCCTGAGGAACCTCCACACCGTTTTCCAGAGGGGCTGTACCAGTTTACATTCCCACCAACAGTGTAGGAGGGTGCCCGTTTCTCCACATCCTCACCAGCATCTAGAGTTCTCTGATTTGCTCATTTTAGCCACTCTGACTGGCGTGAGGTGGTATCTCAGTGTGGTTTTGATTTGTATTTCCCTGATGAGGAGGGATGCTGAGCATCGTTTCATGTGTCTGTTGGCCATCTGGATGTCCTCTTTGGAGAAGTGTCTGTTCATGTCTTCTGCCCATTTCTTCACTGGGTTGTTTGTTTTTCAGGCGTGTAGTTTGGTGAGTTCCTTATAGATTCTGGATATTAACCCTTTATCTGATATGTCATTTGCAACTATCTTTTCCCATTCCGTTGGTTGCCTATTAATTTTCTGGGTTGTTTCCTTGGCTGTGCAGAAGCTTTTAATCTTGATGAGGTCCCAACAGTTTATTTTTGCTCTCGATTCCCTTGCTTTTGGGGATGTGTCAAGTAAGAAGTTGCTGCGGTGGAGGTCAAGGAGGTTGTTTCCTGCTTTCTCCTCTAGGGTGTTGATAGTTTCCTGTCTCACGTTCAGGTCCTTTATCCATTTTGAGTTGATTTTAAACAAAAATTTTTTTAAATCAAGACATTACCCATTTATTTAACAATGCCTGTTTTATGATGAACACTATCCTCCTGAATGAGAGACAGCCTCTGCTTACATGGCGAAGGAGCAAATAAATCAAACGAGCAGACAAGTACACATTAATTCTAAGCTGTGCTATGTGCTACAGTAGAAAGGCACAGAAAGGTGGGAGAGCATGTCACAAGGGGACCTAACCTAATCTCCTGGACTAGGAAGGCTTTTGGGAAGCAATGGCAATGGAGTAGATACCAGAGGGATCAGTGTAGTAGACTGGGAGGAAGCGAAGGGGTATGGGAAAGAGGATTATCGGCAGAATGAAAAGCATGCAAAGGCCCTGAAGCAGGAGCAGTTTTTAGTCTTGTGGTCATTAGACTGCTGGCCTGTGGGATACATTTAGGTTGTAGATATTTGTTTTGGCTCACTGGTTCTTCTGGAAAAATATGAGCCTCAAAAAGGAAATGTATAAATATTTTGACTTCAAACTCTTCTCAAGAAAGCATAAGGTCTGGCACCTCTTGGCCTTCAGGGCTTCTTATAACAATGACAAATGCCAGGTGTCGGATTAGCTTGGGTGGGACATACACTCTCTACTTCCTCGGTGTTCCTTCTCTTTATTGTCTTCCCAACGCTTTAGTTACCTCTCATCGTGTTTGGCCTGGCGCTTTTCTTACAGTGGAGGTTTTCTCTCTACCCCAGTCTTGACCACAAATGAAAGGTATACCGATAAAACCCTGTGCTTTTCTTCAAGAAACTCAGAGTGTGCCACACATGTACCATTTCTTGGTGCCCGTGGGCATTTAAGTTCCCCCCACTCCTACCTTGGAGGAAACAAAATAAAGGTCAGTAGCATGTACTGCTATTTAATGGCTTAAAATATGCTGACTTTTTTCTCAACGCACAGAACTGCAAATACTTAGTGAGAACGGAATGTACTTTACGCATTACAGATCCCACCACCACGATAGGCACGGAGAGCTGAAGATTTCATTGATTTTTAGTGAAATGTAGAAAAATGCTGGTTCTATGCTTCTGAATGTAGTACTGCACCAGTTTTTAATTGCCCTTCAATTTATTAAGCATTTTGACTACACTAAGCAAAATAGATCATAAGACAGCCCTGTTCTGGAGACATGTTTACCCATTCCTTCCTTGGCCAGATGAAGTGATCCTGCCATCTCCAAACCACTGCTCCTTACATTTTAGCAAGGCAGCAAAAAATTAATTTTGAGTTTTTCTAAACATTTATAAACATGTCAAGTAACGCAGACATCCCTGGTATGGTCTAAGAACACTGGGCTGTGACGCAAGAAATCACTTTGTTTTACGCAGTTAACACCTTCCTGAAAGACAGGAGAGCGAAAGTCACGTCGCATGTTAAGAGCACAAGAGAAACTTACTGGGGGACCATGTGACGGACCATTTTGCAAAGCAGAGAATTTGAATGTAATATGCAAAATGCCTCATTAATATACCCTTTTCGTATGAAGCATGCATTTTGTTAACAGTTCCTTAAGCACCCATGCATCAACTATGTGGCGTGATGCCTAGAATGTCCATTTCCTTACATGTGGCTAAAATTAGTTGGTTTTTATTTGTGTTTGCCTTTTACCTCTTGGTCTACAGTTTTCACCTTGCTTTCTATTCTCTTTTCCACGTATTGTCAGTGTGACGAAGCCCTGCTACAAATCAAAGCTTCAGTTCAAATTCAACCAGCAGAGGGTGCTGTTTGAGCACTTACTGGACTTCTCATCCTTGTCCTATCCATTCAAAGAGAACAATATCTGAATAATAGCCAGGGATGATATTCAATAGGCAAGGTGCTGGCAAGAGAATATACATCAGTGATCACGTTTCAGCATCATTTTGCAGGAAATTCCCTTTGTTCTCTGCTGCTCACGAAGGACATTCCACACAAAATGCACTTGTAGCTCCCGGTGATAAATATATATGAAGGTAGATGAGGAAGGGTTGTGGTAGTGGAGTGGAATATGCTTCTACATTTACCAGGTGCTTATATCCACTTTAGGTTTAGGGTTCGGAATCAAGATATCAGCCCCATGTGTTCTCAGCTTGCTGGTGAATGATCATGAATAATTCCTGCAGTAGTAAATGACATAATAAAATAATCAGGCAGTCCGTGCACATTGTAAATCGATGAGCGCAGATGTCTCCAAATGGAAGGGAAATTTGAAGATACATTACATCTTGGGTTTGGAACACTTGAGAGTTTGTTAGTGACTGTTTAGCAAAAGGAAGTGAGCATCTCCCCATTCTGATATCAT
Organism: Hyaena hyaena; assembly: GCF_003009895.1. Taxonomy (NCBI): domain Eukaryota; kingdom Metazoa; phylum Chordata; class Mammalia; order Carnivora; family Hyaenidae; genus Hyaena; species Hyaena hyaena. The sequence goes on along the minus strand of NW_024080745.1, from coordinate 43,205 downwards.
GTTTAGCTTTAGATATAATTAAATATATTGGAGAAGAATACTTTGTCACTTAATTTTTACATAAATGTGATCGGTTTGTGTATAACGGTGGATTTTACATTTCTTAATAAAATTTATAGACTTGGATTTTTATATTAATAATTTAAAAATTTTTACCAAAGCAAAAACTGCACAGAGCAACAAATGTTAGAAGCCTTTACACTGAAATGCAATAGTTCCCTGTCCCACCCCTTGCCTTTAGTATCTTCTCACAAGAGACTTATAACCTGTACAGCATTTCTTTTTGTTACTTACATCTGTATCTGTAAACAATATTCTTATTAGTTATTGTTATTAGTTTTAGTTATTATACATTGTCTTCCTAGGCTGATAGATGAGGCTGTAACTCAACTAGGTCACTCATTACCTTTTGTTAGTTATATCTTTGCTTTAGATATTTCTTAGTTACCTATGCAATGTTAGATAATCTACTTATTCCTTTAATAATAGACAGTTTAAGTCCCCATCTTTTTAGTACTTCTCTCTCACTTCTCTATCCCAGTTATTGTAACCTGTACCTCTACAATATCAAGGGCATTTACATTTGCCTTCTGCTGTCTAATCTAAATTCTAACATCTTGTCTATAGGTTGATTCTAAAATTGTAAAGGAATGAATGGCTCTACACGGTTTATTACAGCTTTACATAGTATATTGTTATTATACTTCTTGTACAGCTTTCAATTTTCCTAGAGTTTCTAATTGCATTTTGTTTCTTTCTTTTTTTTAAAAAAATATTTTTATTTATTTCTAGGAGAGAGAGAGACAGCATGAACAGGGGAGGGTCAGAGAGAGAGGGAGACACAGACTCTGAAACAGGCTCCAGGCTCTGAGCTGGCAGTCAGCACAGAGCCCGACGCGGGGCTCGAACCCACGAACCGCGAGATCATGACCTAAGCGAAAGTCGGACGCTTAACCGACTAAGCCACCCAGGCGCCCCTGCATTTTGTTTCTTATACTACCTGCGTTTCTTATGTTCTCTCTCTTTCTCTCTCTTTTTCTTTTGTTCATCCAGAAACTTCTTTCTTCCGAGCCTCTTCATCGAGCTGCTCTTGTCTGTACTTGTTCTATAGGCCTGCTACACAGCGATCATCTTAGTATATTACCTTTTTTGGTATATTTCCTCATTTCTGGAATCAAGTCTTTTGCCCTTTGTTTACTTCCTTTGTGCTGCAGTACATATTCAACAAAATTCTTAAGAAATTGTATGTGAGATGTCACTGTTCTGATTCTTTGAATGTATGAAAATCAGCACATACAAGTGTGCTCTATCTTCACATGTGAATAGTAATTTAATTAGGTGCAGAAAATATAGTTTAAAAATAACTTTCCTCAGAATTTTGAAGGCATTGTTCCTTTTTCTTGACCACTCAGTACTGCTGATGTGAGATTTAATGCCAGCTTGGTTCTCATCCTTTCATAATCTGATTTTTATTTATTTTTTATTTATTATTGAAGTAATTGACATCCAATGTTATATTAGTTTCAAGTGTACAACATATTGATTCAACAATTCTATACATTACTCAAGGCTCACCACAGTAACTGTAGTTACCCAATCTTCTTTTTCTTTCTGTTTTTTTTGTTTGTTTGTTTGTTTTCTTTCAACAATGATCCTAGATAGAGGTCTTTTTTACAGCCTCTGATAGGCTATTCCAGCCTCAGGTCTTAAGTCTTATGTCATTCTAATTTGAATGGCTTCTTCCCCTCCAGTTTTGCTACTTATTTTTCATAATTTCTACTGATTATCTATTGGTCCTCCTCATTTGATCCTTTTGCTTATTTTTATTTTATACTCTGAGAGATTTTCTTAATTTTATATTCTAAAATTTTTCTTTTTCCTTTTGGCAATCATTTTTTTAAGTCAAGTTTCCTTCTTAATCTCTTCGGTTTTTTTAATAGTATCCTTTTTTTTGTTCAATGGATGCGATGTATCCTTGGATCTTTCTAAGGATGTTAGAATTTTTGTAAAAATATCTTGTCTTCATATTCTCTCTTTTTATTTTATCAATATTTCCTAATTGTTTATCTTGGTCAGAATCTCCCATATTAGAGACTTTCTCAAATGTGCAGGAATTGTTGATTTTCTGTTCACATTTTAGATTGAGGCAAACATAATGACTGAAGTTATGATTTGCATACTGGTCAAATCAACTGCCCCACAAACAGATTCTTGATTGATTTCCCCTATTTTTTGGTCTTCTGTGTCAAGCTCATCCCTATTGTGTCTGAATTTTCAGAATTCTGAGCATCTTAATGGTTCTTCTTGACAGCTTATCTCCATCTCTGTTACTACATCACCTCTCTTTCTTTTATTTTACTCTAAGTGAACCTCTTTGGATGCCTTTCATCTGGTAGCCTGTCTCCAATTTACTTGTCATCATCCAAAAATTGGTTGAAATTTTTTTATCAGCTAATGACCACTTCTTATTCTTATTTTATCTTGTGAGTTTATATTTATTTGCATTCCTTTAGTGACATTTTAATGGGCTTCTGGATGGAAGAGAATATAAATACAATGTGCACAATTTGCCATCTTTATCTGGAAGTTCATGTTAATTTTTGAGGGCACATTTGTATGACCTGAAATTTCTAGACGCATACTCAGTATTTATTAATAACCCACATCATTTGTAAAACTGCATTTTCAGTGGACATGTTTAATATGTCTTTTAATATGTGTCCTTTCTTTGGCTATTTTCTTAATATTTGAAGGTGTAATAACAAGTTAAACATTTGTTTAATCCTTTTGAGGCATAAGTTATGTCAAATGTCTACATTTGTTCTTTAAAATAACACCATGAAATTGGTCTCGCTATTTCATTTTCCAGGTAAGAAATGGAGTTTCTGAGACAGCGGAGTGACAAGGTGAAGATCGTAAGGCTGCTGAGCGGTGACGTGGTACTTGGATCCAAACATTCCAGTGCTTTTCCTCCTAAGCTGTGCCATGTCTCTTATATACTTGATAAAACCCAATAAAGCCAACAGCACAAATAACTCACTGAATCTGTCTACAGAATACTTCTCTACCTCCATAAAGCTTCATGTGAAGTGCTTAGTTTTCATCCTGGTTGTACTTTTTAACTACCCTTTAAAACTATTCCTGAATATTTGACAAGAATGTAGGATTCCTAACTTCTCTCAGTGAACTTCTTGAGACCTTCCACTGACAAAACACATCATGTGGCATAAAGGAAAAACTGTTGTTTCAAAAGGTTGGGAGCAAGGCTAAGATAGAGTCAGACTCTTCCAATTGTCTTCAACTATTATGGATCTTACTACATTTTAGGTCAGATAATCTGGCTCATAACATTCAAAACTGTATTAATTATGGGATTTTATAAGGAGGTTATGCAGTATATGTTTGCCAGTTGGGAAAGAAAGATAATTATGCTTGAATGTAGGTCACATTTAAGAAACTCTCTTAGGCCTAATGGGAACTATGTTTCCTTAAAAATCAAGAATTAATGACATTCAAGAGAATGGTGTCTCTCTCATTCTGTGACCCAATTCTTCTGGTCAGAGGTGTTTTTTTCTTTCTTCTTTTTTTTAGTGACTGTTCTTAGGAAGAGAAATTTGCATAATTTCCCATAGGGCATTTTGCGCCATTTGGGGTAGCTGCTGAATCGGATCTTGTTGGCTGTAAGGGACTGGCAAGTGAAGTATTACCAAGGAGGATGTTGACCAGCACATTTCTAGAGTTGATATCATAAGCAGATCATTCTAACTCCCCTCAAAGTGTTTTATGCTGACTTGTATATGAGAGGGAGGTTTTTGTTTACTGTTTGTCTTAGTCTTTGCCCTTGAAAAATTGCTGATATGTTCTAACTGTCAGTGTTTTCTGGTTTTTGCATTTTTTTTCCCCTGAGCTATTTTTCAGCATTACCAAATGGCATATCTGAAGAACCTCACTTAAAGGGGTGATTGGGTGACCTAGTCGGTTAAGTGTCCAACTTTTGATTTTGACTCAGGTCATGATCTCAGGGTTCCTGAATTCAAGCCCCATGTTGGGCTCCACAGTGGGGAGTCTGCTTGGGATTCTCTCTCTCCCTCCCCTGCTCATGCAGAGACACTTTCCAAATAAATAAATAAACTTCAAAAAAATAAAAAATTAAATGGGAGTGACCTCTCCTCAAAACTAATTAGTTTGTTATAAGGATTTGACAAAATTTTGTAATATCTAAGGAATCTCTTGTGCCCTAGTGAGCCATTTTAACTGAAATTCATTTAACATGACAAAAATGCTCTACTGACCAGTTTCCCAACCTCTGCCCTGCCCCTCCCAAACCCACTCCTTGCCACCGGGAGAAAGACAGCAAAGAAATGACTGACAGTTTAAAATTTGTTGCATGGTCAAAGAAGAAACAATGGTATCCCTGGATTTCCTTGGAATAGTGGATGACTTTACAAGATATGTAACAAAATAGATCTCAGCTCTCAGTTTCTAGAGCCAAACTTTGATTTTACCCCTCTAATTTAAGTGGTTTAGTGGTTTAACTTGTATTAAGGCTGGGGTCAATTTCCTTTTAAAAGAAAGAGGAAAAAAAGAAGAAAAAGAAAAGAAAAACAGTTAAGAAGAAACGAGAGAGGGAAGAAATCTAAATTTTAATTTATAATCTTAACAGGGCTGTGATTCTGGTCAGTTTGAAATGTGTCTGTATTTAGTGCATGTTTTCATCTTTGCTTTATCTTATTGCTAATGGAATATTATAGTTAACCAGTAAAATAAAATATAAAGAAAATACTCCAAGGATGGATTTTATAGCCTGCATTTCTGTTTGTCTCTTTTCCATCTTTAAAGAATTAAGGTACTTGAACAAGGTGCTTTAAGTAACTAACAATATCATACAATGCACTGTACTTTAAGATTATTGGGAATTTTTCTGTGCAGACACCAAGCCTCGGAAAGATATATGGCACACAAAGAATGATCAGGGCGATGGAAAGATCTGGGTACCGAAATAACTCTCCTGATTGGGTCTCCAACCCTTCCTCCCAGAAAATGCTTGGCCTGCAGGGCTAATACTTACTTAGCTTACACGGTATATTTATTTTCCCATTTCTCATCCACCTCCCCATGGAAATATACATGAAACTACTTTCTCGGACTGGTTTGAGTTTCTCCAGTGGCCTCTCCATGAAATTTACTGGACATGGCAAAAACTCACAGTAAGCTGAGCATGATCTGGATGCGTATTTAGACCAAAAAAAAAAAAAAAAAATCTTGGAATGGAGAATTGAGAAAATATAGTTCTTCCTAGGTGTATTCAGACCCTTCTAGCTGTTAATCTCCACTTGGGATTTCTTTTGTGATGATACATGAGTGATATGGGAATTTCTCAGGGTTTTGAGCTTTATGTGAATAAAGAACTCTGAGATCAGCTCTCATGAATAGGTGAGCTGGCTTAGTAATCCAGCTGCTACTTGTCTTTGGGGTCTAGTGTGTTTAGTTAATCCTACTGAATATGATTCTCACTGGGTGGCTCTTGTTAAATCTTTGAGGAAAAGATGTAATCTTCGGGCAAAGGACACATGAAGAAAATACTGCAACTCCCCATGTCTCAAAGCAAGGACTTGATTCACGCTTTTAAACAAGATTTGTAGGCTGCTCAGACTGATATCCACTCCAACATTGTGGTTGGAACATAACCAGGATAGTAGAAACACCGCTTTCATCAAGCAGGACATTGTTCAAGGTTGTAATGCAGGATGAAGTTGAGAAGTAATGGATATCGTGCTTTAAAGACATGTCTAATTGCTGAGAGATCACTCAGGTAGCAACCCAATAGATCTGCCCCAATGGTTTGTGGGAAGACATTCTTCAATGCTGGAGAAGAGTGAGATTTTTAATAGGGGAAAGATTGTGCTCAGCTGAGTCTCCTTAAATTCTTCTTAGGGGCGCCTGGGTGGCTTAGTCGGTTAAGCATCCAACTTTCGCTTAGGTCATGATCTCGCGGCTCGTGGATTCGAACCCCGCGTCGGACTCTGTGCTGACTGCCAGCACAGAGCCTGGGGCCTGTTTCGGAGTCTGTATCTCCCTCTCTCTCTGACCCTCCCCTGCTCATGCTCTCTCTCTCTCCTAGAAATAAATAAAAATATTAAAAAAAAATTCTTCTTAAAGCCCTGGGATGACGTGTTAGGGTGTGTACTTGACAGAATAAATGCAATTATTGCTGAGACTCTAAGACTCTGTAAATAAGGGGCCTTTAGGTAGATTCAAAAGAATTTGAAGTGGCAGAAATGGTGAAGTCTGGATAAAGAGTATCACCGGGCGAAGGTCTAAATCTTGTGAAAGTTACAGATTCTATCTTGCCCTATTTGAATCACATTCAGTTTGAAATTAAAATTGTGAGGCCTTTGGAGAAAACTTCAGACTCAAGTGTAAGGTGTCTGTTTTAATATTCAACATAGCAATTTATTTCTCGGAGGAGATGAATCATTTTTGGATGATTTTTGGGTTTTCAAACACTGTATTTGGTAACCCTATTATAGACTTCTGGATAGACATTTCACTCCATAAAATAGCTACAACAACTTGGGAATTTTTTCAATATCCAGTGCCATTATGTGCTACAGTACTTGGAACTGACCCATAATGCTTCATAGTCCAAAGCAATCTCTAGAGCCCAAACCCTGGGACTGATTCCAACAGAACAGTAGGTCAGCCCTGGGAGAGAAAAAAAAATTGTTGCCCCATTGCCACAAATGGAAACAAGAGAAGAGGAATACTTATCAGGGTAAATAAACTCCAAGTCTTATTATTAGTAAGGGGGCAGCGAGGGTGGGTGGAAGGAGAAATGGGTGCAGGACTGACATTTACCAAGTACTTGCTCAATGTCTCACATGTTATTAGATGTTTTAGCACATTTTGTTTTTCATCTAGTCCTTGCTAAATCCTGAAAGACTTACTGTCTGATTTCTTACTGATAAGGAAACTGAAGAGAGGTTAAGAAAATTGCTCAAGGTCACACAGCAAGCATATGGGGGAGATGTTTGTTAATTCAGGTAACTGGCTCTAAAACTTGGGCTCTTTCTCATCTACCACAGGAGGGTATTATCTAGATGAGTTGTTAGTCATGTCTGTTGTAGATCTGTAACTGCTGAGATCAGTGTGCAATGGCCACGCGTGATCAAATCATCCTGTTTTCTAGGGCTTGAAAAAATTGCAGGTATAGAATTCATGAAACCTTGATAATCAGAATTGACCATACACCTTTGGCTTCATTCACTCATTCAAATAAATATTTGTTGGGCTCCAACTGCATGCCACATACAGGGCTAGGCCACGGCACTGCAGCAGGAAATAAGAGAGATGTAACTGGTCTTCATGAGCTTACACTCTAGAAATAGTCCACAGTTCAGAGGCAAGCACATTCAAGCTATGAAAACATTAGATCAGATAATGTTATTCCAGTGTGCCAGGTTGCTACAGGAATGAGATGTACAAGTAAACAGAATGTTCTGGTTGTCTACACAGACTTTTTTTTTTTTTTTAATGTTTTATTTATTTCTAGGAGAGAGAGAGAGAGATATTGTGTGTTTTGGTGTGTTTTAGAGAGAGTGAGTCACAGACTGAAAAAGGCTCCAGGCTCTGAGCTGGCAGTCAGCACAGAGCCCGACGCGGGGCTCGAACCCACGAACCGCAAGATCATGACCTAAGTGAAAGTCGGACGCTTAACCGACTAAACCACCCAGGCACCCCTGTCTACACAGACTTTATCAAAAATTGAATCTGGCCCTAACTGCGTGGGAAAACCTATGGATTGTTTCACCTCTGTATTAGCTGCTATAAAATGGTCTTCCTCATCCTTCTGTGGATATACCACTCAACTTGCTACTCCTTTAACTTTTTTTTTCTGGTCTTTTCCTTTGTGGGACTTTCCTTAATTTCACTAATACTAAAATGATACTAACACCCTTCAATAGGGTTATGATATCTTTATTTTTGGGTGGGGGTAGTTTTTCAAGAAAGGGAGTGGGCTCTTCTTTTAAAGGTCTCACTGTTTTGATTCAGAAAGCTCTTAAAGACATATAGATGAATAACAGAATACAATTTGATACAATTTGCACATTCATTTAAAGAAATCTATCAAACCCTACTGCATATTTTAGAGGCACATATGGATGCAGAAAAACATCTAGGAGGAGACACATCAGAACTTAGGGAGAAACAGGAGTGCAGCTGGTGGCCAAATAGGATTTTGTCTTATTCATGGTAATTTGCTATTTTACCCACAGATTGTGTTTGTTTATTATTTTTATAATAAAAGAATAATGTGAAAAGAGGTATTTAATGGAGACCAGTTAAGAAGCTGTAGTAGTGTTGCAGAAAAGAAATGATGCTGATGCAAAAGAAAAATGGAGGCAGTCTAGCCTAATGGTCATAGAGAACAGTGAACAGAGCCCAAGTTGCTTGGGCTTGAATGTCAGCTCTCATATTCACCAGCCGTGTGCCAACTGGTAAATTACCTAACCTATTTGTGTCATGGCCATTTCGTCTGTAAATGAATATGCAAAAAATAGCACCTCCTCGTAGCGCTGTTGTGATAATTAAATGACTAGTACATGAGAAGTGCTTAGAACAATGGTTAGTACATCATGAGGCTTCTATGAATACTGGCTCCTATTTGGGGGGAATAAACAAGATTGGGTCGGGGGGAATGGGAAGAGTGACGGATAACTGAAGGGGCTAATGCATTGGATACCAAATTGATGCTGACTATCTTGTCAGGTCTTGTGAATCATCGTGCTTTTATGACCATCACTTCCCACCGTATGCCCCGAGGTCGCAGGGCTGTGGAACAGCTTATAATGACTCTCCACTAATTCTGTAGCAGATCCTGGAAGTTGCTTTTCTAATCATGAATTGCAATCTGGAATGAGGTGGTCACATCACTTAGCCTCCTGTCGAGTTCTCTAATTAGTAAGTTGGTAACCATGTCACTTATTTTTAGCGCTTAGATATTTTTTTTGGTAATTAATAAGGTGACTCTACACATTTCAGTGGATATAAAATGCCTCTTCTCCAATTTCCCCTGTGTATTCTATTGCATTTTCAGTCACTGATAAATCTGCTTCTCTGGATAATGTTGTGGAAAACAAGACAGGTCAAAGGAAAAACTTATTAGCTCTCAGGGTCTGTTTGTGTGAAAACACAAAGATAAATATCACTTGGGGTCCAATGTGGGGGAGACTCTGGCATACTGCCTAATACTGAATTATTTTAAGGATCCAATAAGGAAAAGTATGCTTGGAGAAAATATAAAGCACTGTGTTTATTAGGATTTAGTCTATTGGCTGTCTTTTTTTGTTTCCTATTTCATGTGAAAATGCTATAGAGAAAATTCTAAATGGCTGCACTCTAAATAAACAGCATCTACCGAATTCATATTTCTCTTTAGTTTTGTCTGTTTGTCTCCTCTTTGAGTTTACTGATGATTGAGTGATTGTTGAAACCTTGGCATTTTATTTCCTTCAATTTTTGTCCTATACTGGATGGGTAATTGCTGAATCTTTGGAAAAGGACAAATACTGAACTTAGATGTTATTATACCTTCTTTACTCGATGTATCCCTGTACATTTTTCTAATTATGACACTAAATAAAGTTTTGATGACATTAATGCTTCTTCACCTGTGCTCAGGAGACTGTTGGAACTTTTCCTGGAGGTCCTAATTTGCCTTTTATTTGTCTTAACTTGGGTCAGAATGTAGCCCAATGTCTAGCCTCTTATATAGTCTACAATAATCTACAAACTATAACCATGATTCTAGTCCTTTCTCTATGGTGGTCCATATCCCAGCTCATAATGCCTTCTTTCTTCCTACTGTAAGAAAAAAAATGCTTCTATAACTATTGATTTTCTTCTTCTTCTTCTTTGCTTACCAGCAATATTAGTTTACATGTATCTGGGCTTTTCCTTAATCTGGCTTTTCTCACTTATATATCAGGAAATACCTTAATATGTGATCATGAATTTGAGATTTAATTCTCAACACAGAAGATACTGATATTTTGAAAAAATTCTAAAACATGTTTTTTAAACATACCACTTTACTGAGGTATAATTGGTATATAATAAACTGCACACAATTAATTGAATGCATAATATAAAACTTACTTTTGAATAATAAACCTCAACTCATTCTCCACAGAAGCTCTGATTTAGGTACCAAGCTATCTTTCTCTTTGTCTTCAAAGCTAAGACTGTCAAGGGCACTGTCTTAACTCACGTTCCTTAATTACTCATCTTCCAGTAAACTCCATTCTTTGTCCCTCCCAGTCATGCTTCTGTTCTCACTTCTCAATTAACATTGCTGTGGCAATGTTCATCTGCCAAATCCAGGGGACATTTTCTAGCCTTTTCTTTGGATTTGTTGTGATATTTGCCACCACTGACCACTGCATATCATCTTGAAAAAGTCAACTTTCTTAGCGCTCACAAGGACAAACTCTTTATGGTTCCTCTCCTACCACTGACATGGCTCCTTCTCAGTCTTCTACTTGCCCCTCAGTTGGCGGCAGCACCATGGCTGTGCCCTTCACTGCTCATCTTCTCCATCTCCACAGTCAACCCAAGTAAGCTCTTGCACTCAGCTTCTGAGTCATCCGGAACATATGTGGATGAATCACAAGTAGGCAATTTCAGTTTAGATTCCTCTTCTGCTGTCAGGTCCATATACATAAACTGCACAGTGGACATTGCGACCTGCATCTACTATAGGCAGAGAAAGCTTAATATCTTAGAAACACACTTCATCATCATTCGTTCGCAAACCTTCTCTTCTTTCTCTATTCCTTGGCCTATGACATAGGCTTTCCCTGTTGGTTGGTGAAACAAAATACAGTTGCATGAAGTCATCATAAATAAGCCTGTGTTGTGACTGTCAGTTTGGTATAATAAAGCAGCAAAGGACTCAGTGACACTATACAACCATTAGGGAAGAGAGACTTAGTGAACAAAAGTCCTGGTGATGGGGAAAACCTGATTACTGCAAAGAGTATTCAAGAAAGTGAGAATGTCTAAGTTAGGAAGGGAAGGCTTGTCAAGGAAGACATCACAGAACCAGTGGAACTTAATTCCTTCATTTATTCAACAGATGCTCATTGAGGCTTTTCCATGTGTCGAGAACTCAGGTTCTGGTCTCAGTGAACAAGAGAAAGGCTCTTTCTGGCTCCCATGGGGCTGATATTCTATCATGAAGAATGAGACAAGGAACATGTAAAACATTAACAAAAATACAATTTTAGATAGAGATAAATACTACAGAGGTTAATGGACTGTAACAAACTAGAAAGTGATAGAAAGGTAGAGGGATTCCTTTAGGCATTATGATGAGGGAAGCCTCAGAAATGTGAGGTTTGAGCTTTTGGCTGAATTAATAAATGTAACTTTCCCCCCTTCTAAGCTCTGAAAAGAAAAAGGTTTAAAAACCATACTGAACCATTTAAAGAACCCTCAGAGTAGGTGTGAGGCACTGCGTTTATTAGAATCCCTCCAACAAATCTGGAACAATTGTTTCTTTGTTCTACTTCCTTTGACATTTAAGATAAGATGCAGACCCAGGCGCCTGGGTGGCTCAGTAGGTGAAGCGTTGACTTCAACTCAGGCCATGATCTCTGGTTTTGAGCCCTGCTATGGGCTCTGTGGTGACAGCCAGCTCAGATCCTGGAGCCTGCTTTGGATTCTGTGTCTCCTTCTCTCTCTGCCCCTCCCCTGCTCATGCTGTCTCTCTCTCTCTCAGAAAAAAAACCCAAAAAACAAAAAACATTAAATATACATAAAAAAAGATAATATGCAGACTTACTGGACTTTTCCTTCTCACCCAAATATTGTGCTTGCGCTTGCAACATGGAGAAAATAGAAAAATTCTGAGTGAGGAGACCCCTTTCTGTAGTGCCTGAAGTGAAGACTCTTACCAATGAGAAAACTTTGGTCTCCTATTTATCGTAATGTTATCCAAATCTTACAGTTTCTCCAACATATGAGGGAAAAATATAAGAGAATTGTTTTGCAAGTGGCATCCTGAATGTTTATTCAGGGAATTGAATTCAGCATGCTGGTTTCTGGGAAAATAGCAATAACTAAGACAGATTCACAGAAGGGTCATATCCACTAGTAAGAGGAAAAAGTAAAGAAGTAAACAGATAAAAATATAATGTCAGAAAGTGATAAATACTATTGACACATAAAATAAAGGGAGGATGGTTACGTGATGGAGGAGGAGCGATTTTAGGAGGTATCTCCTGGGAAGTGATATTTGAGGGAGAGCTGAAAGACATTAAAGCACCAGCCATACACGGGGGAGGTGGGCCAGGAGGGGCAGTGAGTTAGTTGGCTAGGAGTCTGGTTCATTTGGCAGATAATTTCTCACTTCAATACTTTGCTGTCTACACCAGACTCTTTCTACAAATATGACATTTAGACCAGAAAGGGAAGTTCATTTGGTCTCCAGACTTCTTACATTAAGAAGAGTTACATTAATTTTCCCCCTAAAGTTGTCTCATCATTTTTAATGAACTGATGTCCTCAAAAAGTGCATACCCCATTCTTCTGTAGGAAATAAGATGTATAAAGAGTTGGTGACTGCACATTTAGTTTTGCTATAGCAGCAGGAGGAGAATAAAGAGGACTAAATATGAAACTGAACTTTTTTTTTTTTTAATGTTTTATTTATTTCTAGGAGAGAGAGAGAGAGACAGCGTGAGCAGGGGAGGGTCAGAGAGAGAGGGAGTCACAGACTGAAATAGGCTCCAGGCTCTGAGCTGGCAGTCAGCACAGAGCCCGACGCAGGGCTCGAACCCACGAACCGCGAGATCATGACCTAAGCGAAAGTCGGACGCTTAACCGACTAAGCCACCCAGGCGCCCCAAAACTGAACTTTTATGGTCTTGTTGACTTTAAATTCAGTGATATAAGATGTAAGAACATGGAGGCATCTGAGTGGCTCAGTCAGTTAAACATCTGACTCTTGATCTGCGCTCAGGTCATGATCTCAGGGTTCGTGAGGCTGAACCCCACATCTGGCTCTGCAATGGCAGCGTGGAGCCTGCTTGGAATTCTTTCTTGGCTCCTTCCCTGCTCATGCTCATTCTCTCTCCCTCTCTCTCTCTCAAAATAAATAAATGCAATAATAATAATAATAAAGGTGTAAGAACATGAATGTGCACTAAGCATTGTTACAGGGGAGGAAGGAGAATGTCATTCCTCAAAGTTTCCTTTCCTAAGCTCATGTCTCTTTGTTCTGCCCTTGGAAAGCCCACAACTCCCCTTGAGGGTTTTAATTTTTTTCACATGGAAAAAGGAGAAAGAATTAAGACTCTCCACCACTGAAGAGAAACCAGTAGTCGTTGGTGCTTGGTTTTCATTGTTTTTGGTTTCTGTTTGAAGATGCTTGCTCTTGGAGAACACATAATGCTGACCTGGGGAATTTCTGCTTGAGGTTTTCAAATGATCCAGATTGGCTGGCTGACGAGACAGAATTTTTTTTCTTTAAAGAGCATTTTAAGAAGATGACAGGATTTGAAGTCAGAGCCTGAGAGTTGAGTCCTGTCACACATTGTGTTTGCTTTCAGCAAGTCACAGGACTCATCTTTCAAAATAGTGAGAACCCAGAGGCTATGGTGTTTGGAAGTCACAAAACACCTTGAAAATATTAGTTACTGACCATTATTGTGCAGATAATCATTTTTGTTATTCTCTTTGCAGATTTCTCTTTCTAAGGATTCATTTTCCCCAACAAATTTACTAATTTGAGTTTTCCCATACCATCCTTATATTGAGGGAGTGTGTTCCAATTACTTAATTCAATGTAAAGGTCTCATTTGAAAAATAAAAGGAAATTGCATATTAAAAGAGGTTAACAAGGCAAGTGAGGCATTATCTTAATCTAACACAGGCTGAGAAAAGAGCCCAGGAGGGGGACTTGAGCCAAGAGTTAAAGGAACGGAACAGGGTACGAAGGATGAACTCTGTCGTGGAGAACCAGAGAGAGATGCCATGCAGACATGGCGGTGTAGAGAATGCTCAGTTATATGCAGAGAGGTACGACAGACTAAGAAGATCCCTTGCCTGAAAGTAAGGCAGCCCCCTGCGTAGGGGCCAGCGTGGGCGAGAGTGGGCAGGAAGTCTAGAGTGGCACGTACGCTCCGTGTCTGGTAAGCATGGCAGCAGCCAACATGGGACTTTCCTGTACAGCTGTCAGCATCAGAAGGCTGAGAGCAGGAAGGAAGGGCAAGTCCCCACAGGCCCAGTGAAGGGGGTACAGGAGGGAGTGATAATAGCAGCTTCTGGCAGCCAGGCAGCAGTTGATCAGGACCAGAGACACTGGCAGAATCTCAGAAAGCTTTCTCACCATCACCCCTTCCCATTCTGCCCTCCCCTCCTCTACAGCCCCCCCAGTCTCTCTTCTATTGAAAGCAGGACGATTTATTGAGCACAGCCTCTAGAGTCAGAAGGCTTGGATTTGACTCCTGGTTCCATTATCTATTGACTGTGTCACCTTGGGCAAATTTCCCAAACCCTCTGTAACAGTCTATGGACTGTGTGTGGCTCCCCAGGGTTGTGAGGAGTGTGAGATCATGTGTGGTGGCATGTGTACCACAGAGCCTGGCACATAATAAATGCTCAATAGATAGGATGAATGAAAATGAAACCAGTGCTGGGGCCAACCCTGGGTTCACATTATGAGACTCAAGATGGTCTCACGTGGAGATGTATTTGAGTCTGGAAGACTGGAGCAGTGGCAAGCATTAGCTACTGCTGTATCTCAGAGGGCTGGGTGAGTTACCTGTATGTGTCCCCTGCCTGATTCAAGGTGGTTCTATATATTGACACAGGTTGCACTTCAGGTGAGGGTCAGGGGGAGGAATGCACCTGTCTGGGAACCTGACAGGTGCATATTATGCAGCAAGCAAAGGCACACAGTCAGGTGGGGAAGCCAGATAACAAGGGCTGAGGGGTGAGGGGGTCACTGGGAGGAGAAATCAGTGATCCAGCCAAGAGGTCCCTCTGTAAAGTTCCAGAAAGCTGGAGGTTGGTAGGAAAGAGAAGCAAAACTGAGTGTGAAGCCTTCAGGAGAGGGGAGACTTGAGTAAACCGTTGATTTAGGAATACACAGCAGGAGTGAGAAAGAAATTAAATAAGAGAGAGCGTGATTGATGGGACACGTTTATGGAAGAGAGAAAAAAAGACGGATCACGTGGTTAGGTGGAGTCACTTTTGGAGTGAAGAAGGCATCCCTTCCCAAAACAAGGAGGGTGAAGATGTAGAAAAATAAGGAGATAGAACAGAGAGAAGGTGAGGGGCCCCTTATCTGGTGGCCTCAGTGTCAGATAGAAGAAAAAAAAGTCACCTGGTGAAGGGGGAGGGGAGGCAGAGGCTTAAGGAAATGGTGTCAAATGGTTACTGGTTACTGTGGGGAATTTGGTAGGGAGCCAACTGGAGATGAATCAGTCCACTGGCGTGGTTTTGGTGCTTCTGGAATGCACCTACCCAGGCGGGCTTGAATGGAAACTGAAAGTCGCCTATACGGATGGCCTGAAATAGCAAAGCCAAGCTCAGCCTCCCCTGCTCCAGCTAACACGCACTGCTGCACCTACCAACCCCACTTCCTACCGCAGACTCTCCCCTTCTCACCATTTTCCAGCCCCAGAAGCTGCTCAGTCAGAAGTCGCCCAGGCAACCAGAACCAATGCTGCCCATTCTCACTTCTCATTCTTACTGCCATCCCCAGAGAAGCCATTTGCTCTTTTTCCTTGAAACTCTCTCCCTCTCTTTCTCTCCCTACCTTTTGCACAACAGATTCCTTCCTATTTTGCAGGTCTTATTTTAAAAGTCACCAGCTCAGAGACGGCTTTCCTGAAACCCTAACAGATGGTTCTTTCCTGTACTGTGTTCTTAAAGAATTCCCTTCTTCCACCATTGTAACATGAAAAATGGAAGAAAGAGATCTGGCTTTAAAAAAAAAAAAAACCTGCTTATTTATTTTGAGAGAGAGGAGAGAGAATCCCAAGTAGGCTCTGCACCATCAGGACAGAGCCTGATGCGGGGCTCAAACTCACGAACTGTGAGATCCTGACCTGAGCTGAGATCAAGAGTCAAATGCTTAACCGACTGAGCCACCCAACCGCCCCAGAAAGAGACTTGTTGCTTTGCTTATTTTCTGGGTAGCCAACTAACCTATAAGCTTCCTGAGGCCAGAGATCCAGCATTTAACACAGAGGGCATCATATAGTTTGTGCTCCATAAATATTTGTAGAGTGAAAGAATGGACAAATGAATGGATGGACTTTGTATCATGCCTGTTCTCCTCCTACCTCTTCTTGCCACTTTGTATCCTTACCCTTGTCTGACAGTGGCAAATGGACCAATCTCCACATCAGAGGTCCAAGTGCAAACTTCAGGCTGTCACCTCCATCTGCTTCTGGATCCCTTCTTCTGTCAGGCACCTCTGGTCCCCTTGGCTGTCTGGTGCACGCATACCATCCAATTCCGTCCTTCCCTACGAGAGACTTCCTTCACCGACACATCTATTACTCTAGATCCAGACAACTTTCTTGTAATTTCAAATACTTCCAAGAATACACTCTCCAGTTTCCTGACAAACACAAGCATGAAACATAATGAGGGATGAAAAGATGACCTGATCTAGAGGCAGCCCTGAAAACTGTAGTCATGATATGCAAGGTGGGAAGCAGACTGAGCTCTTGTGGCCATAAAAGTGAGCATGAGACATATTGTGAGCAGGAAGTTCAGGTAGCAGAGAATGGTCACTACTCACGACTCAAGTGATTTTCTGGAACTATTTCTCTTAGCCTCAGAGTAAGCTGATAGGGAAGACTCCCGGAGAAACATCTGCTTAGGGATGTGGCCTCTGGAGTCAACTACATATAGGCAGATGCCAGTATCACCTATGACTAGTAGAGTGACCTTGGTCAAGCCACTACATCTCTCTGTAGGTCAGTTTTCTTAGCTGTGAACCGGTGGCAACCATGTGCTTAAATCACAGGGTGGTTGTAGATGTCAATGACTTAGTGCACCGAGCACTTAGATCTGTGCTTGACACATCATAAGCGCTCATAAGTTAGCTTCTAGTGATGGAAGAGAGTCCAGTTATAAGCAGACGGTCTCCAGGTATGATGCCCATTGGTTAGGTGCCTGGGCTCCATGCGTCAGAACCAAAGAGAGAGCCCCACACCCTCAGCTTCTGGTCTGCAGCACCAGGTAAGGCCCAGAACATATGCATGTCCTCCGAGCTGAGGTCACCATGGACATTCGCATAAGTTCTCTGCTCACGTTGATGAACTTCCATCATTCTTCACCAGGGTTGGGCCCTTCCTGGACTCCTAGTCCCTCTGGCTACCTAGGTGTCCTCCTTGGTCAAGCTCATACATGTAAGGAAAACACATGAGCCTCCCATGGATTCTCACAGGAGAAGAAGGGACGGGGATGGGGGGTGGCAAGAAGTTCCAGCTACTCTACTGAGCAGCTAAAGACCATCTTTCCTGCCATTTTAATCTTCCCCACACCCTTCTGCTTGCACCCTTTTGTGTAATTATGAAATCTGAAATTAGGGTTATTATGGAACCCTGCGGTCAGCCCACACCTACGTTTCCAGAATTTTTTTCTGTGACCATCATACTAGTACCTTAAACGCTTTCACAACTTGTCTATCCACCACCACCCCCCCGCCACCCCCCCCACCCCCTCCCGCAAGCATATCTGAGAAAAACCATGGAGTCCTTCTCTTCCGAACTTTGGCTTCTGCTGTTCCTTTTTCTCTGCCCTCACATATCCCATAGTGAGACCTCATCCATGTCTGGAGCTCCCTTGCAACATAAGGGGAGGTCCCCACGGACATGCCATTGGTTTCTGAAACGAGTGACAGCCCCTTTCTCTTAAGTCCTGAATGCTTTGGCTTAAAGCAGCATTTCTCAAATGTGCATACCGACCACTTAGGGAATTTTCATAAAACACCTATGAATCTGGAAGTTCTTGGTGGGGCCCGAGAATCTACCCATACTGAGGGTCCTTGTGCCAATTTTCAACACTTTCTAATTGTGTCCTATATCACGGTGTTACCTATGCCGTTTCTCCCACTATATTTTGAGCTAGTGGAGGGTGGCATCAGTACCTTTATACATCTTTATATCCTCCTAAGTGCCCGGTACATTGTCTCATGGCCAGTGCACAGTAAATATCTGTAGAATTCATGATGATTGCTTAAAAGCTCTACTTTGTGTCAGATTGGGCTTATAGCCGGAGCTGCCTTCTCCCTTACTTTTCCTTTATTGGTATATCTCGTGTCACTTCTACTAAAGCATGTCACCTCAGTCCTAAGCCTAGTCTGTCACAAGAAAGAATCTTCTTAATGCTAAAATGCTAATGATTTGAAGTATTGCATATCTCATGACTATCCGACAGAAAAAAAAGGTCACCTGAGAGGTCAATGTTTAATACACACAATACACCATCATCTATGCAATGTTTCTCTTATTCCTCTAGGTATTTAATTTCATAGCCTCTTGCTGAGCAAAAGCTCTCCTGGGTATATCTGAACCATGGGAGAAACTTTCCTACCACACAATGTTATTAAGAACTTCCATAAATGGAAGATCTTTAATTATGTAGATATCAGAATTGTATAGACACTTAGAGTTCTTCTGCCTGTGCTTCTGAATAACCACTTACCCACCTGGTGACCTAGAGCAGGTATTTGTGGTTCAGGGTTCACAATTTTCCTGCTGTCCTGGCTCTTCGGTGAGGGGGGTAATGGTACTTCTTTCCATGGTCTCACATGGCATTACAAGGTATGCTCAGTCTTGGAAGATGGCAAGCAAGGAAATAAACAAAACATATCTAATCTTTCCCAGTGGAATTGCTGCCTCTGTTCCACCCATGCTTCTCCTGGGGGGTTCATGTTGCCTTTAGCTGCAGTTGCTGCTTTTAAGAATTGATGGACCTTGCAGCCAATGCACAGCCAGCTCTCCCTCCATGCATGGCTCCATGTCCATAAATCCTGATACTGCTGGGAAGAAAGGGAGAAATCAGCTCATTTTAGACAGAAGATCACTTACATTCATTTTCTTTACCATATGAAGTGTGTGGCTTGCTGGAGACACCTTCCGGGCCCTCTGTGGGGCCTCCTTCATCCAAATGTCCCTTTGCCCATGTCAGCCCCCCAGCCTAATGTCCTCTCTGTGGCACATACCTCTGTGACAGTGAGGACATAAAGGACTGGGTTCTCATAATGGGATTCCAGGGCCTTTAACACATCAGCAGTAGGACATACTTGAACAAAGGGGGTCTTCCTAAGCCCTTGACCCCATTCCATGTAGCTGATCATTCCCTGTGCCTATACTTAAGTCGTGTGCTGGCCAGAGGGTCCATGTCATTGAATGAATCGTTACTTTGGGATCTGCTTTGTTTCAGTAGCCTCATGTTGGCACAACGATGTTTCTGGATGTGGCTCTTTCTCAGGCTACAGACAGCCTCCCGCCTTGAACCACTGATGTAGAGAGCTACATGTGATGTCGTACGTAAAGCGGGTTGCCAAGGGAATATCATGGATTGAGACAGAGAGGCCTTCAGAGCTCTCTTCTTTAGGGATTCCTTGCCCATTACCTCAATCCTGTAGTGTCAACCTTAGTTTTTATTCTGGCCACGTTAGCAATTATTTGCCCTCACACAAAACACATGCATCTTTGTGCACCAACACCACAACTTATTCTCTTCTGTGGGAGAGGGTGAGGCTGTCATTCACTCATTTAGAAAGAACATGTTCAGGGTGTGACCAAAGACTCATCTGAAACCCTAGAAATTGTAGGTGTAGACAGTATTTCACAGCATGTTTGGGGAAGGCCACTGAGGGGAATTATTAATAGTCTCGAGCAAAAACAATCATGTAGGCTGTTTTAGAAATTAACTTAATGTGAAAATAGAGGCCATCTGACTTGCTTAAATGTCTGGACGAGGAGCATATGGGCCAAGTTTGGCTTCAATTCCCCTTTGAAGTTAATGGGTGTGGCAGGTGCTTATCTGATCATGACATTTGGACCAATATGCTTTGCACATTCAGGACTTTGTAATGAGATGCAGTGTTTATTTATGTTCCATACTTTTCCCTACAGACTGCAAAAATACCCTTTGCTCAACCCTGTCTAATCATTGCCAGTGCTAACAGTGGAAACTAGTGACAGAAGGTAGGTTTATGGGGCAGTAACCCTGCCCAGTTGGCATAAAAGATCTATTCCCAGGAAAAAAGGCTTAAGCAATCATGTGAACTTCAGTCTGAATAAGGGAGCTTCAGTCGTCTGGAGATTCCAAAGTAATGATCTTTTGGGCAGGTTGGTAGTGAAATAGGAATGTGGGGTAGGTGGGGAAGGTTGTAGTTAATGGCTGTTTAATACAGAGAACATGAGTTTTATCTCTTTCAGGGTCACACTTAAATCCTGAAGTCTGGTGTTTCTGTCCACCAAAGCACTCCCTGAATTAATTTCTATTTACTAAATATTTAGTAAATACCTACTAAATTCCAGGTGCTGGGTGAGCCTCAGGGAGTCAAAGAGAAACAAGTGTGGGACTTAGATTTAGGAATTCTGTGTCTCATTCTGAAACCCTACAGGACAGTTTGTGTAGAGTGTGATTCCCAAACCTGGCTACTCATTGGAATCACCACTGTAACTTTGAAAATACTGATGACTAGATCTTTCCCCAGATATATCAAATCTGAATCTCTGGGACTAGGGTCCCCAGACCTATATATTTAACAAGTTCTTGGAGACAACTCTTATGCAGGTCAGCTCTGCAAAAGTCTGCCCATATGAGGCTGGGGGCCACTCATATACACTCCTTGCTTGGTACATAGTATTAATTGTTTTATGTCTCAAACTCATACAACTTGATTGAAAATTACTTGAAGGACTACTTCTTATATTCTCACAACAAATCATAGTTCTGTGTGCAGGCCTTTGGTAAATCAGTGTTTTTTAAACCTTGAGTGCATATAAGAATTTTTTGGAGAGCTTTTAAGAAATGCTGATACCAGGTCCTCACTCCATACCAACAAAATCAGAAATTCTAGACGCTGACTCCTGAGCATTAATATTACAAAAAAAAAACAAAAAAAAAAAAACAAAAAAAAACAAAAAAAAAAAACCTCTCCCATTCATTCTAATATGAATCCAGAGTTGAGACCCATTGGAATAAATGTTTGCTATTGGTGAGAATAAACTTGTGAAATCACTATCTTCCTGGAAGCAGCATGCAGCTTTTGATAATTTCTTACATTTGTGTGGTTATTTTTAGCTTTCAAAGTGCTTTCACTTGTCTACAGACAATGTTGTGAACACCTGGAAGAGACCTTAGAGAAGGTCTATGCCAGGGGTCAGGTAACATGTCTACAAAGGTCTAGGTAGCAAATATTTTAGGCTTTATGAACCTTTTGTCACAACCACTCTGCCGCTATGGAATGATAGCAGCCATAGGCAATATGTAAATGACCAGGTATGGATGTGTTCTAATGAACGTTATTTACAAAACAGGTTGGGCTGGATTTGGCCCTTAGGCTGTTATTTGCTAACCCTTGGTCTACCCAATGCTCTAATTTTACAGAAGAGGAAATCGAGCTCCAGTTGGTGATGTGATTGGACTTAGATGTCATGGCTAGCAAAAGGTCAAAGAAGGCCTGAAGTGTAGGTATTTAGACTTAAAAAACAAAACAAAACAAAACAAAACAAACCCAAACAAAGGCCCATAACAGTGAATAGCATTTTTTTTCTTAAATAGTTTATTGTCAAATTGGTTTATATATAACACTCAGTGCTCATCCCAACAAGTGCCCTCCTCTATGCCCATCAATCCCCTTCCTCTCTACCACACCCCCATCAGCCCTCAGTTTGTTCTCAGCATTCAAGAGTCTCTCATGGTTTGCCTCCCTCTCCCCAACTATTTTCTTTCCCCTTCTTCTTCCTAATGGTCCTCCATTAGCTTCCTCCTAATCCACCTATACGTGCAAACATATGGTATCTGTCCTTCTCTGCCTGACTTACTTTGCTCAGCATAACACCCTCAAGGTCCATCCAGGTTGCTACATGTGGCCAGATTTCATTCCTTCTCATTGCCATGTAGTATTCCATCATACAGATAAACCACATCTTCTTGATCCATTCATCAGTTGATGGACACTTAGGTTCTTCCCATGTTCTGGCTATTGTTGAGAGTGCTGCTATGAACATTGGGGTACATGTGCCCCTATGCATCAGCACTCCTGGATCCCTTTCTAAATAATAGTGTTCTTTTATTTTTATTTATTTATTTATTTTAAATGTTTTATTTATTTCTAGGAGAGAGAGAGAGAGACAGCNTCAACAGAAATGCAGTTCAAGCCACGGATGCACTTAAAACGTTTTTGAAACCACACTCAAAGAGTAGGAGGAAAGCGATGAAATTCATATTTTCATTTCACCCAACGTGTTCAAAAATTAGCCTTCTGGCCTGTGATCAATATTCTTTATATTGTGTTTTTTTTTTAAATATTTTTATTTATTTCTAGGAGAGAGAGAGACAGCGTGAGCAGGGGAGGGTCAGAGAGAGAGGGAGTCACAGACTGAAAAAGGCTCCAGGCTCTGAGCTGGCAGTCAGCACAGAGCCCGACACGGGGCTCGAACCCACGAACCGCAAGATCATGACCTAAGCGAAAGTCGGACGCATAACCGACTAAGCCACCCAGGCGCCCCAATAGTGTTCTTTTAAAATGAAAGGATTGAAAGGAAGTTTTTCTCCTGCTTGTCTTCTGTGTCTGACTGGGTTTCCTGTGCTATGGTGGTTGGTGCCCATGTGTACCCAGTGCCCATCACTGTACCCAGAGTGTAGGCTCCCAGAGACTAGAGGCTGAATTTGTCCAGTGTTGTCCCCGGGACCTGGTGCAAAGTAGTGCCCAGTCCATGTAAGTAGACTGAATGTAGCAGGGCCATGAATTTGGAGCCCTGTCTCAGGTGTTTATTTCAAGGCAACCTAGCCCTGGCTGGCTCATGGACTTCCTTCCCTATCTTATGTTAATATCTAGCTTACTAGGCTGTGCTTGTGCTCTTTCTAACTTCAAATAATGTTTACATAATAACAGAAAACGTTTTGGGGTTGTGGCAGTAGATATAGCAAAGGTCAGAAGTCTAATTATTTTGAAAAAGTTGACCTTCATGTTTTGCCAAAACAAAAGAAATCAATTTCTTAAAATTTAAAAAATCAATTTTTTAAAATTTATTTTTGAGAGAGAGAGAGACAAAATGAGAGCGGGGGAGGCGCAGAGAAAGAGGGAGATGTAGAATCTGAAGTAGGTTCCAAGCTTTGAGCTGTCAGCACAGAGTCCCACATGGGGCTCGAACTCATGAACTGTGAGATCACAACCTGAGCCGAAGTCGACTGCTCAAGCCCCACAGGTGCCCTGAAATCAATTTGACCATCATTGTCCAAAATTGTTTTCTGTTCACTTTTTCCTCAGTCCAGGCATGTAGGACATATGCAGTACGTTTCTTTCCTCTGTTACATCCAGAAGCCTTTCTCTCTCCCCACCCCAACCCCCCTTGTTGTGCATTCTCTTCAGTTTGACCTTGGGAGGGACTGTTTACAGTTGGGTGAACCTGGGACTCTCCCTTCTTGATACAAGCTCAGCAAATGGGCAAGAAAAACCCGCAGAACCTGTTCAGCAATTTCAGACTAGAAGCAAGCAATCCAAAGGGAATAGGGGGTAGGTATTACTTTATGAAAGCAATTAAAGTTTTCTCTCTCTAAGTTGTCCACACACCGGGCTGAGCTGAATGGCAGCCTGGGAAAGTTGGTCATTTACCAGGCAGGTTTGCCTGTTAGCATGCAAGCAACGCCATCCTGGTTGTAAAGTGCAATGTGCTATTATCTGGCATCTCTTACCTTATCAAACCATGTTTTTCACATACATAATGTCTTAGTGTGGAAACGGTGCAAGATGGAATGTTATGGTCTTATGAGGGAAAAAAACTTTTAAAGATGATTTATTCTGGGGAAGAGGAAGTTGAATGCTTGGGAAACAAATGAGGAGGAAAATTTAGCCAGTAAACACAAAGTATGGCTCTAGTCACAGAATTTTTGTGTCCATCGTACAGAAGCACATTATTAGATTTAAAATGTTTGTGCCACCATCCATAACTTGGAAAATACCAAAAAAAAAAAAAAAAAGGAAAAGAAAAGAAAAGACAACATGATTCCTGCCCTCTATTAGTTGACAATTATTCGAGGAGAAAGAACAATAAATGTGTATGTAACTGAATGAATAACATACACATTTTAAAAAATGACTACGACTCCAGATGAATAGAATAGACCAGGTTGTACACGGATTCACAGGAGAATATGGCTGGGAGAGGGTAGTGTTGACTCAGTTTGGAATAGCAGATTTGGAGAGCAAAGGGGAGGATAAGACATGCCAAGCTAGAGGCTAAGCCGACAGAGACAGAAGTGAAACAAGCAACCTGGCTTGGGTAGTGTGTTCTCCTGGGGCATGGTGGTGCCTTGGTTGTAAGGTCAGGTGGAAGTGGCTTGTGGAAAACCAAATCCTGTCATGGTAACATCTGTGAGCTTGGATTCAAACCCCAGTCTGTCAGTCTCATGACTTGGGGAAAGTAGCTTGCTCTCTCAGATTCCTGTCCGTAAAATTGGACAATATGAGTAGCCATCTCATTGCTTATTTTGAGGACTAAATGAGATCATCCATGTTAAACTCTGTGCATGCTTAACATACAATAAACATGCAATAATAATAACTACAAATTATGGCAGATCTCGAAGATCAAAAGGAAGTTATAATTTCCCAGACTTTTATTTGTCATTTTAAGGCATTTGCTTGAGACCTAAAATTCACCTACTTCTTTCCACTTTTATCCCTAATTTAAGTAAGGGCATCCTCATCATGGGAGGCTGTGAGATCACGGCAAGATGCTTTGAGACTGAACAATGGACTGGGCATTATGAACCAGGACTTAGGAGTTCTTCGTCTTTTGTTGTTGTTTTTTTATCTAATATTTTAATAAAAAAAGTTAAAGGGATTTTAAACAAAAATGAACATAAGAGAAAATCCATGAGGCTTAGAGCATAATCATTGCTGACCTCTGAGAAGTTGATTTTAGAGGACCTCATTCATGATACATAAATATAGGTGAACAATCATTAAGCTGAATATATAGACAAGCTCTTGTCCTCCACTTATGAAGATAATAGAAGAGAAATTGAATTCAAGTGATATTAATTTATAAAAACTAAAAATTAAAATTAATTTAATTGTTTAAATACATGATACAACATAATTTTTTTCATCAAAATGATATTACAAGTATGTATTTAAAGGTGTGGCTATGTTTCAATGCTAAACTGTTTACCAAGTAGCCATCAAGAAATAGTTTCTTCTCTGAATAATTTCCTTTTATTAATTACTTAATAATGTAAATTTCCAAATTTAGATGGGATACCAAGCTTTCAAAATATTTTTTTCTTACAAGTTTTTATCTAAATTCCATAAAGTGTAATATTAGTTTCAGGAGGATATAGAGATTCATCACTTACATACAACACCCAGGGTTCATCATAACGAATGCCCTCCTTAGTACCCATCATCAACATAGCCCATTCCCCCCCATCAACTTTCAGTTTGTTCTTTTTTTTCTTAAAAAAATTTTTTTAATGTTTTATTTATCTCTGAAAGAGAGAGAGAGAGACAGCATGAACAGGGGAAGGCACAGAGAGAGAGAGGGAGACATAGAATCTGAAGCAGGCTCCAGGCTCTGAGCTGTCAGCACAGAGCCTGACACAGGGCTCGAACGCACAAGCCGTGGGATCATGACCTGAGCCAAAGTCGGACGCTTAACTGACTGAGCCACCCAGGCACCTCAACTCTCTATCTTCACCAACATCTCTTGATTCCTGTGTTATTTTAGCCATTTTGACAGGTGTGAGGTGATATCTCATTGTGGTTTTGATTTTTATTTCCCTGATGATGAGTGATGTTGAACATCTTTTCATGTGTCTATGGGCATCTGTATGTCTTCTTCGGAAAAATGTCTATTCTTGCCTTCTGTTCATTTCTTAACTAGATTATTTGCTTTTTGGGTGTTGAGTTTTATAAATTCTTTATATATTTTGGATACTAATCCTTTATCAGGTATGTCATTGGAAAATATCTTCTTCCATTTGAAGGCTGCCTTTTAGTTTTGTCGGTGGTTTCCTTTGCTGTGCAGAAGATTTCATCTTGATGAAAGGACTTGGGTATTCTAATCTGAGTGATATAACTGACATATTCTCTGTGCCTTTGGTGATCTAGCCTGTCCATCTATAAAATAGCCTTTGATGTTGATGCAAAGAGAGAGTCAACATCTCCCTACCACCATCTTTCCACTCCCTGAAAGGTATAAAATTCTATGTAAGAGTAATGTATCTCTTTGTATGCCTTATTGCATGTGTGCTAAGCCTCAACTAAAATTTTTAAAAGGGAGAAATAAATAAATTAGAGTAGGAGGATTCCAAAGAACCTGCAAGATGTCCACTTAAAGAAAAGGTTTATAGATGAGGAAACTGAAGTGTGGCTGGGGGACATACCATGCTCAAGGTCACACCAAGCAGGTTCAAATTGGAGGGCCCCTTGTCCATCATATTAGTTCTACTTGCTGATTTATAGAAGTATTAGCCATTTTATTTTCCAGTAATTAGGACCTCAGTTAGGATGGAGAATAACTCTTATTAGTGGGTCCAGAAAGAATTATGCCAAGTAAAGATTACACATGGAACTTTTGTTATGTAAAATGCTGCCCTTCCTAAATGCAGAGACCCTGGGCACTGTGTTCCCCTTCCCAGGACTGCCGATGTGTCTAAATTGCCGAGAGCGCCTCCCACCAGCCTACATATTTGGGTTGCTCCTTTGACAGGCCTGTCATCGCTGTTTGATGGCCATGACATATCATTTAGAAGAGGGGTTAATGTCTTTTTGTTGTTGACCCTTAACCTTCCTGGAGCCTGAGCCCCTCAGTGGTATGTGCACAGAAAGCTTTTGCTCAGCCTGAGCCCATCCACTGTTGGTTGCCAGGGCCAGCGTGTGCTGACTGCCACTGTGTTTCCCAGCGGTGCCAGTGGGGTCTTTTTCTTCACACGTGCACCCCCGGAGCAATTCTTCCAGAGCAGCTTTGTGTGGGCTCCTCCGCGGGGCTGCCCCATTGGTAATTTGGGGCTGCCTGCATCCCGCCCTCCCTCCTCTTGTGTCTGAGCTCTTTGAATCTGATTTCCAAGGGCAGTTGCAGTTTGGCTGCACCCCAGAGCATCCTCTGAAGGCTTCCTGTGTCCTGTGCTGTTTGGACAGCCTAGGAAAGTCCCTTGGGAAGCTTATCAGATGGTCTGATGAAAATAGCATGAGCCTGTTTCTCATAGTCAAATTGCCATTTTCATCATCGTCTTTACTGCTGGGTGTTTCTTTAAGGAAAAAAATTGTAAGACAAACATACTCTTTCCCAAAGAAGTGTGGACTTTTATCGTGATGGTTCAAAGGAGCCTCCCTGTGTAAATACCTCCCTCCTACTCTCGTGTGGCAACTTCTCTGTTTGCTTTGAACCTGACTGGGTGAGTCCAGGTGCTTTTATCACCTCTCTTCTCACCCTTTGGTCTCCTTGGGTTTTTGGTTCTCAGAGGGTGACCAAGCAGTGCTCTGAGAACAAGTTGGGCCAGGCAAGTTTCTGAAGGCATCTGGACACCTGAAGACGCTGAGTGGTCACAGTGACCACAGAGCGGTAAATGATGTCTGAGAGAGAGACTGACCAGGCCTGAGGTCTGGGAAAATTTGACACAGTAATAACCATTAGCAAGTATTGAACATTTATTGTTTGTCAGACCAGAGAGTAGCAGTTTATAAGGGTGATATCATTCCAAGAAATTGTTTCTTCTTCTCCGTCGTCGTTGTCGTCGTCTTCTTCTTCTTCTTCTTCTTCTTCTTCGTTTATTTATTTTTGAGAGAGAGAGCATGAGTGAGAGAGGAGCAGAGCGAGAGAGAGAGAGGGACAGAGGATCCCAAGGGGGGTCCTGGATGACAGCACCAAGCCTGATTCAGGGCTTGAACTCACAAACCGTGAGATCATGACCTGAGCCGAAGTCAGACCTCAACCTACCGAGCCACTCAGGCACTCCAAGACATTGTTTCTTCTATTATTCCCATTTTACAGAGGAGAATATTGAGTCTCTGAAAGCCTAACTGAATTGCCTGAAACTGCATAGTTACGATCAGAGTCAAAATTTGATCTCCAGGGCTGTTGGACCCTGGCATCCATACCCTTAGCCACTATGTTACAATGATTTAGTTCTGGTGCACAGAGATACTTGCCAGTCTTAGGAATAAACTGTATCTGGATATAAATAAAGCACAACTGACGGTGTGTTCAGCTCATGGGCACATTCCTTGCAAACTCCAAAGGCTAAGAGATTATCCTCATGACTTCAATAGGAAACAGAAGACAGGTTGTCAAGTTTCTTGGGTAATTCTAGCTATTTGGACACCTGTTCAGCTATTCTGGGATTCTGTGGCAGAGTAAGGGGAACATGGGGAGGGTGAGGTCATTGTTGCAAAAACCATTTCCTGAGGGCTCCACTTCAGGAAATGCTGGGGCATTAAAAATACCAGTTGTGTGGGAGCCGTGGTAGAAGCATGACTCATGTTCAGGAATTGTGTCTATAGGTCACAAAGGGTTTGGGGACACAGGGGGTATTCATACAAGATTGCATTTGTGGGCGGTTCATTATGAAAGTTTTAGTAGGTTGAACAGCATGGTCAAAGTTTGAGAAGAGTGACATTTAAAAATTTCCAGGGAAATGGTGAAACTTGACTCATCCATTTTATCCACTGATTCACAGACACCAGTTGTCCACCTACTAAGCACGTGGCCTGGCCCTGGGTGCTTGTAGGTGACACAAGAGGCATAAAGCGTGGTCCTGGCCCATCAGTGAAGTCTTGATGAACCAGTGACAGTGACACAGGCTGCTTCTTGACTTTCTTTTTTCCTTTGCCTCGTGACACTTTGAGTAAAGGAGGATTCGTTCTTCAAGGAAAACATTTTGTATTCTTTTCCAGCATAAATAACTTCCAAAAAATCTGGTCTGTTGTCAGGAGGAAAGACTCAGGAGCCTGGCCTGACTTATGTACCTCCGGTCACTGTAGGATGAGGCAGGGGACAGAGAACAGGAAGTGTTAATTGACTGCTCCTGTTCTGTGCCTTTGAGGATTTTTTTTTTTGCTTTCTTTAACAGTTTAAAATTACATTTTTATAAAAAATGTGATAAATACTAGAGTACACTAATCTAAAATTTTTTAAAAATATTTTTAATTTTTTTAATGGTTTTTCAAATTTATTTCTGAGAGAGAGAGAGTGAGAGACAGTGTGAGCAGGGGAGGTTCAGAGAGAGAGGGAGACACAGAATCTGAAACAGGCTCCAGGCTCTGAGCTGTCAGCACAGAGCCCGATGCGGGGCTTGAACCCACGGACTGTGAGCTTAACCGACTGAGCCGCCCAGGCACCCTTAGAGTATACTAATCTAATGATGACCTGTGAAACCACCACCCAACCGAAGGACCAGAATCTTATCGATCACTTGTACCTCCCTGTGTGTTCCTCCTGTGACTCTGACCACCCCCTCTGGCCTCTACTCCCAGAGGTAGCCACTACCTTGGAATGTGTATGTACTAGGTAGAGTGTGGACATTTCAAGTGTGTCCATCTGTACGAGATGCTGTGTATGAGGGAAACAGAGACAAAGTTTAGTGTCCCGGGCTCACCTTGGTGCTGCTAGAAACTGTTTGTTTCCAGACAAGGACACAACTGACCCACAAATGAGGTCCCTCCTGGAGAGGCTGTGCAGCACAGGGGCAGGCATATGGACCTGAAGTCTGGGAGATCTGGCTTCAGCTCTCACCTCTGCTGGCATGAAGCCCCGATGAGACCTCAGGCAAATAACTCGACCTCTTTGAACTTCAGTTTTCTCACCATTAAAATGGAGAAGAAGCAGGTAGTACCTGTATCTCCTAGTGGTGGTAAGAATTAAAGGAGTAAGTGCAGGGAAACAGGTTCGTGGGTAGCACTCAATTCAAGGCAATCAAAGGGAAAAGTAACGCTTTGAAATGCTGTACGGTGTCCTATCATTACTAAGGAAATACTAAAGAGATTCTAAATTTGGTAATCTATATCATTTCTCCTTTCGCTTTTTACTTTCCCTTTTAATGGTCTTTCTCTCACTTTTTCCCACTGGGTCTTAAAGTGTTTGTCAATATTACATATAGGTCATCAAGAGAAGAGTAACTAGAACAGTAGATATTTTAGGCAAGGTGTGATATGATGAAATTCTAGGTTAATAAGTGCTAGTGGTGAGCCAATGTAATGTAAATTAAATATAACCATAAGGGCTAATTTAATCCCCTTTCTGTTAGTAGTACTGATTAACAAAATTCACTACTTTTTTCAAGTATGTTAATACAAGTAAAACATTTTTTTAAGTCTCCTTATTTGTTCCTTAGTAAGCAAAACTTTTCTTCCTCTTTGAAAAACTTTGTCCCTGTGTTTATATATATATATATATATATATATATATATATATATATATATATATGTATACACACACACACACACATATATATAATGTGGACATATATGTATGTATGTATGTATTCATGTATTTACTAAGTTTTCAAGTTCCTTTTGCCAGTCTTGACACAGAAAGTGGTATTTGGCTGCAAAAATATTTATTGCATAATTATGAAAGCAATGTATTTTAAAGGGTTGGAAATAAGTCACAAATGCCAGGAGACATAAAATTGTAATGGTTTTCAAGCTGGATTTTAATCATAAAGTCTGTACATTTAAGAACTATGCATTTGAATATCCATTCATAACAGAAACATTAGAAATGAAGGGAAAGAAAAATAGATTCTCTTAATAGATAAATAATGTACTCTGGATGGAATTAAAATGTAGTGAGTGCCGTGAGAGCCAGGCACTTTGCATCTGATGTCTCAGTTATTCCTACGAGCCTGAGAGAGAAGTGTTCATATGCTGTCTTATTGATGAAGAAACTGGAGTGCAGAGAAATTGAGGGATTTGTTCTGTGTTTCCAGCTAGTAAGAGACACCATCAGTTCAAAGTAAGTGTCAAATCTTATTTCGAAGTGTCCTTTCTCCTGTTAGAAACTTTCTCCTTTAAATCAGTTAGAAATAAAAACGCCCAGGGGTCCCTGGGTGAACCAGTCAGTTAAGCATCTGTCTCTTGCTTTTGGCTCAGATCCTGACCTGACGGTTTGTGAGATTGAGCCCTGTGTCGGGCTCTGGGCTGGCAGTGTGAAGCCTGCTTGGGATTCTCTCTCCTCCCTCTCTCACGCTGTCTCTTTCTCTCTCAGAATACGTAAATAAACTTAAAAAGAAAAAGAAATGAAACCAACCATTCTCGTATGTGTTCAATATTGTTTTGGAAGTTCTGGTCACTGGAGGAAGATATCATCAAGAAACTAGAAGAATTAATATTTGCAAACAAAATGAAAATGCCTTTTGAAAGTATTGTGATTGTATTCTTTTAACTAAAAGGAATAGTCTAAAAAAATGACAGGCATCAATAAAGCAAAAAGATGAATGTAAAACAAATATAATATATAAATCACTGGGAGTTCTTTATCCATGTCAGAATAATGGCATGATATCTACATGATTTAAGAATAAGAGAGCTGCCTGTCTTATTTAATACAATGAAAAGTGTAAAACCTTATTAAATATTAAAGACGATAAATGGAGAGGTATACTATTTTCCTTGAACGTAATGATGAATCAGAAAGACTTCTATTCTTTCAATCAGTTCATGGGTTGAGCACAACCCAACTCAAAAATCTTGATAGGACTTTTGACTTTAATGAGTATAATTTTTATGTGCAGGAACAGATCCTATTTCTTCAGCACTTACTATATGGCAGGCACTATTCCAAAGGCTTCACATACGGGAAATATCTCATGTAATCCTCACAGAAAACAGATATGTGTTTTATTAAGGAAAAGATTGACAGATTTGGCTACATAAAGAATTGTAAACACATGTCCAGAAACAAGAACAAAATAACTTAGGTCAGCAGATGGGAGAGGATCACATCAAACATGACAACCAGAGGCTATCGTCTGGGGTGAAAAACCTCAAAGGAGAAGTGAAAGCAGTAGACTGGTTCTTCTCCACGTGCGGGTCTGTGGGAGCTCAGGATCACCTGCTTCCAGCAGGAGGGAGTGGGGCCGGCATCGTGGGGACCCAGCTGGGATCTCCCCATGGCACGTGGCCCATCCACAGGGACAGGAGGCTGGCCTGTTGCTTGCCTCGGTCTAGCAAGGCTCTGGGGACTGAGGATTGGAATGGTCTGCATGTAGGGCAGATTGTGGTCATCCAGGCATCTTGTCTTCTGGGAGCATCCTGAAGTCAGAAGGGAGAAAAAAAGGAAAAATAAAGAGGGTACAGCTCTGCATATGCAAAGAATTGGGAGAGCCGCCCATAACCTCAGTGATGAGTACAGAAATTGGTTCCTCAGGCAAAGAGAAAGATGGGGACTGTGTCTCTCAAAGCCCCATTGGAAAATGGAGGGTCTGCAAGCAGGTAAAACAGGATCCTATGGCCGATGGGTGTTTCTTAGCGGTAAGTACATTTTTCATGTGGTGACGACAGGGCAGTGACTGCTAAAGTCAATCATCCCAGGACTCAGTTGGAAGTTGGAGGGAAATAGAAGCTGTGAGGCATCTGATGAGGCTTCACATTAAGACCTCATGTAATTTATGGGAAAAAATGACACAAATAGGCAGTATGCACAACTGCAATGACTGTCAGTCAAGAAACACGGAGTGGTGATCGCCTTCACATGCAACCAAGAACAAGAGGCTGAAGCAACACTGAAAATGACTTTAGGTCAGGACGCCTGGGTGGCTCAGTCAGTTAAGCGTCTGACTTCGGCTCAGGTCATGATCTCACAGTTCGTGGGTTCCAGCCCCGTGTTGGTCTATGTGCTGGAGCCTGCTTCAGATTCTGTGTCTCCCTCCCTCTCTGTTCCTTCCTTGCTCATGCTCTGTCTTGTTTCTCTCTCTCTCAAAAATAAATAAACATTAAAAATATATTTTAAAAAAATTTTTACATTTATTTATTTTTGAGAGACAGAGTGTGAGCAGGGGAGGGGCAGAGAGAGATGGAGACACAGAATCTGAAACAGGCTCCAGGCTCTGAGCTGTCAGCACAGAGCCCGATGTGGGGCTTGAACCCACGAACCCGTGAGATCATGACCTGAGCTGAAGTCCGGTGCTTAACCGACTGAGCCACCCAGATGCCCCACATTAAAAATATTTTTTAAAAGATGATAACTAAGAAGACCATAGAAATGTGGAGAAAGATTCCACAATGTGAAGTGAATAAGGTGGACTATGGAGGGGCTTCCAGTGCCCTAGCAGAGCACACCTTCCCTCTGCTCTCCTCCTGCTGCAGGTGCAGGCTCTGTGGCCACCTGATAAAGCTTCACAGTGTCACCATGAAGCTACTGTGACCACAAGTGTGGTCGCTGCTGTTGCTGGGACTCAGGTGCTTCCTGCAAATGCTCCTGAAATGTCACCACGTCAGCATCCTCCTTGGTGTCTCCTCTCCCACACGGTCCCCAGATTGTACAACCTTGTCTTCCCAACACGGTCAGAAAATGTTCTAACGCAAGAGCGTTATTATGTTCATGAGCGCCACCCGCCATTATCGTAGAACTCCTCCCTGCACCGGGAGATTGAAAGTATTTGTCCCACTGTAAGTGAGATTTTCTTTTTTTAAAAAAAATGTTTGTTTATTTTGAGAGAGAAAGAGAAAGCATGCATGCATATGGGAGAGGCAGAGAGGGAGACAAAGGATCCAAAGCAGGCTCTGTGCTGACAGCAGAGAAACCGATGTGGGGCTCGAACTCATGACCCGGGGATCTTGACCTGAGCTAAAGTCAGATGCTTCACTGACTGAGCCACCCAGGTGTTCCATAAATGAGATTTTCTTAGTTCTCAAAGTTCCTCATGGAAATCCGCCCGCAGTGGCCATGACTCCGGGCGTGCCCCAACATGTCTGACTTGTGCACTGTCAAGAACTACTTAGGCACAAATTAGGACCACTGATATGAAAATGACTTTTTTGTTTAGTAGTGAGATGAGATATGTGCTTCTACTTGAACAATGTTCTTATATTTTATATTTACATTTTAACATAAAATATAAAAAAATGAAAAATCACTGATACCTGTAAACTTCTGGACAGTTCTCAACTTACGATGTTGTATATTGTTCTTACATGTTTAAATTTAATTTAAGAAGTACTAAGGTAAGGAAGGTTTGAAACCAGCCAAAGATTTACAAAGAAAAAGTTGGTAATCTTCCCTATTCCATCCACTCCATTTTTACTCTGCTGAGAAACAAATATTAGTAGTTTGATGTACGTCCCTTCTCACATTTCTTTTTCTGTATACTTAGACAGTAAAACCTAAATGTGTGTTCTCTTATATGGGGAGGCTGTGTGTGCTGATGGAATCAGCCTGTACACATTAATATGACACTTGTTTTTCACTTATTAATTCATCAGGACATTTCTTTTAGTCACCTAATACAGACCCCACCAATTACATTTCTAGGAGCAAAATATTCTGAGTATAAATGATTCAGCTAGTTCTCTATTTTTGAACAATCAACCCATTTTTGCAATAACTTAAAAATGCTACAATAAATACTCTTACTTATATGTATTTTAAATAAATATACTATTACAAACTTATATATTTGCACATACATACAGAAAATTTTGGTACTTTTGTTGCTCTCAAATATGAAATTGACATTGCTTCATCATGTGTTTTATATTTTAACATATGTTGCCATGTTTCCCAAAATGGGATGGTTATTTATAACCCCGTTAGCCACATACTGAGTGGGCACTTTCGTTTCCTTACCTCTTCACTGAAATTGAGCATATTACAGCAATCTGCGCCTTAACACAAAATGACATCAAGAAAATCGTCGCCTTCTCCACCAGTTGGATGGGTGAAAAGTGGAATCTCATCAATATTTTGAAATTTTATTTATATTTTATTTTAGAGACAGAGAGAGCACGAGTGGGGAGAGGAAGAGAGAGAGAGAGAGAGAAAGAGAGAGAGAGAATCTCAAGCAGACTCCATGCTCAGCTCAGAGGTCGATATCGGGCTCCATCGTATGACCCTGAGATCATGACCTGAACCGAAATCAAGAGTCAGATGCTCAACTGAGTGAGCTGCCCAGGTGCCCCTCTCACCATTATTTTAATTGCAGTTTCTTCAACTATTGTTAGGTTGTGTATATTTTCATTAGTTTATTGTCTTTTGGATTTCTCATTCTGGTGTATATATTTATTTATATGTTTGTCCATTTTTTCCTTTGGGGCACTAGCTCTGTGCTTATGTTTTTGTAGGAGTTTCTCATCATATGCATGCAGTCTATGGCAAAGGGGAGGAAAAATTGTTTCTCTCTACTCATCTCAGGTTCTTTGCCTGTGGCCCTGTAAATTCAACCTACAAAAGATAGGTTAATGAGAGAATGACAAATAGATGTGTGTTCACAAGTGCATTGCACATACACATGGCAGTACTCCGTGATGAGTAACTCCAACAGGTGGTAAGAAGTTGGCCTTCCGTAGAGCCTTAACAAAAGAACAAGTTCCCGCAGAAGTGACAAGACAAAGGAAAAGGACTGAGTTTCTAGGCGGGGCAGACTGTGGGAAGATAAACACATGGGCGAACTAATGGAAGATATGGGTTAGTCAGTAAAGTGTGTTACAACGATTTCTCTGATTTTGTCTCTGGGCTGCCAAGGGTCTGGAGTATCTCCAGTAACTAACTTCTGTCTTTCCTGGTGGAGAAGGGAGTGGAGCAACTTTATAAATCTATGTCTTGCTTTTATGCAAATAGGGGGAGAACAGAGAGCTTTTCTTGCATCTGCTTTATCTCAGTTGCCTTCAGCTCTAAATAATCCTTATGCCAAAGGATTGGCATATTTTGGAGTAGCATATTTACTACCCTTCATTTGTTTACATTTATCTTTGTTCAATGGTGTCCATTTGTCATTCAAAAATTAAAATTCATGGACGACAGTACAGTTGTCTTTTCCTTTATGATTCGCAAGGGTCTTATTTTGCTTTTAGGAAGAGGTTCCTTCCCTAGATTATTCAAATTGTGGTCTACATTTTCTTTTTGTTTGCTTGTTTTACTTTTAAAGTGTTTTCTGGAAATCCAGCTTTAATTTTCTTCTTAAATTTTGATACCATTCTTGGACGATCTCATGTACTCCCACAGCATCACTCCCGACAACACACTGATGTCTTGTAAATCCCTATTTTTACTGAATTCCATCACTCTTACTATACGTCCAGAGCAAGCCTCATGTGATCTCCTGCCTGCTGAGTGTCTCGCATGGAGCAAACTGAACTCATGACTGTATTCTATCCTCTCTCGACTTTACATGCCTGCCTCCCTAGACATGGCTGGCTCCACTATCAACAAGTAGCCGAAATCAAGAAGAATACAAGGGAAGCTTCAGCCCTCCTTTTCACGTAACTCAAACGTTCAACAAACCTTCATCTCCTATTGCACCTTTCCAGTTTATTGCCCTTGAACCTGTCCACTTCTCTGTTCTCATTTCAACTACCTGGGCTACTGCAACAGCCTCCCAACTGCTTCCCTTAACACGTATTTTCCCTTCTGATTTCACATTAGTATTGTCTTTAGGATTATTCTGAAATGCGAATCATATTTGACCTATGTCTAAAATCCTTCAATACATACCTCTTTAAAGCAAAATCTAAATGGGTAAGCATGGCCTAAAAATAAACTCTTTGAGAATAACCCCACATCTTATCTATTTTGGTATAGTAAAGTACTTAGTACATATTAATGGGATAAGTGAATATGAAAGAACATGTTTCTGGAAAAAAGCTGTCACATACATGTATTCCATTAGTGTCAGAAGATAGAATTAATTTTATACGCCCCCTTTTGTAGTAATTTGAGTAGTTTTCTGTCGTATCATAAATAAGAACTAATGTTCTAATGGATGTAATAAAAAAGGAGGCTCAGATTGAGGAGTGAAAATTAAATATTTTTTGAACAAATGTGAAATTATTATGCAGATTTTATGTCTTGAAAGCTCTGATGTGTCTTTCCAATTTGCTTTTGTAAGATATTGCTTATGTTTGAAACACCTCCTGCTGCAAGTTAAAATCTTTGAACCTGAAGCATCATGATGTTTGCAACTAGCTTTCAAATATATGTATTATGTATGTATATATATTATGTATGTATATGCACAAACACATATATGTATATACATAAACTCACAGATAGACTTATGTATGTATGGAGAGGGAAAAAGAAAAATAAATATGGCAAATGTTAACAAGTAGTGAATAGATTTCAGGGATAGATCGATATATATTGTACTATACATTTAAATTTTCTGAAAATTTGAAAATTATCAAAAGAAAATATTAGGAAGAACCCCAGCAGCAGTGTTTGAAAGCATTCATTTATTTACTTATTGCCAATGAAATAGTCATTTTATTTACTTATTATTTTTTAATTTTTTAATTTTTAAAATCTAATTTATTGTCAAATTGGTTTCCATACAACACCCAGTGCTCATCCCAACAAGTGCCTTCCTCAATGCCCATCACCCACATTCCCCTCTCCCCCACCTCCATCAACCCTCGATTTGTTCTCAGTATTTAAGAGTCTCTTATGATTTGCCTCGCTCCCTCTCTGTAACTTTCCCCACCCCCTTCCCTATGGTCTTCTGTTAGGTTTCTCTCCACATATGAGTGAGAACATATGGTATCTTTCTTTCTCTGCTTGACTTATTTTATTTTATTTTTTTTAATGTTTTATTTATTTCTAGGGGAGAGAGAGAGAGAGAGAGAGAGAGAGAGAAACAGCGTGAGCAGGGAAGGGTCAGAGAGAGAGGGAGTCACAGACTGAAACGGGCTCCAGGCTCTGAGCTGGCAGTCAGCACAGAGCCCGACGCGGGGCTCGAACCCACTAACCGCGAGATCATGACCCAAGCGAAAGTCGGATGCTTAACCGACTAAGCCACCCAGGCGCCCCATCTGCTTGACTTATTTTACTTAGCATAATACCCTCCAGTTCCATCCACATTGCTGTAAATGGTCAGACTTCATTCTTTCTCATTGCCAAGTAATATTCCATTGTATATATAAACCACATCTTCTTTATCCATTCGTCAGTTGATGGACATTTAGGCTCTTTCCATGATTTAGCTATTGTTGAAAGTGCTGCTATGAACATTGGGGTTCATGTGCCCCTATGCATCAGCACTCCTGTATCCCTTGGGCAAATTCTTAGCAGTGCTATTGCTGGGTCATAGGGGAGTTCTATTGTTAATTTTTTGAGGAAGCTCCATGCTGTTTTTCAAAGCAGCTGCAGCAGTTTGCATTCCTGCCAACAGTGTAGGAGGGTGCCCATTTCTCCACATCCTCGCCAGCGTCTATAGTTTCCTGATTTGCTCATTGTAGCCACTCTGACAGGCATGAGGTGGTATCTCAGTGTGGTTTTGATTTGTATTTACCTGATGATGAGTGACATCAAGCATCATTTCATGTGTCTGTTGGCCATCTGGATGTCTTCTTTGGAAAAGTATCTATTAATGTCTCGTGCCCATTTCTTCACTGGATTATTTGTTTTTTGGGTGTGGAGTTTGGTGAGTTCCTTATAGATTTTGGATACTAGCCCTTTATCTGATATGTCATTTGCAACTATCTTTTCCCATTCCATTAGTTGCCTTTTAGTTTTGTTGATTTTCCTTTGCTGTGCAGAAGCTTTTTATCTTAAAGAGGTCTCAATCGTTCATTTTTGCTTTTAATTCCCTTGCCTTTAGAGATGTGTTGAGTAAGAAATTGAAAGCATGCATTAAAAAAATCTCAAAAATAATAAAAAAATAAAATATCTCAACAACCATAACATTATAATAATTTAAAAAAATCTTCCATGATTCAATAGAAGTTGTATACAATTTTAGTTTTTACTTCTTCAGCTATAAAGAAGAATGTTTTTATATGTTTATAACAAGTTTGATTTCTCTTTTCATGCATGATCTTTGTCCATATTTCTATATGTTCTTTATTTTATTTATGTATTTAATTTTAAAAAATGCTTTTATTATTTATTTTTGAGAGAGAGAGAAAGAGAGAGACAAATGGCAGGTGGCAGAGGGGCAGATGAAATGGAGACACAGAATCCAAAACAGGTTCCAGGCTCTGAGCTGTTAGCACTATGTGGGGCTCAAGCTCACGAACCATGAGATCATGACATCAGCCAAAGTTGGATGCTTAACCAATTGAGCCACCCAGACACCCCAAGGGTTTATTTCTTAAGAGCATTTTATATGCGGGGCATCTTGATGGCTCAGTCTGTTAAACACTCGACTCTTGATTTCAGCTCAGGTCATGAACTCATGGGTTTGTGAGATCGAAGCCCATTTTGCACTCTGCACTGACAGGGTAGAGCCTGCTTGGGATTCTCTCTCTCTTTCCCTTGCTGTCCCTCCCCCTCTTTCTCTCTCTCTCAAAATAATAAACTTTAAAAAATTTAAAAAAGAGGATTTCCTATGTAAGTGTATTGATGCTTTGTAATACATAAACAGATAACAATGAAACATATGTTGTTTTACAAGAATTTCATATATTATAAAGAAAGTACCACACAAACCAGTGGAAAAGGAATGAATTGCAAAAGTTGGCAAACTCTTACACACCTATGAGATTTTTACCATATCTCACACTAGAATAAATACCAAAATTAATGTTGGATGAGTAAATAGTTGATTGCAAGAAAGTATGAAATCTTAAAACCATCAAAACAAATATAGATATTTACTGGTTGATCTTGGAAAAGAACTTCCCATGAAAACAATGGAAGAAAGAACAAAGGAAAAGCTGGCAATGTATTCGATTACATACAAACCTAACCCAAAAATACATAGACAAACACAAGAGTTGAAATCCTTAATATAAATTCTTGAAATCCATAGATACAACGCTATCACAATAGAGGAAAGCATTTTTTAAAAAACCAGGAGGAAGGAAATTCAGGTTGTGAAAGAAGAAACCCAAATGTCCTAAAAGTGTATGAGCAGATATTTCAAAACAGGGAATGCAAGGCAATCGGTTCCATTGGCTCCAGGCGGTTTGTGAGTGAGATTCAATCTCAGCAGATGAAGATCCAAGAAAACTGGCAACAATGATTTCAGAAATGCTAATATAATTCTCAATTCTCTTTTAGTAAGAGCACAGCGGGCAAGAAGGGCAGATCCTCCAGCCATACTTGGCGTTGGTCAGGCCCTTATTAGGGTAATGCAATCAATGTGGGGTTCCACCCTTTAAAATACATGTGGAGAACTAAGAGGCACTACTGAAATGATTACAGAGAAAATCAAACCGACTGGGGAAGATTAAGGGGATTGTATTTATTTAGTCTAGAGAGGAAAAAGCTAAATGGTGAATAGTTATTTTCAATTATATAAGTATTTGAAAAAAATGGTTATCCTGAGGAAAGCTAGATTATTCTATCTATACGATAGATAATAAACCAAGAGGAATATGGCTAAATTGCATCAAGAGACTTTAATTAACATTAAGGCTTGCAAAACGTCAGAGCAGACTAACAAAGAAACAAAGGAACCTCTGTCTTTGTATAACTTTCTGAGCAATTTAGACAACTGCCTATCTTGTGGCTTAGTTATAGAATGGCAGGTGGCTGGGTCCTTGATTAGAATTATAGGTTTATAAACTCTTAGAACTGAAAACTAGCCTTGGTAGATTAAAGTTTCTCATTTACATGTTTTGTAGATTTCTGTTGCCACCCACTCACCAATGGCGTATACAAAGAAAAGTATAGGATATGATCCTTGAAGGTTAGAGTTTTATCATGGTTGAGTGACTGGAGCCTTTAAAGCATTTGCTCAAATAATGTGAACAGATCTTAGTTAGCTGGTATGAAAAAAAACTAAATTAGGGCTGGGTAGTACTTTGATACATAAGGTTTTTTTTAGTTTACAGATAAAAACTAGTCTTTTATTTAAGAAAAATGAATATAGTTACAGGCACCTATCCATGGTTCCCAGGTCCCCAGATGTAGCGGCCAAGGTAGAGGCAGTGTGATGTAGTAGTTAAAAGCAAAGCAGTTAGACTTATTGAAATCCTTCCTTTTTCACTTACTAACCTTACAATCTTAAGAATGGCCATTCATTTCTCTACTTCTCTTTCTTTGTTTCTAAAATGGGAATACCTTCTTTTCTTCATGCAATGTTTTGATGAACATTAATTAACAAAAAGAAATGAACAAAACCCAAGTAGTTTGCTGTATAACAGATGCTATAGGACAGTGATTTTCCAATTTCAAGTTGTGATCCACTTTAAGAATTTGGTCATGAAATTGATTCAATAGGTAATGATTGATGTTAAAATACGAAAATGAGTAAAAAATATTATTTGCACTTAGTAATTGTAAACATTGCATCAAATAGTTTTTTTTTCTGTTATATATATGTTTGTGTGTGAGAGAGTATTGTGAACTTAGGTATTCATGGTGATACACATATAGTATTTCTTATTGCAGGTCATGATCAAAAAGCTTGTAGTTATTATAGGTTACCATGTTTTTGTTGTTTTTAATTTTATCCCTTTGTTTTATTTTTCCAGTGCTTCCTGTAGGACCACAGTATATACCTCCCACCTCACCACTGCATAGTTTGAAATAACATGACACCGCTTCACATAGAAAGCAACACTATATAGTTGTTACATACAATATACCTACATCAATATACCTCCTACAGCAACATACCTCTGCCTACCCTCTCTGACCTTGAGTGCCATGATCCTCATATATTTTTACTTCTACACCTATTATAAACCCTATAATATACTGCCATAAATTTTGCTTTAAGTGGTCAGATTTCCACCAAATAAATTGAAAAAAAGGGGGGAAAAACCTTCCACATTTATTATGTCTCGTGCACTCCAGTGTTTCCTGTAAATCTGGGCCTTTGTCCTCCACTCAGGTCCTCCCTCAACCTAAGGAATGTCCTTTCACATTCTTTATGGTATGAATTTGCTGGAAATAACCTCCCTCAATTTTGATAATCTTAAAACATCTCTATCTCCTCCCCACAATTAGAGGACATCGGTGCCGGTTATCAAACTCCAGACTAACAATTACTCTTTCTCAACACCTCAAGGACTCTGTTCCATTGCTATTTGGCCCACTTGGCTTTTGATGTAAAGTCAGCAATGATCTCCATCACTGTTTCTCTGTATGCAATGTCTCCTCTTCACTTGTTGCACATAAGATTTTCTCTTTAGCCTTGGTTTTCTGCAATTTGACCATGATGAACCCCAGTATCGTTTGGCTCCTGTTTTGTTTTTTTCTGATTGAGATGCATTAAGTTGCTCTGATCCTGGATTGGATATTTCTAATCAAATTTGAAGGTTGCTCAGCCATTAGCTTTTTAAACATTTTCTCTCTCTTCCCTCCCTCTGAGACTTCAATTGAATGTCTAGTAGACCTTTTGACTTGATCCCTTAGGATACTCTCTGTTATTTTTAACTCTCAATCTTTTTCATCTCTGAGACTCAGACTGGAAAATGTCTACTGATCTGTCGTTTTTAAAAATATTCTTAATATTTTTAAATTTATTTTTGAAAGACAGAGACAGAGAGAGGGCAAGATGGCGGAGAAGTAAGGAGCTCCGTACTTGCACTCGCGCCCATACATCACACAGAAAAGATCTGAAGCCATTGGAAACCTTACAAAACCCGAGAGATTGGGAGAAAAAAGACGCAGAATCCACTGAGAGAGCCTTCTAACCGGGCTCGGGCTCAGAACACCCTGCGGGCAAGCCCCTGCCCATGCGCACCAGCCCGACCCAGAGAAGGAAGCAGTGATTCTGACTCCACCCCCAGAGATCGACAGGGGGCCTGGAATTGCCCGAGGGGGTTGCCTGGGAAGCTGTGTCTAAGGCAATTTCAGCGGGGTGTGCGGACTGGGATTTGGAGATTGGGA
>NW_024080744.1:3608175-3718221 GCF_003009895.1 Hyaena hyaena | reverse complement strand
AATGAAATCTGGCCATGTGTAGCAACATGGATGGACCTTGAGGGTGTTATGCTGAGCGAAATAAGTCAGGCAGAGAAGGACAAATATCATATGTTTGCACTTATAGGAGGATTAGGTGGAATTTGACAGAGGAACAAGGGGTGAAGAAGGGGGGATTGATGGGGGAAAGGGAGAGAGGCAAACCATGAGAGACTCTTGAACGCTGACAAGAACTGAGGACTAATGGATGTGGGGGGGAGGAGGGATGGGTATGGAGGAGGGCACCTGTGGGGATGAGCACTGAGTGTTATGTGGAAACTAATTTGACAATAAACTATTAAAAAAAAAAAAAAAAAAAAAAAAAAAAGAATTAGGTTGGGAGAGTAGTGTGTATTTAGGGGAAAGAAGGAAGACATGGAAGGGATAAGGAAATCATGAAGAGCAAAATAGTCCTCTAAGTTAACGTTGAGAATTGCTAATGTTTAGTAGGTGCTCATAATGAACCAGCTCATCAAATCTCATTTACTGCCCCTCTTAGGAATAGTAGGATGTAAGTACCATAGAAGTATAGGGTTTTAGAGAATAGAAGACGATCTGGAATTTTTGTAAGCTTTTCTGTGAAACATAACTCCTTTATATTCTTCTAGAGAAATAAAGAAGCAATGAAATTCTTGTTTAGACTATATATGTCTAAAAGAGAGACTCTGAGATTGACTCATATAGGTCACAGCTTAAAAGGATGACACACATACAGTCAATTTTACATTGATTTCTCCTTCCTTGGTATTAGCTATGGACACAACAGCCCTTCCTTTTGCTATCCAATATTGGAAATTCTTTATAGGAGTGAAGGGCCTAATTTCAAAAAGCTCTAAAGACAAAAACATCCAGAAGATTGTCTCAAGTAAATTATAAGAATTAAGCCATGGTTATTCTCTGTGGTAGGTATAAAGATTAAAGTAAACAAAAAGAAAAGTTGATGTTTCTTCCTAGTACCTTGGGAATGTAATTATTCAACATAAATGAAAGACCTCAAAAAGAAACCACAAATTAAAATTCAAATTTTATTTCAAACTTATATAAATTTTTAAAATCTATAAGATTGGCATTCAATTAATTTCCCTTTTATTGTGTTTTCCTTGATCCTGAGGAAGGCAAAACTTCATTGATAATAATTATAATTATTTTAGGAATATTGTGCCTAGATAACGGCATTGGTAAGTGGATTTGCAATTCCATAAACAAATAGATTTATATTCACTTCAGAGAGTCAGAATTTATATTCTATTTTACTCTGTACTCTCTTCTGATGAGGAGCTCCTTTGTGCTTTGTCTACCCTTCCTACAAGTAGTCTTGTTTACAAGCTTTATTTTCTTTCTTTTCTTTAATTGAAGGAGTAAAAAGCCTTAAGAATTTTAAAGGCACAGCTATAATTAATGCTCATATGTTATCATATAAGGCTTGCTTTTAAGTGTGTTTGAT
The DNA here is from genome assembly GCF_003009895.1 of Hyaena hyaena. Lineage (NCBI taxonomy): Eukaryota > Metazoa > Chordata > Mammalia > Carnivora > Hyaenidae > Hyaena > Hyaena hyaena. The sequence goes on along the minus strand of NW_024080744.1, from coordinate 3,716,759 downwards.
TTTCATTTTCATTGCAAAGACAAACTTCTATCTCTTTGGATCTTTAACATCCTGTGTCTGCATTTTTTAAATTCATATAAGCATAAAATAACCTTTTTTATTGCACCATTTTGAAATTATTGAGTATTTTTCTACCAGTTGCCTTTTCAAAATAATAACAAAAACAAAAACATAGATCTGCATAACCCTCATGGTTTCAAATCAATTTCATATCCCTTGTCTCATTTTTTCCTTTCAAACCTTTATGAGGTATGGAGGCTGGTATTATTTTCTACACTTTATAGATAATGAAACTGAGGTATAGAGAGTTTAATGCACCTGCCCTAGGGCATATAGCTAATAAATGATAAAATAGAACCACCACCCAGGTCTTCTCTTTTCTGATCCACAAAATAATAAATCATGTGTGTGTTTTCAAGCCTTAATTTCTATTCTAACCAGCCCTTTCCTATTAGATTGGACCAAATGTTTATCTGTTATTATTATAACTAACAGTATATTTTAATGGTAAGCCAAACTTTGGAGATAGATTTGCCTCAATTTTCTTGTGTGTAAGAGAGAGATGATGACAGACTCTAAGTCACTGCGTTGTTGGGAGAATGACCTAACTTAACACAAGTAAATAAGTTAAGCAACTCCACATGGACCAACAACGGTTAAAAGCATAGTACTAGCTGTGTAAACCTGGGCCAGTTACCACGCCTTTCTGAATCTATAAAGTGAGAATAACAGCCTAGCTCACGGATTCTTGAGAGAATTAACTGATATGCAAAGCTCCAGTGCAGCTCAACTATCTGATGAGTGGTAGCTGCCACTGCTGTTGATTTTCTAAGTATTAGTCCTTGTCATTGTCACCACTTGTTTGTTCCACTCTGCTTGTTATTAGTGCTGTAATTCAGGATTTCACTCCATCATTCACTCCATTGATCAACATTATTAGTTACCTTGGGGATAATTGTCCAACGAGATAAAAGAGCACTTCACTTTTTTCCAACCACCTTTATCCCCAATCTTGCCCACTGGAGGGAGTGAGATATTCTTCAGAGGCTTTAATAAAGATAAACCTAGTCATCTGCTCCATCCACTGGGCTCCCACAGTACCTAGTCTGTACCTCTATAATAGCACTTGCTTTTTTACAATAAATTTCTGTTTTTACTTCTATGACCTTGAAATCAGATGCCAGCAGGCTGAGTGGAACTCATGGATCCAGCCAGCTCTGTCCCAGGGAACAGGGCTCTGCCCAGAATTTCAGGACCTTGTGCCCACGCTGGCAGCTAGAAAACCAAGAAGCAGTTACTTGAAGCAACGCTTTATGTGGGTACACAGTCAACTTTCCAAACCCGGGTGATTTAATCCAAACACAATAAAGTCAAATGGCAGAAATCAAGATCTTAGTCTGAGTATGTGAGGAACTACTGAATCAAGAATTGATGCAACAGTCTGATCAATGAGAAAAGTTTATGAAAGGAAGGTAAAACTGGAGAAATTCTCTAAGCTAGAATTCAGGTGGTATCTGATTCTGATTAGACTTTTTATGTGCCTGCTGGGGGCAGTTATAAGAACTGATGCAAAGAGGGAGTAACACTGTCCCACTTAATTCTGGTTTTCCCCATGCTAGACATGAAATGAAAATCCTCCTTCACGACTGTGTCAAGCCCACCCACAGCTGCCTCTTAACCCATCACAGGAGGGTTGTTGTGTTAAATCTTTTCCTCCCGGGTTATTAACAAGATTCTTCCAGGCTGGTGGAGCCTATGATTCTCCTGTGTATCAGTAAGAACAGGACATGGTTTCTTCAAGCAGTACCCACACACTGCATAAGAAAATCCTCTTAACTGGGATAAAATTCCCATGGTGGACAGGTTTTCTGCTTATGCATTTTATTGCTGTTACTGTCTTTTCCATTTTTTATTCAGAGTTAGAAACTCCCATTCACAAACCTGTCATTGATTTCCTCTGTTCTATGCCTATCTGACTTACTTCTTCCAACCTGTCTGGGAACAATTCGCCCTATTAATATAAGAACATTTGCCAAGCATTTCCTTTCACCTTTTCCTCCAGCATGGACATGAACTTGCGTTTGCAGCGCACATAGCCAATGATCATCCAAAGCAAAACTACATGCATAGCACATAAGCTATAGATCACTGGGACAGATGCCATCATGCTCTAAGGTAATAGGTCTCAGGAGTAATTCTTTACCTCCCTTGATGTATTTCTCCCTATAAATTGTGTGCGAATTGCCTCTGTGGTGCTTGTTCCCAGAGGGAAGAGTTACTTATTACTTACTTAAGACTCATCCTCTCCTACTTGTTAACTTGCAAACTTGCTGTAGGTAACTGTAAGCCAGATTTTAACCCTGTTTCTAGTACCCTCACCCACAGAGAATATCCAACAGAACCTTGCAACAGATTTCACTCTCTCTCACAGGCTTTTGAGATAGTAATGCATAGTAATGCATGCTGCCTTGTTTTTTTGCCTTGGTAGCATTTCCTGCTTCTTCAATGATGTATGTAACTTGAGACTGGAAAAGACTGTCAGCATGAGATAAATAGGTTATACTTTTCTTGAGTAATTACAAAGGAGAAATGGGTATGATGCAAGTGTGTCCTACGTATTGGAATGTGAGGTTGAGAGAATAGTACTGAAAGTAACTCCAAGGTTTTAACTCAGAAAGACCAAGAAGAAACAGCCACATAATATTAAAGTTTGAGACTATTCTGAATTTTTCTAGTTATCTCAGAGCTCTGGAGCCCCTAATACTAGCTGAGAGGTATAGTGTTTTGTGCAAGTCCAGGAATCTCATTCAGCAGACATCCAAAATGAGCAGTTTAACCCAGTGTAACTTTTCTGAGTATCTGGAGTGTTTTTCCTGTTTAGCTAATCTTGGCTAATATTATGCCATACTACAGATAAACTATAACTGATTTATCAATTAGTATGTTGATTAATTGGCTTATTGAATATAAATATATACATGTATTTGTGTGTGTGTGTGTGTGTGTGTGTGTGTGTGTATTATATAATCTACAATCTCTAGTTCTGGTTCTACAATCTCTCTCTCTCTCTCTCTCTTTATATATATATATTTAAAAATTTGAACATTCTCCTATAGTCCGCCATCTTTAAGTGACAGGCATTAGCATTTCTTCCTTTAGTTCTTTAGATCCTTCTCTTATTCTTCTTTCTTCCTCTTTTCTTCTTTTTCCCATCCATATTCACACCTCTACTCCTCCTACCAATAACCCCAGTTCAACAAGACAATGGCATCTTCTCAGCCACTGGCATCCAATTTGAGAATCGCAGCATTTCTGAGCTTCTCCATCTCCAAACCAGAGATGCTCAATTTCCTTTCAGGAACTTATGTTACAAAGAAAGAAAAGGTGCACTTCTAACTAAAACTACAATTAACTGAGTGCCTGGGGAAAAATGCTTTATAAACATAACCAATATTCTAAACATTCCATAAACTAAAAGAAACAACCACTTTCATATCTAAATAGGCTTATAATCCAAAACTAATGCTGGCTGATGCTATTAAGTTGTTAGCATCTTACTGAGTGCTTGTTCTGTGTCAAGCATTGTGTTAAGCAAAATACATTATTTTGCTTAATCCTCAGTTTGATGCTATGAAATCAGTGTTAGTGGTTTTACTGTCATTTCTAAAATGGGAAAATTAAGATTTAGGATGGATAAACAACTTACCAACAATCAAAAAGCTAGCAATAATGTAGAATTGAAACCCAAGTCAAACTCATTTTAAAATACATGGTTTTAACCCCAGCATTCTAATGCCTACAAGATTTTTTAAAGACTTCCAAAATATATTCTGAGATAAAGATGAAAATAAAAATCTTGATCAAATAAAATACTAGACTTTTTTTTGCCAGCTCTAATTTACAAATGGAACATATACCTACTCCCTTTCCTTTCAAACAGAGTTCGACAAAGATAATTAAAAACAAGGAATATTATAAGGATTTGTTTGGTCATATTTTAAAGGAAACTTCTGACATTATACCATTCAACTGTTAAATAATTTTGTAAGCGTATCTGCAAAATACAGACATTTAATTGCATGCTATTATCATGCCTAAGAAAATTAGTCACTTTCAACATAGAATAGTTGGTCCATTTATTTTATTTGGTATTAGGGGAAGTTCTACACCTTCCTCTAGTCCTAGCAGGACCAGAGGACAAATGGGATCATATGCCACATTTAAATATTTGAAATTTTATACTAAATATTTAACTACTAATAATTTTTAAGCGTTTTGTTTTGTTTTGTGTTTTGTTTGAGAGAGACACCACAAGTGTGGGAGGGGCAGAGAGAAAGAGAATAAAGGAGAAAGAGAGAATCCCAAGCAGGCTCCACACTGTCAGGGCAGATGCCCAATCACGAAAGATAAGATCATGACGTGAGCCAAAACAAAGTAATTTTTAAATTGTACACCAAACTAATAAATTATTAGGTATATTATGCTTACCCTTCTACCTTAACAAATACATCTTTAGATAATAACAAAATCTGGAAAATATGTGAATAATTATAAGTTTTAGATGGCTGGAACTTTAAAAACTATCAAAAGATGACTAAATTTAATTATTACCACATATGCCTGGGCATTCCTTGGTTAGTTACTAATGTTTAGATATGTAATAAAAATACATATATACATAATTCATAAGTAAGATATTTATTACATAAATTTTATTTGTCTTTATTTCACTTTAGCATAAACACGGAATTCTATCATTCTGGTCATAAATTAACATAATTTTTCCCCTGATGGGAATAATTTAAATAAATAAAAGTAATGTTATTTTCAAAAGTGTACAAAATTTATATATACTTCATCAAATGCTGTCAAATTTTTAAACCAAAATTATTTTCATGTGTTCTAAAAAATTTTTTCTTAAAAAATATTCTACCACTATTACAATTATAAAATATATAGTAAAATTAATATTTTTAAAATAATAAATATTAAAATGTAAATCCATTAAGTCTGATGTTTAATTTTTTAAAATTTAATTGTCATTACTTTTTCATAAAACTACAATTATTCTCAATTCTTGCACTGACTGTCTTCTTATTGCCAATGTAAAAATCTGGTGTCACGATTCACTTCAATTACCTCTATGTCTACGTATATGCAAGTTTCAGAGTAAATACGAATGATTTCTTATTGTAAAAATTCCTCAGTCATCATGTGCAACTGTTATAAATTTCACACCATTTCATTAGCATTTCCAAAACCATGAATTAAAATAGGAAAATAAGTAAAATAAGGAACTCTCATCACTACTGAGAAACAATATTTCATTATACTGCAAAATCTATTGCAGCCAAGCTGTCTAGAAGAAAACATTTGACAAGTTAATTAATGTGTCTTTTCTGCCAATTAAAGCACTTCTACCTCTCAAATCCTTCCAGTACTATAAAGCAGTGTCATTTTCTGATGTTCAAAGGTGTAATCCTTAAATCTTTACCACATTTGGAGTCTGTCTCTTCTGCTATCTAGGACATGAGACTATGGAGAAGCCTTTTCCTGGAGCCTGAATAGAATTGGCCACAAAAACTTTAGGCCACGTTGTACAGTGCTGAGTGCCAGATCTCAGGTAACAGAGGTATTTTTTTCCTTTGTTTTTTTTTGTCTGTGTTTTGTATTTTTATGTATATTTGTACTATGCAGGAATATATAAACTTGCCAGCCCAAGGATGGGGACCATTTTGAGCAGGTCAAGAGTTTAAAGGTCATAGGTCATTTTCAATGTTAAAGGAGTATCTATTGAAGAAGCAGCCAACTCCAAAAGCTTGAAAAAGTCCTTCCATGTTGTTTCAAGTTTAATTAAATCAGGGCTTCTATATATGATTTACTTTTGGCCGATTTATTTGGCAATGTATGTAATATTTCAAACCTCATCTGTACTTAGCTAACCCAGAAGAGTAAATCAACTCTATAGAGAGTCCATTGGGTCCCATCTAACACTGGACAATGAGACTAAAATACACTTAAAGTATAAAAAAAGAAAGGAAAGTTGTTCATCACTGTTTCTATGCAATTTTGTTTTCCATTATACCAAGAAAACTCAAAAATACAAACCCAATAAAAGAGATTTTAGGAATAGGAACTGCTCTGAAGATTTTGCAAACAAGTGCTAAAAAATGAATTTAAAAAAGATACCTATTCTCCATTCCAAGAATAGAAGATTTATATTCACCAAAGGAAAACAAATGTGTGTCAAATTGCTACTTAATCCTTGTCCAGGCAGAATTCAATCAGGGCAAGGTGCCTGATCAAATTGCTGTGATGATCTATCGAAGTTATAAACATGACAATTCCCACAACAGAAAGAGAAATGAGCTATCAATATATATAAGGATATATATGTATGTTAAATGGAAGAAACAAGTTACAGAATTTCAGAATCTAGATTATATTAATATAACATGAAAAGCTTTATGTTGATACAGAAACTCTTAAAAATGTATACATGTGTAGTAGTATATATGTATATATTATGTATAAATACATGTGCATTATACATAAACACACACAATAAATATATTTGGATGTATTTAGATAGGTCCACCAGAAAGATTTATATAAACTGAATTGTATTCTAGAAACAGTGAAAGTAAATAAATTGTTAAGGGCACTGATTTATAAGGAAAGACTAAAATAAGTAAATATATGAAGTTAAGAAATAACGATTACTGATATAATTACATTATGCACTATCTGGAAAAAAAACTGCAGACATGACTATGAAAGATGTCTTAATTTATAAAGTAAAATAAGAGCAGCATATGAAATTACAGGTCTTCCTTAATTATCAAAAAATATTTCTTGGAAGATCAAGAACTAGGAAATAGAATGCAGGGGAAAATCTTTTGTGAAATGAGTCAGTGACAATTAAGGACCTATATACACCATCACCAGTTCAGAGCACCAAAATATTTCTGCTAAATGTTTCCAAATTTGAATATCAAGAAACCAGAAGGAAGCATGAATCATTGAGATGCCCTGCTCCAGGATTCTCTCATGTTTTAACTACTACAAAATCCAGTTTGCTAAACTCAAAGAAAAATAAAAACATCTCATTTTCTATAAGCAACTTTTTTAGTGGGAACAAGGAATTGTAATTGTTTGATTCTCTGTATTATGCATCCTTTGCACCTACACCAGAGATTCCTATGCATACTGAGGGCATTTCAAATTAAAAATAATTATAATATAATAAATGGAGTTTCTTTTCCAATCAGATAAGAATGGTATGAGACTGTTACTCCCACCCAATCAATAATAACAAAAAGCCAGGTAAACTACAAAAATCATAGCTCTTAAAACTCATTGAAGACTTGGGTACACACTGAAACTCAAAGAAACCGATATCCAGAAAGTGCTGAGTCCTGCATAGAAAAGAAGAGACCCATAGAAAAGAAGGCTGCTGAGAAAGAAAATGTACCATGAAAGTGAGATGTGGCAGGGGTGAGCAGGATGAATAAGTTGGAATTGAATACAGATTTAAAGAATTGGTAGCAATAACATATCGGCTGACATGGCAGATTAGAATTTGGAGGAACCCTACCCATGGACCAAGTCTGCATCCACCTACCAATTCTTGCTCATGAGTATTCACCAAGTGTAAGGAGCAATATCCTAAAAGCAAGGGATAGTGGTGGCAAAGAATGAGAGGTAAGAGCCCCATTGGGCTGTTCAAGGCCTCTTTCAAGTGCACATCTCTCAGAAGAGGGTAACTGAGGATGGCAGCAGAGACAAACTCATCATCTAAAAAAGGCTGGAGAGATCAGAGACCTGAGAGGAACACGTGTGCGCGTGCGCACACACACACACACACACACACACACACACACACCACAGTTACAGAAGCTGAAAAAAAATCTCTTTAAGGAATTCTACATCTTCATGGAGTATAGGGCCACAGTGCTCCAAAGGCCAGGAGGATAACAGGGGTAAAAGATCTCTAAAGAGATAACACACAGATTCAGAAATCACTGGGCAAGACCAGAAAAGATAAATCTTCAGGTATCTAATAACCTGAAAATGAGGGTGTAAACTAAGGAGATATTTCACAGTTCCAAAAGCTGGTGGCTCTCATTTTGAAGCACAGGTAGATCTCTGGAGTCTTGGCAGTACTTTGCCCCCAAGTTCAGCAGAAAGGAAAGTCCTAGTTTCATCCTCAAACCTTTTGAGAACAGTAAGAAACAAAATAAAACTAACATTAGAAGAAAGCACAAACCCAGATCAACTAGATCATATTGACTCAGTCCCTGTTCTAGTAGCCTGATTAAGAAGCGTGACTTTTTCTAGAAGCAAATATAATAACTTACATCAGTTTCTTCTATGCTTATACAAAATGTCTGGGACACAATGAGAGATTACAAGACAAAAGGCAAATTATATGAACAATGGATAAGAGAGGAAATAGTCAATAGAAGTAGACCAGAGGTAGCTCAGACATTGGAATTATTAAACGGAATTTAAAATAACCATGGTTTTTTAAAAAGGTAAGGAATATAGTGAAAATGGTGGATAGCAGGCATGAAGAGTTAGCAAGTGTGAGCAAAGACATGAATAACAAAATTATAAAAAAGAGCTAAATATAAATGTTACATGTGAAAAGTCTGATATGAGGTGCACTTACAGGCTTCCAGTTATGTAATGAATAAATCACAGGGATTAAGCATACACATAGGGAGTATAGTCAATGATATTACAGTAGTTTTGTATGGTGATTAATGGTAGCTACATTTGTGGTGAGCATAGATTAATCTATAGAGTTGTCAAATCATTATGTTGTACACTTGAAATTGATTCAACATTGTGTGTCAACTGTATGTCAATAAAAAAAGATGAATTTAACAGAAGAGTAGACAAGGCAGAGAGCAGTATCAAGTGAACTAAAGGCAGATTTTTTTAAAAAAAGTTTCCTAACAGATACAAGAGGAGGGAAAAAAGTACAAATAGAAATGAAAAAGAACAGAATGTATGACTTATGAGAAATAATATCAAACAGTATAACATATATGTAATTGGCTTGCCAAAAAAAAGATGAAGGAAAGAAAGGGACAGACAAACGACTAGAAGAGATAATGACTGTTGTTAATATGGATATGTAAAATGATACCATTACTATGGAGAACGTTTTTGGACTTATTATAGTTTATATACACTATGATCCAGACACTTTACACCTAAATATTAGCTAGGAGAAAAAATAATATCTGATCACCAAAATATTTTTATAAGAATTATTATAGCCAGTTTGCATATATTAACCAAAAACTGGAAACAAATCAACAGAATGAATGAACAAATACTGGTATATTCATAGAATGGAAGACTACTCAGTAATAATAGTAATAATAATAAAATACTGATACATGTAAAAACATGGAAGAATCTTAAAATCATTATATTGGGTAAAAGGATCCAGACATAAGAGTACCCACTGAATAGCTGCATTTATAAGGAAAGCCAAAGGCAAAACTAACTACATGTAATGAAATCAAAAAGTGACTTGTTAAAATAGGAGAATAAGAAATAGAATTGATGAAGGAAAGACATGTGGAAACTTTCTATTAGTGATGAAAATGTTCCATACCTTGTTTTGAAAGGTAGTTACAAAAGTGAACCCAAGTGTCAAAGTAATTGAGCTGAACAATTAAGACTTGTGCATTTGATTGTATAATAATTATAACACAATAGAAAAAAAGATAAATAAATAAAAGAAATTTCTTCAGGAATATTATTGTTATCAGTAGGAAACTGCAATTCTTACAGAAGAAAGAGAAAGTAATTTGACCAATGAATAAAAGGCTTTCAATTAGAATATTCTAAAATTGTCTTTGATTGTTATTTGCTTAATCCCCAACTGCCTTCATATTCATATCTCCAGCACTACAATAAAATTTAAAATAGGCTCAGCAGACAGTCAAAAACTTTTTATGTTCTATCATTCCTTGTGGCTGACACACATTATTTATTCAATAAAAGCTTATTAAGGGCATTTACACTGCAATAAGAAAGTCTAGGCCTTACACTAAAACACCTGGAGTTAAAAACAATTCCAGCCCTCAGAAGGTTCAAAATCACATTTTGCCAGCAATAAATTTTAACTTCCACATTTCCCATTATGTCCATTTCCTTTTTCGTTGTATATTTTTAATGAGTCTTTGAAAAACATGCAACAAAATTCTTATTTGAGTATCAGTTTCTGATAATTTCTCTGTCTCATAATTCAAGAAACAAAATGAAAGAACATACAAAACAGCAATCCAATACATTTTTTATTGGCCTAACCAACAGGCATTTAGACACTTGCACACTAGTGATTGAAGAATACTCCCTTGAAGCTGGAAAATTATCCTTTCTCACCTATAGTTAATCTTCGGAGGAGTCATTTGCGGAGCAGTAAGAAAAGGAGGAAAAGCCATTATACACAGCTGGAAAGGTAGAAAGAACTCTGTTGTTTTCACATTCAATAAATACTTCTTGACTAATTTGAAAACTATCTATATAATACTACCCACTGAAAATTTGCTCCAACTTACTCTTATTTTTCATGCAGAACAGAAATTCAGATATCTCAAGTATTAAAACAGGAATTGCAAATCTCTTCCCTTATTATGCTTATAGAAGAGATCAGTATTAATCACCATATTCTATACTGCTAAGCCAGATATGGCTTTAGAATCTTTCTCACCACAGCACCTGAGACAGCCACTACCATCATGGTGAGATGGACTATTTTCTGAATTTCCATCCAGTGTGACCTTGCTTAAACCAGATTCTATAGCTATAAAATGAGGAACATAATATTTATTATTTAAATCAAAGAATAAGGAGTGTTGTACTAAAACCATCACAGCATCTTCTATCTTCAAATGACAGAGACCATGTGAGTTAAAATGACTTACTATTTGCTAGGCTTTTTGAGTGCATTTGGTGAAATAGGCTGAACATGAATAGTGATGCATTATTACTTTCAAAACATGTTTATTTATCCACCCCTAGCAAATTGGGGGGCGGATGCCAGTTTTCTAAAAGGGTACATAATTCTGAGATTCTCAAATATCTGGAATCAAATTAAAATAAATCTACTTGTATATGATAACAAAGAATTCTGTTTTTCAATAATTACTTCTTCAGTACTACTGCTTCCTTGGAGACAACCTTAATTATGCCCACCCTGAATTCAAAATGTTAATATTACTGCTAATATAGAAAACTCAGCTTTTTGAACAATTTTTGTTATATGTGTGGCTGATTAATCATCTCTAGTCTAATTCCTTGCCATTTTATTTTAATTTTTTATTTTACTTTATTTTTATTTTATTTATTTACTTTTATTTAATTTTATTGAGAGAGAGAATTAGAGAGAAAGAGTAAGGGATAGAGACAGAGGGACAGAAGAAAATCTCAAGCAGGCTTTACTCTCAGCACAGAGCCTGTCACAGGGCTCAATCCCATGACCACGAACTGATCTAAAATCAAGAGTCAGATGTTCAGCAGACTGAGCCACCCAGGCACCCCTCCTTGCCATTTTAAATTATTTTATCTCAGGGTGCCTGGGTGGCTCAGTCAGTTAAGTGTCTGACTTTAGCTCAGGTCATGATCTCACAGTTCATGGGTTCGAGCCCTGCTTCGGACTCTGTGCTGACAGCTAGATCAGAGCCTGGAGCCTGTCTTCGGATTCTGTGTCTCCCTCTCTCTCTCACCCTTCTCCGCTCATGCTGTCTCTCTCTCTCCCTCAAAAATAAATAAAAACATTTAAATAAATAAATGATTTTATCTCTAAGGTGACCAGTTTACTAGATTATAATAGCCTTCCAGTCTTCTCAACTAGAAACAATGTTGCAGATCAGTTTACTGATGCCAATAATTGTTAAATAAAAATGCAGTGGTAATCTGAGTAAAGTGGAAAAATGAAATGAGAATGATATAGAGTCATAGAAAGCAAGTCAGAAGAAGGAAGAATATAATCTGCCATTTTTATACTTTAAAAATTTGTTGCAGTGAATATCTAGGCAAGAGACTAAGAGAATTTTCCTTTCTTTAGCTACTCTAAAAAATATTAACAGAATCCCTTTTGTTAGGTGAAAGTAAACAAGCAGTGAGATTTTACCTATAGAATTTAAAATTTAAGACACAGATGTACTAAGATTAGAGAAATTAATATTTCTAGACTTGTCTTGCCCCACTCTCTTCAAAGCCCAGTATTTTTTACAAACTTATTAAGCTTATTAAAAATATACAAAATAGCCACCAAGTTTATTTAAAATGCAGGAGATGTTAAACTTTGCTGATTTGGGCAGATTAAATCATATATTCAGAAACTATCAATGGTGGACTTAATGCCTTTTAAAAAGCATTTGCCAACTGACTTTAGAAGTCCTCAACTTCTCCCTTTTATTTGGGTATTCCTGACTCATCAACATCAGCATTCTCCACTGGACACACAGTCTATATTCTCTAGCCTCCTTGTAGTAAGTGGGCCAGGGTGTCCATCTGTGACCTGTTTGTTCAGAGATCCTTCCCCTTTCCCTGATCAGTTCTGTACTGCAGAGCACTGACCCCTGCAGCTAGCCTGTCTTTCTCAGGCTTGCAGGAGTGGCTTCTAGCTGGATTTCACAAGTGAGGAATATTATGGGATGAGAGGAAGGAAAAGACCAGGCTGGCATTTGTACTAGTGGTTACACCCCCTGCAGAGCTCTTGACTCTGTAGACAGCCCCACCAGACAGTGCCACCAAGTTTTCTGCTTCCAATATGTAACATGATCTAGATTCTGGTAACCTGACCTGCTCCAACTAGACAAGATAACAGTTTCCTGCTCCCTGGGTGCCTACTGTCTTTTAAAAAGGATTCTCAGCTCTTTTATTAGTTGTTTAATTTCCTGTACTAAATTTCTTAAAACCAATTCCTCATTTTGGATCCTTAAAGTAGTTTTTATCTGGTAGAACTCTGACTAATAACGTGATTATTTCTGAGTTCTGATGAAGGTAATATGAGCTGAAGAGATGAATGTCATTTTGATTAGAACTTCCCATGTATGATCCTTACTCCTTTTCCTCTTCTCCTGCTGAATAGAAAGGGCTGTGAAGACATGCAAGGGAAGAGTCCTTACACACCAGCTAACGTCAATTTTGACATTAGCAAGAAATTAAACATTTATAAAGTTTCTGAGCTTTCTGGGCTTATCGATTACAGTAGCTAGCATTGACCTTAATAAATGCAGGTACCTTCCTGCTTTTCTTACACTGTATAATTTTGGGTTTCTATACTCACATGGGGGGTAATTACTATTGTACAATTTTTTCCTGATATCCAAATTTAGAGTTCAATAACGTTTACCAGATAATCAGATTTTTAAATTAATCATCAATAACTATTTCCAAGAAAAAAATTATTTAAAAGGTGGAGTTAGAATTTGAAGTATTTTATCTGTTTTTTAAGGTTAAATCTTTCAGACTATTGTGATCCTACCTCATGCTAACATAGCAATCCTATTTTCTCTTATAATACATTGACTTCAACAAAATAAAAATTTATTTTTTCTCATATATTAGTAAGCACAGATGATCCAATGCTAGTAGGTTGAATCAGTGGTGTTAGAATGTTTTTCAAGCAATCCCTGTTTTTTGGTCTTTGGGTTCATTGTCAAAGATGGCTTCCACCATATTTACCCTCCAGCCTCAGCAAAGAGGGAAAGCAAAAGAAGGTAAGGGGAGAAAGGTAGAGGAAAAGTTCTTTTGATTCTATATACACAAGCTAGAAATTGCATATATCACTTCTATTTGCATTACATAAGCAGAACATAGTCACACTGTCATAGCTCAAGGGAAATGGAAAATGTGTCCAACCAAAATTCCTGTTACTCTAGAAAGGGATACTATATCCAGGGACCAAAGGGTTAGAACATCTGTTGCTTCTGTCATAGGGGCCTGCAAAGCACATTCATTCAGCCTTTTAGAAGGTTTTGCACACAAAAAAAGTGATTCAATGTAACAAAACCTAAAATAAGGAGCCTAAAAGATTTTACTGAGAAGTAAAGTCATATTATAATACACACATTTTAAAACTATATTCCATTGACTTTAAAGAGCTATCAGTTCAATAATTATTAGTGCATTACTATCATAACCACTGAGAAGAAAAGTTCTTATTGAACCATAGCACAATGCTTTCTTATTATTTCCAATTTTTACTTTATACTCATTGCATTAACTCTTCTAGATTTACTTATATATACATTTCAGCAAATATTCACTGCTCTGTTTCCTGTCTTTTTATGCATTTAACTCTTTGTATTATTGTAGAATTATAGGGTATTCTTCCTGATGATATTTTAAATGGCAATTAAATTCAAAGCATGTAGTACCAACAGCATGAATCATTCAGTTAAAATGATGATGTTATAAGTAGTTCTGGTCAAGTTTTCACAAGAGCCTGCAAAAACTACTAGATCACCACCTCTGCCTGACCAACAGTAGCTATAATATGCATCCCAAACTTAGAGGTGTTCAAATGTTAAGAGCAAAATGTTCATCTTCAAATAAATAAAGTACAGTAACTATATTGTAGTAAATGTACCCTCTGATCCTTCTCCTCAGCTCCACTCAGTCCTTTTAACTATGTGTCTTTCTGAGCAGCACAGGTTTTGTGAAGTAAGAGCACACCATTTTCTTTTAAAACATACAAATTCACTTTTGTTTTGTGGTGAACATTTACATAGGTCTGAATTTATATATGTTGGCCATTGTTTCTATTTTTATATGCTGCCTATAAGCATAAAGAGTAGGACTGATATGTAGTAACAGAACAGATGGTAAAAAATGATGGTAACAATATAAAGATGTGGCAATAAGTAATTAAGAATTGGAAGGGCTAAGAAAGGACGGAAGAATATTTAAGGGCACAAAATTCCTCAGTTTACCTTGTGAACCTGCAAGCAATTCTGTCTAACATTAACAGATAATAAAGGTTTCGTATATTAAGTGACTCAAAATTGAACGTAGAGACTTAAATGGAAAAGCATGAGTACCAGAAATACAGGGATGGAACAAAGGGACAAGAGAAAGTGTAGACCAAGTGAACTGAACTCTGCCTCTTTAATAGTGGGGAATCAACAGACACGGTATAAAGCTGTTTTTTCTAGGGACTAGGGCAGGAAAGACAGAAAAACCTATTTACTTTTCATTATATTACTTCTTTCATTTTGAGAAAATATTTTTTAATTTTTAATTTCAATGATTATAATTTTAAAGGTTTTATTCACTGATTGTTTTTAATGATCCCTAATTGTTTGCTTATTTATATTGCATTTTTAGTTCTTTATAAATTCTGTAAACATTTGACTTCTACACTTTATTGATAATTCCAGTCACTAAAGTCCTTGGAGATCTGTATCTCAACATTAATTCCATCTGTGGTTGCTTGTTTCTCTTTTGTTTCTAATTGGTTTTATATTATTTTATTTATTTTTTATGATGATAACATTTAATTCAAAAGAACCTAAATATACAATACCAATTATTGGCTAAATGAAATATAATACATCCACACACTGCACTGTTAACCAGTAAGTTTAAATGAGATGTAGTAGATGAATAACATGAGATCTTGTGGAGGAAAAGGCAGAAAATAAAATAGATTGTATTGCAGTATGAATTTACCATGAAAACAGAGTTCTACGGAAAAATTCTGCAAGGTTATACAGTTGCTCGCCTTATCCACAGGTTCTCTTTCCTTGGGTGTCAGTTACCTGTGGCCAATGTTGGTCCTGGACCAGATGATCCTCCTTCTTTTTTTTTTTCTTTTCTTTTTTTAAATTAAATTAAATTAATTTTATTTTATTATTTTATTTTTTTTACATATAGTTTATTGTCAAGTTGGTTTCCATATAACACCCAGTGCTCATCCTCACAAGTGCCCTCCTCCATGCCCATCTCCTGCCCCCCCCCGACACCCATCAGTCCTCAGTTTGTACTCAGCATTCAAGAGTCTCTCATGGTTTGCCTCTCTCCCTTTCCCCCATATTCCCCCCATTTTCTCCCCCACGATCCTCCATTAAGTTCCTCCTAATCCTCCTATACGTGCAAACGTATGATATTTGTCCTTCTCTGCCTGACTTATTTTGCTCAGCATAACACCCTCAAGGTCCATCCATGTTACTACACATGGCCAGATTTCATTCTTTCTCATTGCCATGTAGTATTCCATGGTATAGATAAACCACATCTTCTTGATCCATTCGTCCGTTGATGGACACTTAGGCTCTTTCCATGTTTTAGCTATTGTGGAGAGTGCTGCTATGAACATTGGGGTACATGTGCTCCTATGCATCAGCATTTCTGTATCCCTTGGGTAAATTCCTAGCAGTGCTATTGCTGGGTCCTAGGGGAGTTCTATTGTTAGTTTCCTGAGGAACCTCCACACTGTTTTCCAGAGGGGCTGTACCAGTTTACATTCCCACCAACAGTGTAGGAGGGTGCCCGTTTCTCCACATCCTCGCCAGCATCTAGAGTTCTCTGATTTGCTCATTTTAGCCACTCTGACTGGCGTGAGGTGGTATCTCAGTGTGGTTTTGATTTGTATTTCCCTGATGAGGAGGGATGCTGAGCATCGTTTCATGTGTCTGTTGGCCATCTGGATGTCCTCTTTGGAGAAGTGTCTGTTCATGTCTTCTGCCCATTTCTTCACTGGGTTGTTTGTTTTTCGGGCGTGTAGTTTGGTGAGTTCCTTATAGATTCTGGATATTAACCCTTTATCTGATATGTCATTTGCAACTATCTTTTCCCATTCCGTTGGTTGCCTATTAATTTTCTGGGTTGTTTCCTTGGCTGTGCAGAAGCTTTTAATCTTGATGAGGTCCCAACAGTTTATTTTTGCTCTTGATTCCCTTGCTTTTGGGGATGTGTCAAGTAAGAAGTTGCTGCGGTGGAGGTCAAGGAGGTTGTTTCCTGCTTTCTCCTCTAGGGTGTTGATAGTTTCCTGTCTCACGTTCAGGTCCTTTATCCATTTTGAGTTGATTTTTGTGCATGGTGTGAGAAAATGATCTAGTTTCATTCTTCTGCATGTTGCTGTCCAGTTCTCCCAACACCATCTGTTAAAAAGGCTGTCTTTTTTCCATTGGATATTCTTTCCTGCTTTGTCAAAGATCAGTTGGCTGTATACTTTTGGGTCCACTTCTGAGTTCTCAATTCTGTTCCATTGGTCTATGTGTCTGTTTTTGTGCCAATACCATACTGTCTTGAGGATGACAGCTTTGTAGTAGAGGCTGAAGTCTGGGATGGTGATACCTCCCGTTTTGGTTTTATTTTTCAGTATTACTTTGGCTATTCGGGGTCTTTTGTGGTTCCATACAAATTTTTGGATAGTTTGTTCTAGTTTTGAGAAGTATGCTGGTGCAATTTTGATTGGAATTGCATTGAATGTGTAGAGTGCTTTAGGTAGTAATGACATCTTAACTATATTTATTCTTCCTATCCATGAGCATGGAATGTTTTTCCATTTCTTTGTGTCTTCTTCAATTTCCTTCATAAGTTTTCTATAGTTTTCATCATACAGATCTCTTGTATCCTTGGTTAGGTTTATTCCGAGGTATTTTATGGTTTTTTGTGCAATTGTGAATGGGATCAGTTTCTTGATTTCTCTTTCTGTTGCTTCATTATTGGTGTATAAAAATGCAACCGATTTCTGTACGTTGATTTTGTACCCTGCAACTTGGCTGAATTCTTGGATCAGTTCTAGTAGGCTTCTGGTGGAGTCTGTCGGGTTTTCTATGTAGAGTATCATGTCATCTGCGAAGAGTGAAAGTTTGACTTCCTCTTTGCCAATTCTGATGCCTTTGATTTCCTTTTGTTGTCTGATGGCTGATGCTAGGACTTCCAGCACTATGTTAAACAACAGTGGTGAGAGTGGACATCCCTGTCGTGTTCCTGATCTCAGGGGGAAAGCTCTCAGTTTTTCCCCGTTGAGGATGATGTTAGCTGAAGGCTTCTCATAGATGGCTTTGATGATGTTTAAGTAGGTTCCTTCTATCCCAACTTTCTCGAGAGTCTTTATTAAGAAGGGATGCTGTATTTTGTCAAATGCTTTTTCTGCATCTATTGACAGGATCATATGGTTTTTATCTTTTCTTTTATTGATATGATGGATCACATTGATTGATTTGCGAATGTTGAACCAGCCCTGTAACCCAGGAATGAATCCCACTTGATCTTGGTGGATGATTCTTTTGATATGCTGCTGGATTCGATTTGCAAGGATCTTGTTGAGAATTTTTGCATCCGTATTCATCAAGGATATTGGCCTATAGTTCTCTTTTTTTGTTGGATCTCTGTCTGGCTTGGGAATCAGAGTGATGCTGGCTTCATAAAATGAGTCCGGGAGTTTTCCTTCGACTTCTATTTTTTGGAATAGCTTGAGAAGAATTGGGATTAATTCTGTTTTAAATGTCTGGTAGAATTCCCCAGGGAAACCATCAGGTCCAGGGCTCTTATTTGTTGGGAGATTTTTGATCACTGATTCGATTTCTTCACTCGTTATGGGTCTGTTCAGGTTTTCTATTTCTTCCCGTGTGAATTTTGGTAGTGAGTGTGTGTTTAGGAATTTGTCCATTTCTTCTAAGTTGTCCAATTTGTTGGCATATAATTTTTCATAGTATTCCCTGATAATTGCTTGTATTTCTGAGGGGTTGGTTGTAATAAGTCCATTTTCATTCATAATTTTGTCTATTTGGGTGCTCTCTCTTTTCTTTTTGATAAGCCTGGCTAGAGGTTTGTCAATTTTGTTTACTTTTTCAAAAAACCAACTCTTGGTTTCATTGATCTGTTCAATTGTTTCTTTGGTCTCTATGTTGTTTATTTCTGCTCTAATTTTTACTATTTCTCTTCTTCTACTGGGTTTAGGGCGTTCTTGTTGCTCTGCCTCTAGCTCCTTTAGGTGAGCTGTTAGATTTTGGACTTGTGCTTTTTCTAATCTCTTGAAATAGGCCTGGAGAGCAATGTACTTTCCTCTTAGGACTGCCTTGGCCGCATCCCATAGATTTTGAATTGTTGTGTTTTCATTTTCATTTGTTTCCATATATTTTTTAATTTCCTCTCTAATTGCCTGATTGGCCCATTCATTCTTTAGAAGGGTGTTCTTTAACCTCCATGTTTTTGGCGGTTTTCCAGACTTCTTCCTGTAATTGATTTCAAGTTTCAAAGCATTGTGATCTGACAGTGTGCATGGTATGATCTCTATTCTTTTATATTTATTGAGGGCTGCTTTATGTCCCAGTATGTGATCTATCTTGGAGAATGTGCCATGCGCACTTGAGAAGAAAGTGAGTTCCCTGGCCTCAGGATGTAAAGTTCTAAATATATCCGTCGGATCCATCTGGTCCAATGTGTCTTTCAAGTCCATTGTTTCTTTAGTGATTTTCTGTCTGGTTCACCTATCCATTGCTGTAAACGGAATAGTAAAGTCCCCTGCTATTAGCACATTCTTATCTATAAGCTTGTTTCTGTTTGTGATTAATTGTTTTAGATATTTAGGTGCTCCCATATTCGGTGTGTAGACATTTATGATTGTTAGTTCTTCCTGATGGATGGACCCTGCAATTATTATGTAGTGCCCTTCTTCATCTCTTGTTATTGTCTTTAATTTAAAGTCCAGTTTGCCTGATATAAGTGTAGCTACTCCGGCTTTCTTTTGATTTCCTGTAGCATGATATATATTTCTCCATCCCTTTACTTTTAATCTGAAGGTATCTTCCCGTCTAAAATGAATTTCTTGTAGACAGCATATAGATGGATTTTACTTTTTAATGCATTCTGCTACCCTATGTCTTTTGATTGGAGCATTCAGCCCGTTTACATTCGGTGTTATTATTGAAATATGTGGGTTTAGAGTCTTTGTATCTTTTGTAGGATTCATGTTTGTGGTGGTGTCTCTGGAATCTTTGTTCCTTGCAACCTTTCCTTCAGAGCATCCCCCTCAGGATTTCTTGTAGGGCTGGCTTAGTGGTGACAAATTCTTTCTTTTTTTTTTTTTAATGTTTTTTTAATTTATTTCTAGGAGAGAGAGAGAGACAGCGTGAGCAGGGGAGGGTCAGAGAGAGAGGGAGTCACAGACTCTGAAACAGGCTCCAGGCTCTGAGCTGGCAGTAAGCACAGAGCCCAACGCGGGGCTTGAACCCGCGAACTGCGAGATCATGACCTAAGCGAAAGTCAGACGCTTAACCGACTAAGCCACCCAGGCGCCCCAGTGGTGACAAATTCTTTCAATTTCTGTTTATTTGGGAATGTTTTTATCTCTCCTTCTATTTTGAATGACAGGCTTGCTGGATAGAGGATTCTTGGCTGCATATTTTTACTGTTCATCACATTGAAGATCTGCCATTCCTTTCTGGCCTGCACGTTTCAGTAGATAGGTCTGTCACCACTCTGATAGGTTTCCCTTTGTATGTGAGGGCCCTTTTCTCCCTACTGCTTTCAAAATTCTCTCTTTGTCCTTGTATTTTGCCATTTTTACTATGATATGCCGTGCAGAAGATAGATTCAAGTTACGCCTGAGGGGAGTCCTCTGAGCCTCTTGTATTTCCACATTTACTTCCTTCCCCAGGTCGGGGAAGTTCTCTGCTATAATTGTTCCAGGACTCCTTCAACGCCTTTCCCTCTCTCTTCCTCTTCTGGGATTCCTATGATACGGATATTGTTGTGTTTGACTGTATCGCTGAGCTCTCGAAGTTTTCTTTCCTGTTCCTGGATCAGTTTGTCTCTTTTTTTGTCAGCTTCTTGTTTTTCTATAATGGTGTCTTCTAAATCACTTTTTCTCCTTTCTGCCTCTTCAATCCATGCATTGGACGCCTCCAGTTCATTATATATCTCATTTATCCCATTTTTTAATTCACCATAACTATTTTTAAGCTCCATATTGTTTGTAGCCATAGTTTCTCTGATGTCACCCATGCTTTTTTCAAGCCCAGCGATTAATTTTATGATTATTGTTCTAAATTCTTGTTCAGTTACGTTGCTTATGTCTGTTTTGAGCAGTTCCCTAGCTGTCATTTCTTCCTGGAGTTTCTTTGGAGGAGAGTTCTTCTGTTTCATCATATTGGTTAGCTTTCTATCTCTTGTTAATTTTAAAAGCTTGTTGTACACACAGCCCCTGCGAGTTCTGCTGCATTAGAGAGGGCTCTTTTGACTGTTCAGGGCCTGTCTGTTCAGGAAGTGTTCTTTGGATGGTGTCTCTTGGTTTTCTTGTGGAGCATTTGGTTATTTTGTTTCCCTACTGGTAGTGGTATTTGGGACTCTCCACCTTGTGTAGTTTGGCTTGTTTCTTGAGGCAGCCCTGGAAAAAGAAAACAGACAACCACAGAGGGAACACAGGTACACAAATGCACAGACAAAACCAATAAACACGCAAACCCAGGCTCAGGTAAAAACAGCTATGTCAACAACAAAATAGCTATCTGGAGGGAATGGGCGTGGTTTGGTGTAGGCAGGTCTTGTCTCCACTGTGTTCACTGGCCTCCCTGAGGCCCCTCCTTGGTGGTTGTGGGGAGAAGAATGGCATCGCCCTAGTCCCTTCTCAACCAAGCATAACAAATCACTTCTTCGGGTCCGATCTCCCTGTGCTGATGATGTAGCCAAGGTGGGCTGAGTCCTATGCCCCACACCCTGCCTGTTTCCAGGTCCCAGTCTGCGGAGTTTGTTATACTGCCCTGAACAGTCCTGCAGGTCGCTGCTTCCCTGTTGCCTGGGGGTTGACTGGGGGGGTGGGGGAAGTGTCGCAGCCTCAGATCTACCGGGGTCAAGCAGGGATACAACCCAAGTGCATTTGGGGAACTTAGCAACTTCAGATATGTAGAGTCTGCGTCGCTGCAGCGCACTACCGCCGCTTCACCCAGCGCCAGGACTCCTCCGCTGGCATTGCTGCCAGTTCACCAGGCCACCACCACCATGGATGGTGCCGGGCGCATGGCAGTTCAGTTTTTCCTGGTGCCTTCTGGGACCAGAGCACCTAGTTTAAAGTCAGCACCCCAGTCAGAGCTAAAAAACACTGTCTTTCCAAGCCAAGGTTTTTTCTTTTCTCCAGGGACAGTTCTATGAGCAATCTCAGCTTTTCTTTCCTTTCCCTTGGACTCGTGGCAGCTCACCACCACTCGTCGGTTTATCACTCACTGCAGCTGCACACAAGCAGGGTTCCCTCCCCTCCCTCCGTATCTCTGGGTCCCGTCCGGCTTTTATCTTCCCCAGTTCACATTCATGCACTTAGGAGGTTTCCTTCCCAGTGTACTCTGTCTCTTTCTCTTCCCAAACTCCTGTGGCTCAGTGTCCTACGACTTCAGGCCTTCTCTGTTTGAGAGATGGGTGCAGGCAAAATGTACGGTGCTCCCTACTTCTCCGCCATCTTGCCTCCTCCCCCAAATATTCACTTGGTTTTATTTTAATTGTGATTAATTTTAAATCTAATTTGGGCGGATTACCCTAAAGGCCTGAATAGTGTATACTTCTCCGGGGCACTCTTGACCCAGAACCATGTTAGCCCCACTGAAAGATCCCTTCTGATCTCCTATCTCACAGTGAAACCCAATCTCAGACTCCTATTCCCAGAAATAAGTCAATATTTATCTTAGGATAAGATTTCCGCTCTCAGGTTTTACCTTATTTCATCTTCAGAAGTATCTCTTATTTTTTCTGATTCTAGTGATTCAAGTAACATTTAAAAAGTATATTTTACCTTGAGTTGTTGTCATATTTTAGTGGGAGTATCCCCTTAGTATTCACTTAGCTGTACTGGAAGACCTAAAAGAATATGAAATTCTATAAGATTTGCTACTTATTGGGGCGCCTGGGTGGCTTAGTCGGTTAAGCGTCCGACTTTCGCTTTGGTCATGATCTCTCGGTTCGTGGGTTCGTGCCTCTCGTCGGGCTCTGTGCTGTCTGCTTGCTCTGAGCTTGGAGCCTGTTTCAGTCTGTGACTCCCTCTCTCTCTGACCCTCCCCTGCTCACGCTGTCTCTCTCTCTCTGTCTCTCCTAGAAGTGAATAAAACATTAAAAAAAAAAAACAAAAAAAAAAAAACGTAGTTAAAAAGATTTGCTACTTATTACTGTGTAACTTACTACTAAACTTGGGTGCCCTAAAATAACAAATATTTATTAGCTCATAGTTTCTATGAGTCAAGGATCCCAGCATGGCTTAGCTGGGTGCCTCCAGTTCAAGGTCTCTCACAAAGCTGCACTCAAGGTGTTGTCTGGAGCTTCAGTCATTTCAAGGGCTAGAATGAAGGAGAATATACTTCCAAACTCACTCATTCACTAAGGTCTCTGTTGGCTGTTGGTCAGGGGTTATCAGTCCCTTGCTACATGGACTTTTCTACAATGTGACAGCTGGTATGTTTTGAGGGAACAAACAGAAAGAGATCAAGTGAGGACAAGATGAATCCACAATCTCTTCGTAACCTAATCTTGACCATACTCCCATTACTTTGGCCATACTCTACACATTAGAAGAATCACAAAGTTTAGCCCACACTCAAGGGGAGGGAAATACTCAAGGATTAAGAGGCAGAAGTCATTGGGGGCCATTACATAAACTGCCTGCCACAATGACAAAAACACATAAATTTTAAGAGAGTAAATTTAGAATTTCTGTAAACCACTTGTTAGTCTTACAGACATATCTTTCCTTGAGTCCTTATTGCTAATGTTACTCAACTGAACAACCCTCCATGAATCTCTTTTATTTTATTCTGTATGCTTTT
The DNA here is from genome assembly GCF_003009895.1 of Hyaena hyaena. Taxonomy (NCBI): domain Eukaryota; kingdom Metazoa; phylum Chordata; class Mammalia; order Carnivora; family Hyaenidae; genus Hyaena; species Hyaena hyaena. The sequence continues at coordinate 3,692,973 of NW_024080744.1, read as the reverse complement.
AAAACGATCTTTCCTCTATAAACAATATTTTCGTCTTGCAATTCCTTTTCAGTAAATCTTTCTTTGGCTCTTTATTTGCAACCTCTCCTGTTTCTCTGATCCATCATACTAAATCAACCTTATTTCTTCTTCTTAAGTAGTTTTTCATTAAACCGGTCTTTTCCTTGCCACTTCCCTGCCTTTATTCAGGTTGCATGTCTGCATGGCTTTCTCTTTATCCAGCTTCCTAACAAATATTCATATAGTCCTTCAAGATCCAGTTTGTCCCATTTCTTCCACCTAGACCTTCCCTGCCTCCCAGCTCACAGAGTTCTGTTTTGTTACCAATATCACTCATTTGACAGTAAATCACATACTATTTTGTGACAACTCTGATGTGAACATTACCTTCAGCTCCCACTGATATGTAATGTAAATGTAATATTTCTTCAGCTAGATTATTACATCAAAAGCAAGAATGGATTTTCCGGGATACTTACATCATTCAAAGTGTGCCTAACATATACATGACACTCCAAAAAACATCTGAGGGGCACCTGGGTGGCTTATTCGGTTAAACATCCAACTCTTGGTTTTGGCTCAAGTCCTGGGATTAAGCCCTGAGTCAGAGCCTGCTTTGGATTCTCTCCCTCACTCTGCCCCTTCCCTGCTTATGCCCACACACACTCTCTCTCTCTCTCAAAATAACTAACTAAACTTAAACTTAAAATAACATAAAAATAAACCATCTGAAACATGTACTTATAAAAAAATAAACCAAAACTTATACCTTTAAATCTACTTTTCACCTACAACCATCTGAGATCCAGCTTGTTGTATATATTAATGACTCTTTTGCATTCCAACAAAATAAAATTTTTATTGGAACTCAAATGTATGAAAACTGTGTGTCAAAACCAAAACACCAATTAAAATCAACAATGAATAAAAATCAATGATGATAATCTTGCAAAATTTGCATGAAATTTTAGAAAAGCTTCAGGAAAACCAAATTTAATGGCCAACCTTTGTGACCTTCGTTTTCACAACTGTAAGTGCCTAATTTTCCAAGTGCAGACATTCTTAAAGACATGAGAGGGAAAGCTAGGGGCAATGATAAAGGACATGGAACACGAGTAGGAAAATAGCTTAGAGGGTTTTAAATTATTTCTTAAAAAACCTTAAAAATGAAAATCAAAATTTAAACCTACACCCACTCATGAAGCAAAAATCAGGTTAAAATGTTGGTAGTCAAGTTCCCATTGTGCATAATAAGTCAGTGTTATAGCCTCAAGGGATGTGGGCAGTACATGGTTCTGCATGCCACCTTGTTATAGGATGACCCAAACGCAAGGCCATAGAAAAGAAATAATAGTTTAGGGGGCACCTGGGTGGCTCAGCAGGTTAAGCATCCGACTTCAGCTCACGTCATGATCTCACGGTTCGTGGATTCGAGCCCCGCATCAGGCTCTGTGCTGACAGCTAGCTCAGAGTCTGGGGGCTCCTTCAGATTCTGTGTCTCTCTCTCTGACCCTCCCCTGCTCATGCTTGCTCTGTCTCTCTCTCTCTCTGTCTCTCTCTCTCTCAGAAATAAATAAAACATTAAAAAAAAAAACAGTTTAGCCATAATTCAACGTTAAAGATGCCGTTTGAAAAGATCCTCACATGAAGTCTAGAAACCTTTCAATCTTATTTCTTTTACAAATTATGCTTGAACAAGTCACGGCAGAACACCCAGAATCTCAAGCACTTTAAGAAAACAGAGGAACAACACAACAAAGGAAACTGAAGTTTTCTCATTCCAGACACAAGCTAGTTTTGAAAAAAGGAAATTTTTACTAGGTTACAATGTGTTAAGTGAGGTGTCCAAGGGCAGGGAATGACTCATGGCAAGGCTAAGAATAAAACATGAGTTTTACACCCTAGAAAACTTTTATTTAAAATAAAAATTTTAAACCTATGTGTAATTGAAAAAATGTTCTTACAGATTTCTAAGTGTTTCACTGAGAAGTTCCTCTTCTCTGTCTTTCTCTTTAGATTTAAGGTAAGCACTTGCAAAAATATTGTGCTAATAGAATAGCATTAATCTCGGGATACAGAAGCTTTAAATACAGAGAGCTGAAAGGGGGAAATGAAAGTGAGGAGGGAGAATTAAATGAAATTAACTTTAGAGGACATTCTCATGCAGTGCAAAGAGCATATGTTCTAAGATCAGAAAATCTGAATTCAGGAGCACCTGGTTGGTTCAGACAGTTAAGCGTCCGACTTCGGCTCAGGTCATGATCTCATGGCTTGTGAGTTCTAGCCCCATGTCCAGGTCTATGCTGACACCTTAGAGCCTAGAGCATTCTACAGATTCTGTGTCTTCCTCTCTCTCTCTGCCCCTCCCACACTCATAGTCTGTCTGTCTGTCTCTCTCTCTCTCAAAAGTAAGTAAACATTAAAAATATTTTTTAGCGGCGCCTGGGTGGCTTAGTCGGTTAAGCGTCCGACTTTCGCTTAGGTCATGATCTCGTGGTTCGTGGGTTTGAGCCCCGCGTCGGCTCTGTGCTGACTGCCAGCTCAGAACCTGGAGCCTGTTTCAAAGTCTGTGACTCCCTCTCTCTCTGACCCTCCCCTGCTTACGCTGTCTCTCCCTCTCTCTCCTAGAAATAAATAAAACATTAAAAAAAATTAAAAAAATAAAAATATTTTTTAAAAAAAGAAAGAAAATCTGAGTTCAAATACATGTTTACTTTATAAGATCTGAGTAAATCACTTAGTCCAAGCAAGACTCAAGGTCTTTATCTGTAATTTGGGTTACAATTCCACTCAAAGGAGATATTTTGTAAAAAAAAAAATCCTTTTTAATTCTAAAGGTTATATAAATATTAAGCCACATTTGGCCCCAAGATTTTGCCTTTTTCCCTCTCCTCCATGCTAGGATAGCATCTAGCTCCAGGCAAAAGTGCAAACAGACTAAATTAGATTTCACCACTCTTCCCTTTTCCATGTTTCACCCTCTTCATTATTTCTTACCCATGTCTGCTGCTACTGTGGAAACATAAATGCCCTCTCTTCTATCACCTTCTCCCTTTTCCACACTCCACCAATATGAGAAGAAGGTGGCCATATCTGTATGTACATACCCTTGCATAGGCATGTAAGGATGAGGGCTTTTGGAAGAAGAAAATAAGATCTGCCTCTCTCCTGCTAGCAGTTCATCAGAAACCAAAGGACTGTCTCCTTCCCATATCTCAGCAAAGTTGCTACTGTGATACAGATGGTGGACCATGTGAACAGACGACATTGCAGCAGAAAAGGAATTTGGGGGGAAAGTAAATGTTTTTGGAGCACCACGCACAAAATAAGACACCAACCACTGGCATATGCCCTACATCTACTTTCTATTTCATTTTTCTAAACCACTTAAATGTAATTTCCGGGTAAATGGCTTTATTTGTAGGGCAATAATTGAACTTAATGGTGTTCAATACTAGAACCAGTAAGGTATTTATGAAACAAGGTACCCAATATGAACGGTATCTGTTTTTGAATATGGAACTCCAAATAGTGTTGAATAAGAATTTTGTTATTATTTTTATTTTTTAAATCTTTATTTATTCATTTGAAAGAGAGAGACAGAGAGCACACGCAGGGGAGAAAGAGAATCTCAAGCAGGCTCCGCACTGTCAGTGCAGAGCCCAAGCAGGACTCAATCTCATGAACTGTGAGATCATGACCTGAGCTGAAATCAAGAGGTGGTCACTTAACCAACTGAACCACCAAGACTCTAAATAACAATCTGAAATTAAAATAGAGTTCAATCAAATTTGCATTCATAAATTGAATGATTGCCAAGGTATATTTTCCCTTTACTGTTTTGGAGATATTCTAAATATATAAAAAAACAACTCTTTCAGCAATATGCAGAAAAATTAAGAGAAACAATGAAAAAGCAGCCCACTATAATCTGTGTGACTTGATGTTATGAGATTTAAGCAATTGTAGAGTGTCTAGTGTTTTTCTGATTGCCATTTAAAATGCATGTTAGGGCTGCCTTGGTGGCTTAGTCGGTTGAGCATGTGGTTTCAACTTAGATTGTGATCTCACAGGTTTATGAGTTTGAGCCCTATATTGGGCTCACTGCTGTCAGCGTGGAGCCTGCTTCAGACCCTCCGTCCCCTTCTCTCTCCTTCCCCTCCCCCACTCATGCTTTATGTCTCGAAAATGAATACATGTTTTAAATTAATTAAATTCATTTTAATAAGAACAATTACACATTCCAAACAAGATTCTGTACTGTTCTTATACCCAGACATGTAATAGTAGTATTTATATAGATTCTAGAGGATCCCTATTTGATATGTATTATTTCCAAAACCACTTGCTTCTAATATGGAATATACTTAATCTTAACATTAGTGAAACTGTTTCAGAAGTGGACTCTTACTAATATTATATATTTTAATTATTATAAATTTGTTAATTTTTATGTGCCGTATGTAATCTTATATTAGTCCAACTCCACATATCCTAGCAAATATTTATGCTCATAACTGAAGTTTATAGATGATAAAGGACTTTACAAATGACATGTAAACAATTATAATTTGTTTTCTAGCTGTCAATAGTTGTCTTGTAAAATCCATTTCATATTGTCTGTAATATGTCTCCTTCCTTGGAAAAGGACTACATCTATATTCTTCTCAAATATATTTATGCACTGTAATTCCCACTGACATTATGGTAATTTTCATTTTCATGTAACAATCCACAAATTTTCTATAGTCACATTGTATTTCCAACATAGTTATTAATTTATTAATTTATTTCTAATTTTACAAATTTAGTTAAGAAAGTCTTGGCAAGCAGCTTTGCAAACCAAAGTTCTTATGTGGGCATTTTATTTGAAGATGTTACTTTGTTCTCTATGTCTCTCCATCCTCAACTCTCAATTCTCCATGTCCTCCAATAAGCTCTCTCGTCTCCATGGTCCTCAATTCTTCCTCTCTGGCCAGGAGCTTTTTGCCATTCATCACACTGCCTGGTACCCCCTAGCCTTAAATAAATTTCACTGCCTCCTTTCTTAGGCTAAACATCACTTCTGAGCTCCCCCCATGCCTGGCTGGTCCTTGCTATGTCCTGGACCCTAGGTGTCTGGACTCCTCAGAGAACTGCTCTCACACTAATGTCCTCATCTCCTACTTCTTCAACTCCCTTCTGCTTATACCTTCCTCCCACCAGACTGACCCTCCCGTCTCACGCATGATAAAATAAACTTTCCTGACATTTCCTATCCTAGTTACTTCCATTTACTCTCCTCCCATGCATTTCTTATCTCATCCCATCCACAAACTACTCAAACTTCCCTTGCTAATGATCTCTCTTTATCGATCCAATAAATTCTTCTTAATCCTATACTTATTTGATCTTTTGGCTCCATGTAACACATTTTATGTGGTCTTGTCTTCCCCAAAATTCTCTCTTTTTTGCATCTTCCATGACACTACACTCTTCTGATCTTCCTCTTGCAATGTTCAGTGCTCCTTTTTGGTCTTCAGTCTCTTTTGGGGGCAGGGGCTCTGCTTATCCCTTTAAGGAGGGTATTGAGGTTCCACCCTCAGCCTCTTTCTCTTATGTTAAATATTTCCCCAAGATGATTTAATCTGCTGCCATAGATTCATTTATCATCCATATGCTAAAACGTCCAGAATTACAACCCAGTTTTCTCTGCTGAGACTCAGGTCCATGTAAACAACTGCTCATTAGGTATTTCCACTGGGCCATGCAGTGGAGTCCTACAACTCCCATGGTCAGATCATAACTCATTAGGTACTCACATCTAGCCTGCTGCAAACCCACACACTATCTCCTGGCTCTCTGGAAAGTTCTCTGGCTTTAGTACATAGCATCCCAAACTTTCCTGTTTTCTTGAGCCGGAGGTGTATGTACGTATGTACAAATTAAGAGTGATACATATAGAATTCTTCCTGACATCATTTCACAATAAACACAAAATCCATACAGTTCTTTCTCTATATATCCAGACTCTGTTAGTTTCTTTCCATGTCCATTGCTGCTTATCTAATTCATACTGCCATCAGGCCAGGGTCAATGGTGGTGAGAGAGAAGCTGTAAGCAGAAGGGAGAGGGGTGTTGAAGAAGCAGGAGTGGGGAGGGCCTGAGTGTGACAGCAATTCTCTGAGGAGGCCAGACACCTGGGGTCAAGGACACAGTGGGGACCAGCCAGCATGTGCAGAGGGAGAGCTCAGGTCCAAGGAGACTCTCAAGGCGTGCTCTCTCTCTGAATAGGAGGAGAGATCTTGTGTTGAGAGTTACAGATCAGGAGATGGGATTGAAGGTGTGAGGAGAGGGAGAACCTTAGAAATTGCCAATCTGAGACTGGGAGAGAGAATGCCTAGGGAAACCCTCTTCTAGATTACTGTTACAGCTTCTGGCTTGTCTCCCTTCCTCCTACATGGTCCTTCCAACATACTATACCCTGTAGCCAAAGTGATTGTATTAAAACACAGATCTCCTTTATAAATACTTCCAAATGCATCTGACAGTCCCTAGGATTTTCTAAGCTACAGAGCATGACATCAAGACAACTGCAATCTGGACCTTGCTCAACCCTGAATCTCACCCCTTGTCACTGTGAGCTCCTTCACCCACTCTGCCAGTCAAACTGAATCCCTTGAAATGCTCCAAAAATGTCATGTTCTCTTTCCTCTTGAGCCTTAGCACATGCAATACCTCTTGTCTAGAGTGCCTGTATCTGCCTACTCAGCCTGCCCTCCTTCTCTGTCTAACCTCTCTTCCTATTTCTTCAGTCTTAATCTGAAAGCTATCACCTACGGAAAACTTTTGTGATGAGCTTTCTGCAAGAAGTTGGTTGTCCCCACAGTGTTGCCTCCGTATCCCGTGCTTTAGCCCTTTATTAGCACATATGCTGTATCATCATTCTCTGTTCACTTATTATGGCAAACATCACGGCAAGGCCAGAGGAAGTGCTAAGTAAATAATTTTGAGTGAATAAAAAATGAAGTCAACTCACAGCAAGGCATTTGTACAAATGTTTATTCCTTATACATGATCAGTTTCCAAAGATATATGGAAGAAGAGGCAAAACCTGTGTCCTCCTTAGATGAAGCAATATATCCACTTTAAAGTAGAAAATCAAAACATGTGAGAATCTTTCAGCATGAGAGGCAGAGTATATATGGAACCTGGATGTGGTTAAACAGTTGTGCTCAAGCAGGTCAGGAGCTGGGACATCTCTTGCTTGCCATCAGTAATAAGGCCTGTCAACCAGCAGGTAGACAATAGGATGTCAGCAGTCACAATACTGCAATGTGTGGCTCCTGTTATCTAGTTAATAAGCTCTACCTACTAAATATGCATTAGATTAATGGAAGAGAGCGATGCAATAATCTTCTGCACAAATGCATGACCATCGTTTTTTGCAAGCAGCTGAAGATTAAGAAAATACGGGGGCAGCACCCTGATTAAATGTTACACTTACTTAACACTTACTAAAACTTTTCCATTCTTCTATTATTAGTTTTCTTTCTCCATTTTGTATACAAACCACAAAGTCATTCAATTCCATTCGTGAGCCAGATGTAATACTAATATTTTCTGCTTTAAGTAAAAAGTCTAATAGTTTTTCTTTCATCTTTCTCTTCTTATGGTAACTGATCTTTCCTATCTACAAGTCTATGCAGAGTTCTTAGATCTATTCGGGGATTAGCCTGGTGACTTCTTATGTCAGTACTAAAATGTCACACAGTTGTTTTTTTTTTATCACAGAAGTGGTATTACAACCTGGGCAAAAAAAGAAAAAGCAACACCTTCCCCACCCTATGCTGCACAGGTACCAAACGACTATCCACCTCTGTCTTTACAAACTAATGCTCTGTTTTTTGCTCATGCCCTACTTGTCCAGCCCAGCTTGTTGAGGCAGAATATGCTGTTATGTGCCATTAAGTAGAGTTGCCAGACAAAATACAGAAAATAGGTTAAATTTGAATTTCAGATAAACAATGAATAATTTTAATGTAAGTATGTTCCATGCAATATTTGAATGGACAGATACTAAAAGTTATTCACTGATTATCTGAAATTCAAGTGTAACTGAGCATCCTCTAATTTTGATAAATCTAGCAACCTTAGCTATGAGGCCTGTAGTCAGAAAGAGGCCATCTCAAAAATCACCCTTCTTTTTCCTCACCAGCCACATCCCACCACCCTCCAACCCCACCCCATCTTTTTATCTAAAAAGCCCCACTGTGAAAGTTATCACTTCAGGGATGCAGCAGGAAAGGACCTAGGGATCCATGTCCAAGTTTAAGCCCCAACCTCCTCATTTTCCACTGAGGAAACAAAGGCTCAGAGTTCAGTGGCTTGAACAAGGACATACAGTAATGAGATAGCAGAGCTGCAAGGAGTTCTGTTGTTGTTGTTGTTTACAAGTCTTGTGCTCTCTCAAGGTCTTAAACAGTTTGTTTGTTTTTAAGAAAAAAGGCATTTTCAGGATACCACTAACAAAATACAGCTAAACTTGGTTGGATAAGACATGCTTATTGATCCTCTCTCAGAAAGTCTATAAATATCCATTTAATTGAAATGCATGCAATATAATGCTAAGCAAACCAGTGGCTAAAGCAGAAATAAGGATATGAGTATGGAGGTGCAGCAAGACGACAGAGGTGCAAAAAAGAGAGGTAGCAGCTGGAGGTGTCTACATGTCCGTGGACGCAGAGAAGTCCCTGGACACCCTGATAGTTTCTCCTCAGGACTGTATTTGAGCCTTTATATCCCTGTGATGTGCTGTGTGTGGCACAGGTAATACTCGTCAATGTAAAGGCACATTGGAAAACAATCAACATAAAACTATACATGTACGTCTGTATTAATGTATTAAACAATACATTTAACTTATTTATGCACCAAGACAATTGCCTTTGTGGGGTCCAAGTCTGGGACTGCTCTTCCCATGAACTCTTACTCTATTCCCCAACAGATATAACTTCTTCTACATGACGTCTATTATGTTTTCCTAAGATGCAACATAATTTTAATATTGTAAAATTATGATTTTACAATCTCAGGCATATGATTCTCAAGATCACATTCCTTTGCCCCCAGCTTCCTGAAGGATACAGTAATCAAAAAGAAATCAATGGAAATAATACTCTGAGTAGGGAAAGGCTTCATCATGCATGAAACTCAGAACCTGTCTGCTGTCTGTCCTGCAAGTGACCTAAAAATAGGAAGCTTTCCTTAAGCAGGAAGAGGGAATTTAGCAAGCAGCCATGTGCTTTGGAACAAGAAGGAATAACAGGTTTACATTGTGCTGGTGGCTGGTGTGATGTGACATAGAAAGGCATGAGAGAAAGGCAGTGGGAATATTAGAGGGACCCAGTGACAATATATACCATGCAGAAAACCTGGCTTGGAACTAACCAGTCAAGCAAGGAAAATTTTTTTAAAAAAGGATCCTGTCTCCTTATAAGTGTAATTCATTCAAAAAATTAAAGAAGATAGATAGATAGATCATGGGCAAAAAGCCTAAAGACATCTAGGACTGAATCTCAGAAGGTGTCTTTAAAGAAAAACAGACATGGTGTGTTGGAGCCAGCTTTTACTGGCTTCCAGGAACGAATTATACACCTCTCTTTCCAATGCCATGTATAGTAACCTTGCGGTAATATTTTAAAAGAGGCCATGGTAGGAATACTTATACATGGGAATTGGCACACTACTAATTAGTGTTTGTGTGTTTATTTGTTTTCCTGAGAGCTAGTTTATAAGCACAGCACTGCCCTCTACCTAAAACCCAGCAGAGGAAACATGACAGGGATAGTATAAGACCAACAGGCTCTGGATGCCTTCAAAGAAGATGGCCTGGGGCCAGAGGATGTATTCTTTGGGGCAGAGGGAGCAGAAACAGAAGTAGAATTGGAAAGAAGAGTCTGGCATAATTTCCCCAGACCTAGAAGCTTTACCTGTCCAAATCTAACCCAGAACAGAAATCTAAGAAGTTTATCTCAAATTAGGTTGAGGCAAAGAAAAGAGCATAGGAACTTTCAGTTATATGCAGAAACCAATGCTCTGTAAACATGAATATTTTTATTTTTGTTTGCTTCCTGATTTTTCTTTTGAAAAATTCAAATCCTGTGTTTGCTATTCTAAGCACAATTGTTTCTAAACTTTAGACTTGATAGCCCCAAATGAAGCTGGCACAGAGACAACTAAGAGATGCCAAAATAGGCAAGAAGGATGTAAAGTTAAAATTCACCCATTTCCAAACAGAAACTAATAGCTATTTGACCAAGCAGAGCTATACCTGGAATTTTCAAAACTGACTCCAGGAGCTTCACAGGGCTCCCACACCCTGGTGAAGGGTCCACATGTAATAATAAGGCTTCAGTCTCTATCCTCAGGGGTAGCCCCTGAACTTGCTCAACAATGTCAAGCCTGCTCATTAATTTGCTTTTCCCATAACTTCAAGACAAGGACAAATCTTAAACAATCTGTTTTTGCAAGAGAAAGCACATAATTGTTTTTGCACTTTAGCAGAAGGTAATTGCCAAGCCTATTCCAAAGAACAGGAAACATATTTCTTGTATTTTCTTAATCAAAATTTTTGCCGATTATAATAAAGAATTTTGAAGACAATTCAGATCGTGAAATTATGCTATAGGTGAAAAAGAAAGCATTAATCTCTTTGGCTTTTGTAAGTTATGATATTTACTATTACAAACAGAATAAATATTTTATAAAGGATATGTAAAAGAATGACCAGGGATAACATCAGAAACAAATGTATAACATCCATTCATGATAAAAACCCTCAACAAAGGAGGTTCAGAAGGAATACAGTTCAACATCATAGAAATATATAAAAATCCCATAGCTATTATCATCCTCAAAGGAGGAAACATATCTTTTCTTCTGGTCAAGAATAAGACAGGGATGTTTACTCTCACCACTGTTATTTAACATAGGACCGGAAGTCTTAGCCTCAGCAATCAGACAACAACAAAATAAAAGGCATCCAAATCAACAAGGAAGAAGTAAAATGTTCACTATTTGCAGATGACATGATACTATACATAGAAAATCTATACCAAAAAACTGCTAGAACTCATCAACTAATTCAGTAGAATCACAGGATACAAAATCAATGTAGAGATATCTGTTGCATTTCTATACATCAAGGATGAAGAAGAAGAAAGAAAAATTAAGGAATCATCCCATTTATAATTGCACTAAAACAATAAAATACCTGGGAATAACCCTAAGAGGTGAAAGACTTATATTTTGAAAACTTATAAAACACTGATGAAAGAAATTGAAGTTGATGCAAAGAAATGGAAAGACATTCCACATCATGGACTGGAAAATCAAATATTGTTAAAATGTCTATACTATCCAAAACAATCTATATATTTAATGCAATCCCGAACAAAATACCAACAATCTTCTTCAAAGACCATCCTAAAATGTGGATGGAACCACAGAAGGCCCCAAATAGCCAAAGCAATCTTAAATAAGAAAAGCAAAGCTGGAAGCATCACAATTCCAGACTTCAACTTATATTACAAAGCTATAGTGATCAAAACAGTACAGTACTGCCAAAAAAAAAAAAAAAGGGCATTGATCAATAGAACAGAATAGAAAACCCAGAAATGAACCCACAACTATATGGTCAATTAATCTTTGACAAAGGATGTCAAAAGGAAAAAACACTGTCTCTTCAGCAAATGATGCTGGGAAAACTGGACAGTAACTTACATGTAAAAGAATGAAACTGGACCACTTTCTAACACCGTATACAAAAATAAATTCAAAATAGATTAAAGACCTAAATGTGAGACCCGAAACCATTAAAATCCTAGAAGAGAGCACAGGCAGTAACTTCTCTGACATCAGCCATAGCAACTTCTTTCTAGAAATGTCTCCTGAGGCAAAGGAAACAAAAGCAAAAATTAACTATTACGATTATATCAAGATGAAAAGCCTCTTCACAAAAAAAGGAAAAATTAAAAAAAAACTAAAAGGCAACCTACTGAATAGAAGACACATCTGGTAAAGGGTTAGCATCCAAAATATATAAAGAACTTATAAAACTCAACACCCAAAAAGCAATCCAATTCAGAAAAATGGGCAGAAGACATGAATAGACATTTCTCCAAAGAAGATATACTAATGACCAACAGACACATGAAAGGATGCTCATCACCACTTATCATCAGGGAAATGCAAATCAAAACTACCAGGAGATATCACCTTACATCTGTCAGAGTAGCTAAAATCAACAACACAAGAAATAACAGGTGTTGGTTAGCATGTGGATAAAGGGGAAGCCTCTTGTACTGTTGGTGGGAATGCAAACTGGTGCAGCCACTGAAAAACAGAATGGAGTTTTCTCAAAAAATTAAAAAGAGAACTACCTTACAATCATCGATTATCGAACACTTGGGCTGTCTCCATAATTTGGCTATTGTAGATAGTGCTGCTATAAACATTGGGGTGCAGGTACCCTTTGAATTAGTATTTGTATATTCTTTGGGTAAATACCTAGCAGCACAATTCATATATACATAAAGAGAAACACTCCACAGAAACGAATAAAGTCTTATAATTTTCAACAACATGAATGGAGCTGGAGAGTATTATGCTAAGTGAAATAAGTCAGTCAAAGAAAGACAAATGCCATATGATTTTACTTCTGTGTAGAATTTAAAAAATAAAACAAATGAACAAAGGGAAAAGAGAAAGAGAAAGAAGCAAACCAAGAAACAGACTCTTAACTACAGAGAACAAACTGATGGTTACCAGAGGGGAAATGAGTAGGGGAATGGGTTAAATAGGTGGTGGAGATTAAGGAGTGCACTTGTTGTGATGAGCACTGGGTGATGTATGGAATCACTACCCTGTACACCTGAAACTAATATTATACTGAATGTTATTAATGAACTGGAATTTAAATAAAAACTTTAGAAAAATAAATTATGTTATGGCTTTGTGTGTGTTGATTTTTCTACTTTGAGCTCATGTGAAAATTTTTTTGATGTTTCTTTTCTAAAATACATACTTAAATCACACACACACACACACACACAGTTTTAGAGGAGAAAAATTATCTTAGTAATCAAAGCCTAAATGCTATAGATAAGGGACTGCAGCCAGTTTGCTAATGGAAGACCTTAAGTCCTGTCTTTTAGTTCTGAATCAGTGTTCTTTCTAGAAATATGATACAATGCTTCTCTGAAAAAAAAAAATAACCTAAAAGTTATTGGCTGAGGTGTATGAAATATTAAAGTATGTGATATATTTAACAATTCAGGTTGAGTGAGGGGAAGCAGGTTAACTAAAAGAAAACACTAAGATGCCTGGATTATCCTGACTCCTCTATCTTCAGCAACTCAGGGAGCCTCAGGCGGTAGTTTTACTTAGGCCATCTGCAATCTCTAGTAATCATTCCTCCTAACTTCATGCTGAGTGACTGAACAAGTAACCACAATTGGTAACTGCAAGACAAGATGGTCTCTAAAATGGCTTCTACTATAAAACCCTCATTGCTAACTGCATGGTCTCTTTCTTATCCATATGAGTACTTTTCTATTCACTGGCTTATTAGGTAACTGGTCTTAGAGAATCTGTATTGCATTTGCCTGGTATTTGTAAGAAAACGTCCTACTTTCTTTTGGCACATGAGAGGTCTTTACACACACCAACAGAGAGTGCTTTAACCATATTTCTACAGGAACAATGTTGCTTTAAATTTTTTTGTCCTTAATATTTTTTGATGCTTTCTGGAACAATGATCCTTGGCTTATCAAATTTTTGTATCAATTGTTTTGACAACCAAAAGCCAAGTTCAGGAAGAGATTTCTAATCCAACATCCCTCATTCTATTTTTAGTTTACACTGACCTGTGTTTGAAAATCACTTGTGATTATAAAAGCTAAATGAATATTGAGAAGGTGCTGCATAGGATCATGCAGGTGTGGCACTGCACAAGTCCAGAGGATGCCATTCATATTATTTGTAAGGGATGCGAATGATGCCTTCTCTGGAGTTGTGTCATGTGCAACTTTCATGGCCATGAATGGTGGCATCATCTTCTTGGGGGCTTATATTCCTAATTATTTAAGGAGTATCGGTCAGTCTAATGTACTTCGCATTCTGCAGCAATTACTTACTCTTTTGCCTGGTTTTGCAAACTCTTTCCACATGCCTAGTCTCCATACCTAATAAAATAACATAGTCTCCATACCTGACAAAATCTGAACTATTTGATCTGTGATGACAGAGGGAAAACTTTTAGCTCAATATTATTAAAAGTAGAGATTTTAGCTCAATACTATTAAAAGTAGAGATCTAAATTGGTAGATACAGGTTCAAATCCCCATTCAGTAATCTGCATAAGTCATCTGCAGAGCAAGTAATTTTCTTTAGTTGTATATGAAAGTAGAAGGACTTGACTTACCTCACTCAGTCACTGCAGTGATATAATGAAATTGAAACCGGCCAGCGCTGTCCTGCCACCTATGGGAGCGGTGTGGGATTGAACAGATATTTTAAAACTGAAGGAATTCATATGATAGCTTTGAGATTTAGCCCATCACTCACTTAAGGGACTCAGGCAGAGCAGCTGCCTACTTATGGAGAAATCAATGTCAAAACTTGGAAAGACTGGGGGAAAAGCACGTATGAATAAATCATATTAAGAGAAATATAAATACATAATAGACATGTATAATCAATTTCACTGGTAATCAGGCAGTGCAAATATAAAGATCAATGGGAAAATATTTCTCACCTAGCAAATTAACAAAGGTAAAAAAAAAAACTGATGTTGGGGAAGTTGAAATGAGACACTATCACAGAGCATTAGCAGGACTATAAATTGGCATCATTTTTTAGTAAATCAGTATGACAGCAGAACACTGAGCCATTAAAAAGTTAATGCCCTTGGACTTAGAAATTCCACTTATATGAATAATTCTAAAGAAATAATCCCAAAAAGTATGTCAAAAGATGTGCATGAGGATACATATTTGCATGGGGAAAATTGGCAAAAACAACAACAACCAAACACAAAGCACCTATACTTCCAATAACGTAAAATCATCATATATCCACTCACTAGAATATGCAGAAACTAAATAATATTTATCAGAATGTTAAATGACATGGAAAATGAATGCTACCTAGTGTTACAGTGAGGAAGACAAAGTAGACTTCTAATTTAAAAGTCATCATATTGAGTGTACTTTGTAAAAGATAGCTATAGTCATTGGCGGTATAGAGCAGTAAAATTATAACTGGACTATTTTTATAAGTTTCAAAAACAGGCAAAATTAAACCATTCTGTTAAAAGCCAGGACACTTTTTACCCTTGGGGAATAAAAACAGGGGTAGTGATTAGGAGGGGCTTCTGGTGTGCTAGAAATGTTTTACTTCTTTTATTTGGATGGTGGTTACTCTTCTCGGTTCACTTAATGACAATTCATTGAACATACTTGCAGTTTAATTCATTTTTCTGTACGTGTACCATATTTCAATAAAAAGTGATTCATATATGATTTGTCAAACTATAAGGAAAAGCAAGGGAATGTATGTCATACAATTCATAACAGTTTTTAGGAGAATGATGCAATCTTTAGGGGGACATAGGTTTCTTCAAATGTTTTAATAATATTCTTCTTAAAATGTATAGAAGATACATGGCTGTTCTCAATATATACTATCAGGGTTTGAACTCCTACAGATGTATTTTTTAGAGTAAAAATATTGTTCTTTAAAAAAGAAAAGATGTATTTGTCACCTGGGTGGCTCAGTCGGTTAATTGTCCCACTCAGCTCAGGTCATGATCTCAGTTTGTGCGTTCAAGCCCCGCATTGGGCCCTGTCTGACAGCTCACAGCCTGGAGCCAGCTTCAGATTCTGTGTCTCTCTCTGCCCCTCCCTCCGCTCACATTCCGTCTCTATCTCTCAAAAATAAATAAGCATTTTTAAAAAACTTTAAGGGCCACCTGGGTGGCTTAGTCGGTTGAGTGTTTGACTTCTGCTCAGGTCATGATCTCACGATTGTGGGTTTGAACCATCCGACTCTGAACTGACAGCTCAGAGCCTGCAACCTGCTTCAGATTCTGTGTCTCCCTCTCTCTCTCTCTGACCCTCCCCTGCCTCATGCTCTTTCTCTCTCTCTCTCTCTCAGAAATAATAAAACATTAAAAAAATTTAAAACTATTTTTAAAAGATGTACAAAACGTTATAAAGTTTATTTATGTATATCATATCTGCATATTTGTGTGTGAAGAGGCACGATCTATTTATTTTTATCTATCTATTCATAGCCAGAAGACCACGAAGATATACAATACACGTTCTTAGTGTTTCTCTTTAGAATACATAATTTACAATATGTACATGCTTTGGAATTTTCCAAATTATTCTTAAGTATCATATTACATTTAGAATCCAGAAGCAAAAATACAAAAAATTGTTTTCAAGATAAAAAATAAATCGCACTTTGTACAGAAGTGTCACGCAGAAGCCTGCCAGGGCTGGCGGGTAGAGGCCCTCGGGGAGGCTGGGGCAGAGTCTCGCGGAACGTGACGGTTCAAACCTGCGCGCCCCCGCGAGACGCACAGACCGGCGTGGCCTCAGACTGGGACGTTTGGACCCTGGCCTGTGCAGATGTAGCAGCTGGGAGAAGTCCAGAGCTTCGCCCCGCCCCCTCCGGGTTGAGCCACAGCTGCGTAGGTAGGAAGACGTTCAAGTGCGCTCAATTAAAACTTTTCACTTTATTGGCTGAGTGGGAAGGAAGGGTGCTGACCTTCAGGGGAAGGCTCCAGTATATTGTGGAAACCCCGGGCTTCTGGTCTTCCCTCACAACCCAAGAACAAGGAAAGTTGCTTGTATATAACTCTAATAAGTAGAAGAGAAATCATTTTATGCAGGCATTTGGAAGATAAAAGAGTTCCAAAGTGGTCCCTCTCCGTTTCACTGACCCGCCCTATCTCGTTCCCACTTTGATGAGAAAGGGAAGGCTGGGATCTTACTTGGTTTGTAACAGATTCTTGTTGTTTTGTTTTATCCTAATTTGTATGCCTCAGTAAAGTGTATAATTTGAAGACCTCTACCTGTAATCAAGTGAAAGATGATTACTATTTCATAGTCCAGATTTTTTTATTAATCATTTGCAGTAAGAGATGTTTGTTGTCTCCTTAACTCAAGATATGACTGTGGACTAAAGACAGTGAATGCTGAGTAGGATAGAGAGATAATCAGTTCTTTTTCTCGAAAACACAGACCATTGTCTTTCATCCATGTATTCTAACATGCCTGGTATAAAATGTGTTGTTCCACGTACGAGTGAGTGAATCAATGAATCTGAATGAATGTCTTTCACAAGGAGCCTACCATGAAAAGATGGTTCAGCATGAGCAATGAAAAATAGCTATTAACCTTGTTTAAAATTTCACATTCCTTGGGGCACCTGGGTGGCTTAGTTGGCTGAGCATCTGATTCTAGATTTTGGCTGAGGTCATGATTCCAGGGTAGTGGGATCAAATCCTATGCAGAGCCTGGCATCACACCTCTGCTTCCTGCCCTGGGTGTGGAGCCTGCTTGAGATTCTTTCTCTCCTTCTGCCCTTCTCCCGTGCTGTGTTCTCTCTAAAATAAAAAATAAATAAAGTAAAATTTCATATTCCTTGTCTATAAAATATTTATACATATCAGTAAGGATATTGGTTTTTAAAACACCAGCTAAGTGTTTGCCATTTTCGGTAAGCCACTAGTTTGAAATAAATGCGTGAAAATTTATTTCTATTGATAATTTAACATTTTATGATTAAATTGAGTGTGCTGATAATGTTACTATGCACACCAAAGGGCTTTAGATCTTTCACATTTCACCAGTTAGACCTTGGATGCCATTCAGGTACTCTTTTAAATATTGTTGCAAGCTGGATGGCCTGTTTTTTTCCAAGTGGAAAAATTAATTTGATTAGGACCCAATAATAAGATCTTACAGGATTATGTTTTCATTTTTGCTTTTTTCATGTGTGGCAAGAGCTCAAATAATTTTATAAAGTGAAAGGTAAGTAAAGAGAGAAGAGAAAAAGATAGTACTGGAAGGAAGAGGTGGGCCAGAACCCTTCAAACTGCCTCTCTGTATACATTCTGTAGTTTTCTTCGTTGGCTTGATTTGAATAAAGAATGGAATATTGATTCTGATGTGGGAGAAAGGGATACAACTGAAGGCAAGATTATGTTGTGTAGTGTTTCACAGAGGTTTAAAATAATTTTTAAGCCTCTTTTTCAAGTGCGTAGAACCAACCTAAGTTGGTGAATTGCCCTGGTGTGCAACACAAGAACATAATCAAGACAGAACTGAGATTTTATTTGTTCCCAAAGTGGACTTTTCATTTAAGTACCTGTTCGACGCTGCTCAGTCTGTTACTCATCAGTGTTATTATAACCAAATGGTTAAAACTTACACTCTGGTCACTTTTAAAGATATTTCCAAAGAGAAATAATTTTAAAAGACATTGAGGAAAAATACATTTTTGTTTGTATATTTTTTGTCACTGTTCAAAATGAACTGCTTGTAAAAGAAACTGCCCTAATTTCATAAAGTTATTATCTTATGAACAGTGAAACTAGCACATTGGACATTGATTACAACTTAAAAGAAAACAACAAATGAACATGAATCCTAATCAAGAGATACAGAACCTTCAACTGATCTGTAGTCATAAACCCAGTTTATTCCTTACTGCAGGGAGAATATTTTCAAATTAAGACACGATGACTAAAACCACATCTCTCTGCTAAAACCACATCTCTCTACTAAAACAACATTCTCTCTAGAATTTGACTGCATTTTCTGTCTTTATTTTTCTTTTATGTGACACATCAGTTGAAAACAGATAAATAGGTGCCCCAATAAAGGTAGGCTGTGGTAACAAAAGCCATACAAATACCATATGCTCAAGGGCTTTTAAATCCTTTTATATCCAGAAGCCCAGAATATTGTCTCTTAACTCGGGTAAAATATATTGAGTCATCTTCCTGGAGAGTAACATTCAAGTTATTACATTTTACACCTATGAAGAGCCTTGTTGAATTTTTTCAGGGATGTTAATAAAATAAAATACTATACCAGTCTAGCTTAAAGACCACTGAAGGAAAGACCATAACTTATCATAACTCTGACTAAATTTTAAAATATACATGATAAATGAGCATGATCCAGGTGTCCAATAGAAAGAACATTTTCCTAATTGTCCAATTTTTTAAAATTGTTGAGCAATAACAGCAATAATAAAAATGACAATAACAATATTATAATAGTTAACATTTATTGAGGACCTACTATTATCAGGCAACCTTCTTCTATTACTCTTCTCAACAACCACGTGAGGCAGATATTATCATTAACACCATTTTGTAAATGAAGAAACAGAGGACCCAATGGCCATGATCATTATCGACATCATCCTAAATTACATTATGGGAAAAACTGTTGTAAAATAAACATGATAGCAAAGATCGAGCTTTACCTCTACTTTTTAGAACGCCTTGGGGATACATTTATTTACATACTGTATGATGTGATATACACTTAGTATAAAATATCCAAGATTCACGTATTTGAATCACCAGTATTTCACAATTTTAGGCCACTTTGAAAGGTAATTAAACGGATTCGACAGGATATGTATTAGAACGTGTCCCTTTAACCTTGATGAGAAGCTGAAATCACATTGCAACCTAGAAATGCATGACAAGTAGAAAATGGATTTAAATAGAAGAGTTCTAAGTAGTTTTAAATAGTTTTTAAGTAGATCATTTAAAATAAAATGTTTCAGGAAGACTAATATTATAATTACTAATAGAAATAAAAATCACGAATAGAAATCAGAGCTCTTGATTTCAGTTTCTTTTCACAGGTGAATTAGTTGTTCTATCTGGCTGTTTACTTAAGTAAATAAGAGTTATTAAATCTTAATAAATAATAAAACATTGCTAATTAAATAATTCATTGACAAATTACTATTTATTAAGGTAAATAAGATTTGTTTATTTAAGATTTACTTAAATAAGTTGTACATGTGCCTTTCAAGAGTAAACATTGATATATGAAACCAAAATTTAGAAACTAAGATTAGATTTCCTTCAACAGAGGAAGGGAATTGTATATAACTCTGTTCAAGCTGTTGTTTTTTAAATGTGTTTGAAAATATGGACTTGAAAATGCTGGTCTTACTTGAGCCACCTTTAGTTGTTACTTATTAGGATGATAGCTCCACGTGTTAGTTTAAAAGTTACTGGCACTCAACCTGGGCCTGTATTTCTTCACTGGAATAACTTTGCTTAGGAAATTCCACATTGTGGGTGTTCATCTGATTTCACATGCATGAATGCTTCAATGCTTTCCCACTAGTTATCATTTAAATTCCTATTAGCCAGCATAACTCAAGCAGAAGAATTCAATGATGTCTTTAAAGATCACCTAAGTTATAGCTTAAGAAGACATTGTATTGTCACCCCCTTCCAAAAAAAGTGTACATTTAAATTGTTAGAAATCAACTCAATTTTGTTAACATGAAGGTGTAAGGAATAAAAACCATGACATAATAACCACTTCACATCCTTGTAGAGCAGACATTTGGAAACCTAAATTTTAGTTGTAGGAAGAAAAAAAAATTGTAATATCCTCCACAGTCAGCTCTCAGTATATTCCTAGGCTGACCATACCTAGTCTCCACTCTTAGGAGGCAGGTGTGTGTGTGTGTGTGTGTGTGTGTGTGTGTGTGTGTGTGTTTAGAGTCCATGGAATTCTGCTCAGAGAAGGAGAATAGAGGAAGAACACATAGAAGGTACCTAAATCTCCATAGGTCCTAGGGGCAAGGCTTAATTAAAGATTCTCAAAAGTTCAGATATCAATGTCCCCATCTTTTATATTAACTAATGTAGTTAGCAATGAAGGGAACATTATGTTAAACATGAGGTTTATTACCAGCCTAAGGGACAAGATTTTATATACATTAAAAATGACACTAGGGGCACCTGGGTGGCTCAGGTTGAGGGTCTGACTTCAGATCAGGTTATGATCTCACGGTTTGTGGGTTCGAGCCCTGCATTGGGCTGTGTGCTAACAGCTCAGAGCCTGGAGCCTGCTTCAGATTCTGTGCCTCCCTCTCTCTCTGACCCTCCCTAGCTTGTGCTCTGCTTCTCAAAAATGAATAAATGTTAAAGAAATTTTAATAATAAAAAATGACACTATTAATGAATTTAAACATTTCAACCTATATACAGAATCCCTTCAGATATTGCCCATATATTCATTGACAAATTCTATAAATGTAGAAAAGTAGAGATAATCGGAAGTTCATAGAAGCTCTATCTTCTCACGCGGTTGCCATTTCCCCCCTTTTTCTCTCAGAGATTCCGTCTTCCATGGGTCATGTTACTTTGTTGTTACAGAATTTGTTCAACTACACCCACACTAACCTGGTCATTTGTCCTTGTTCTTCTTTTTTTTTAAATTTTTAATGTTTTATTTATTTTTGAGAGAGAGATAGAGACAGCATGAGCAGGGAAGGGTCAGAGAGAGAGGGAGACACAGAATCTGAAACAGCCTGCAGGCTCTGAGCTAGCTGTCAGCACAGAGCCCCACGCGGGCTCAAACCCATGAACCGTGAGATCATGACCTGAGCCGAAGTCAGACGCCTAACCGACTGAGCTACCCAGGTGCCACTTCTTGTTCTTATCTCCAGTGGCAGCTGACTACCTCTGTTTTCCACTCATTTTTCCATCTCAATTATTGAGATTCTCAATTTCTTTGTATTCTTTCAGATCTTTCTTATCTACAATATGCTCTCAGAAATAGTGGGATATATTGGGCGTGGGGAGGAGAGAGCTATAGTTTGAAAACTCTCCCTCTGGCCTCACTACTGAGACATTTTTCTTCCCACCTTTTCCCTAGGATTGAGTGTTGACTGAAATAAGGTTGGTCCTGAGGTCACTGATCTGGTCATCAGATCATCATACTTACCAATTAATATATCAAATTGTTGTAAGGTGATTGGTCATAAGTGAGCAAGCACAGAGGGATTTTCTTTTTTTCTTTCACCATAACTAAATTTAGTTAAAAAATTATGATAATGACAGCAAACAACTTCTGCATATCGAATGCAATTTGTGAAATTTCAGCCTGTCCTGGTCTGCCATTTTCTTAATGTAAACCTTTTATTAGTGTATAACATAGTTAGGAAAGTACAAAAATTGTAAATGTACAGTTTAATATAGATCAATAGCTTGATGGATAAGTAGATAGATAATAAATGGTGATATCAGTAAGCCCAGGAACTCCCTCCTGGCCCATTTCACTTACTACCCACCCTCTCAAGAGTAACCACTTTTCTGACTTCTAACACCACAAATTAGTTTTGACCCTTTTAAAAATAACCTATACAGTGTATATTCTTTTGTATCCCTCAACATTTTACTTGTGAGATTCTTTCATGTGGTTGTTTGTATTTGTAGTTCATTTATTCCACCGTGGTATAATAATTTTTCATTGTATAAATTTTCTACCATTTATGTATCTTTTCTACTGTTGATTGACATTGGAATATTGTTAATGTTTTATTGTTATGGATAGTGCTACTGAGAACATTCTTGTCCATGTGTATTTTTTATCATAAAGCATGAATCTCTGTCGGGCTTATAGGAAGAAAAAAATTACCCAGACATAGGGGATAGAATATTTCCTAGGTGCTTCCAGTTTTCCAAAGTGGTTGTATAAATTTGCATTCATATAAACTGTATGTAATAGTTCCAGTTACACAACATACTTTCCAACACTTGATATTGTCTATCTTTCTTATTTTAGTCATTCTGGTGGATTTGTGGTTGCATCTAATCTGGGATTTCAATTTACATTCCTTTGATGAATTAATGAAGGTGGCAACTTTTCCTTTGATGAATTAATGAAGGTGGCAACTTTTTAATAAGTTTATTAGCCATTTGGAAATCTTCGTTTGTGACATACCTACTAAAATTTTTGGTCTAATTCTCTGTTGGATTTTCCACCTTTTTCATGTTGATTTATAGAAGTCCTTTATATGTTCTGAATGAGTCCATGTCAAATATTATGTATTGCCAGTATTTTCTCTTCTGCCTTTTCATTTTCTTCTTGGTATATTTTAATACAGTAATGTTATTACTTATAACCTACTCCAACTTATTATTTTTTGTGTCTTGCCTAAGATATTTTTGCTTACTCCAAAGTCATGAAAATATTTTATGTTTTTTTCCAAGAACTTGACTTTTATGTTTAGTTTTTCAATGTATTTGAATTAATTTTTGTGTATTATGTAACGTAGAAATTAAATTTATTTTTTTCCTATTAACTTAGCCAAGTACCATTAATTTAAAAGACCATAATTTTCCTCATTTCGTGGCAGGGTCAATCTCCTCATAAATTAACTGATCGTTTATGTGTGGGTCTATTTCTGAGCTTTTTATTCTTTTCAAGTGGTCTAATTGTTATGCTTACATCAAAACCATCATGCTTTAATTATTGTAGCTTTGTAATAATTCTCAATTATTTGGCTGCTTAAATTCTCTAGTTTTATTTTTCAAGTTTATCTTGGCTATTTTTGGTTCTTTGTATTTCCATATAAAATGTGAAATTTGTGTGGCTTGACTTACAGTTAAGGTATGTTCAATTTTGGTAAAGGTTTTAAGTATATTTGAAAAGAATGCACATTATGATGTTCTTTGATGCAGGATTTTACATGTATCCGTTAGGTCTGGTTAATTACTTGTGTTACTCAGAATTTCTGCTTCCTTAAAAGTTTTTTTCCCCCATCCCGTTGTCTTAGTTGATATTTACATGCTGCGTCCTTGTGCATAGTTCAATTTTTTTTAAGGACCCAGGGTTCTGAAATGCAATCAGCTGTTGAGAAATTCTGTTAACTTCTTTTAATATGATTGGAGATATGTTAATTTGCCTTCTTATTTTCTGCAGATTTTTGCTTTATGTATTTTAAAGCCATGTTATTGACTGAATACAGATTTAGAATTATACTACCTTTTCCTAGTCTAATCCCCAGTTTCTGTTTAAAGTATCCTTCTATATAAGTTAAGCCACAGTCAGAAAACAGAAACTACATTAAACAGATTTACTACAAAGAATTGTTAACTGAATTAAAAAGTGACTACTAAAAAGAATAGAAGGAGAACTCCAAGGATTATAGAGGGCCTAAAGCCAGCAGGCTACTCTTCTTAGAGCTGAGAGAAAGTGAACAAAAAAGGAATGTGGAACCTCAGAGGAGGTTCTGCAAGACTAAAATTCAAACCTCTGAGCAGAGGATGTAGCTGTCCCGGGAACTCTCTGCCCACAAATAATAACTAAAATGAGACTCCCTTACCTGGAAACTGGAAGAAAACTGAGGATGTGATGAAAAAAAAGGGGTCTTCACAAAAAGACCCCTTTTATGAAGGCCACAATAGCAGAGGTAAATGCTGCCTGGACTCTTGCACAATGGTGGCTAGATCCACAAGCTACTGGTTGAAATAAAACACTAGAAGGAAAAGTCCTTTCTTTTCCTTGCAGCTTTGCAGTGTCTCTCTAGTACCCTCTATTGGTGGCCAACTGGAAAAAGAGAAATGTGGTATGCAGAATTCAGTTCCAGTAAAAGTGGGTGAAGGATACTTTTGGAGTTGAGAGACAATAAATTAATAACTACCACACCCTCTTTATGTCTAGTAATGCTCCTTACAATAAAGTCTACTTTGTCTGATATGAGTTAGAGCCATCCCATTGTCCTAGTTGATATTACAGGCTGTGTCCTTGTGCACAGTTCTATTTTTAACCTTCCTGTGTTCTTATATTTCTATCATAAGCAGAATATAGCTGGGGACTGTACTTTTTCCAGTGTGATAACCTTAGACTCTTAATTAGAATATTTAATACTTTTAAATCTGAAGTAAATGCTGATACTTGTTGGTGTATATCTACCATATTGTCACCTGGTTTTTATTTGGCTCTTTTCTTTATTTCTTGCCTTTATTTTGGGGTCAATCAAAAATATTTAGTTTTTTCTTAATTAATTAGTTAGTTATACATTCTTTTACTACTCTTTGACATTTGTCCCCCAGATTAGAATATGAACCCTGACTTATTACAATCTAAATCAAATTCTTTTTTTTACCAAATTCCTACTAATTTTAGAACATTAGAATTCTTTGATTCCATTTACTTTTTCTCATCTTTTATATCATCATTGCCATTCTTTTAATTCTACATATATTTTAAGCTTGGTTGAAACATTTCTGTTATTGTTTTATACAGTCAATTGACTATCAATATTCATTTTATGTATATATGGTCATTATATTTAATTCTACAAGTATTCCTCATTCCTTACTGCAGTTCTTCCTTGCTGCTTCTTCATTCTCATTCTGCTCCTTCTGGGGTTCCAACTACATTTCTGTTAGATTTTTTCACTGTATTCCACATTTCTCTGAAGTTCCTTTCTGTGTTTTTCATTACTCCACTTTTCTGCCTAAATTCAGATATTTTCTGCTGTTCCCTGAATTTACTAATCCTGTCTTCTACTGCATCTAAAAGTCAGTTTGTGAAATCTATCTGATGAGTTAATCTCAGAATATGTATTTCTCAGTTCTAGAATTTTCATTTGATCCTTGTTTACACATTCTAATACTCTGGTAAAATTCCTTATCTTGTCACTCTCTATTGTTTGGATATTCAAAAATTACAGTTATTTTAAATTCTAGCCCATAGATAACTATGGGTGCATTTCTGTTGTTAACTTTTGGCTTCTTGGTTATGTTCTCTTGGGGAGTTTGGAGAGCATACTTAATAATTTTTATTAAAGACTGGATATTACATATAGAATATTATAGAGGATTCAGATGTATCTTCCTCTGTAACGAACTCACCCCTCTCTTCACTAGACAGATAACATGGAAGTTATCATAATTTCATCATGAACTGTTCCATGTTGAGGCTGGGTCCTGGAAAGAGTCTACCTCTGTCTCTGGTTCAAGGCCATTCCTCCTGCAGGTCCCTGTCACCAAGACTGCCAAAGTTTACATTGCCTTACGGTCTTTCCATTTAGGTCTTTAGCATTCTGCCTCATTAAGCCCTAGAAAATGGCATTTTTTTGAGGTGTTAAACAACTCTGTGTGATTTTTTATCACCCAAGGGTGTTTCTTCCTCAGTTTCAGTGCTAAGATTCTTAGTTCCCTCCCTATGCCCAAGTGGCAAATGCCCCCAGGATAAAAATGGCTGTATAGTCCCTCCATTTCTCATTGCCTCCCCAACACCCTAGTACACTCAAACAGCAGGTATTTTATCCTGCATTTCTGTTTTTTGTTTCTCAACAATTATTCTGATCTGCTGCAAACTACTCTCCTTCACCCATAGCAGAAATTGACACATAACCACATAGTTTGAATGATATATTTTGGCAGATTCAGATTGAAAAAATTAGTAATTTAAAAGCATGCCTTTTGTTAAGTTTGATATACATCAAAACTTTTTTGTAAGCAGTTCTTTGACTTCATGGTTCTCTTTTTCTAAGATTAATTAGGAAAATATTAGTGGATAATTAATATACAATCAGTTTTCAAATATTTCTGCATTCCACAAACCTGTAAATCTTCATTAAGTGCAACTGAAACCTGATTGAACAAGTAAAAAAATGTATTTCTAAACTATTTTGATATCTCCTCTATCTTAATTCTAAAATTAATTTCTCCCTCAGACAAATGCATTTCTGCAAAATAAGTATCATTACTTATACTAGAAAAAGATTCAAAAGAAATCTTCAAATAATAACACTAAAGAACTATAAAAGGAAGAAATTAAATTATTACTTTTCTTTATCTATAGACGTATTTTTTTTATTAGAGGGATAAGGGGCAGTGTGGTTTGTATGGTGGGAGAGGGGCAGAGACCTCTAACTCCATTTACCCCCATTTTATATTCCAGAAGACGGTAGAGGAAAACTGGCTATACTTTGAAATGAGGCTAGGTGTTTCAAACCTGGGAATGGGTAGGAGGGGATCTGTGCTTTCAGCAACCTGAGATAGAAGAAGAGGGGTGTGGAGGGGGTGAAAGGAAGATGCATGGTACTTATCAACTTGTACCTTTCACTGGGAAGACAGCAGCCAACAGTAGTCACAGGCTTATAAACTGGGTCTGCTCCCTTCAAAAGGGAGGCAGTGAAGTCAAGTTAAATATAAAAAAGTTATTTGTGCAACAACAACTTAAATTTATATGAGATCCAAAGAGTTCTATTTGAAAGTACCTCATAATTACATCATCTTTAGTAAAATATCAAACTGAAAATCTTGAAAGAAATCAAGTAAGCCTTACTTTTGACTGGAACATTTATGTGAAATGGCTTGGCAATCATTGATAGGTAGATAAATAAATATCTTTCTCTTTCTCTTCCTCTTTCTCTTCCCTATCAGGTTCAATGTAAGTGAAAGACAACATTAGGCCATTGATCCTCAGACAAATCATGTGAACAATCTTATCCAGCAGCTTCTGAAGGGTTAAAATGACCCTTCTAATAGGAAGGACAGTTTAGGAATTAAGTTGAAACGCATTGTAAACATATTAGAAAATAATATAATGACAACACTGATAGTTTTATTATATAATATGTTGGGAGATTAGAGGATTTCTATGTTCACTCTGCCTATCTTCACCTCTACTCCAAAAGGTACTTTACTTTACAGAGATTTATAATGATCTTAGGTGAAAATAAACATCCATTTCAGCCTCAGGGGTAAATAATTTAGCAGCAGTCTCATCTTCATGCCTCAAGTTATACTTGTGAGGTAAAAGTGGCAAATATTATTAACTATTCATTCATTACCTGCCTTTTTAAAGATCATATAATATTTGGTTAGGCATGTACGAGAGCAAAGGAAAGTAGATCAGCTCTCTCTATTTGTGATTGTTATTCTCTTATTTTACTGACTGCTCTCTAGGACTCAAAATCCTCAGGGAGGAAATGTTGTGAAATTCATTTTTTGTGGAAATATTAGTTGCCACCTTGTTGAAATTTAGAAAGAAAAGTTGTGTGTGTGAGTGTGTGTGTGTTCGTATAAACAGTTTCACAATGAATTGCAAAGTGATGATAATTAAACATTACTAGTATGTTTATGTGTAAATATTTTATGTTTATAATTTGTTCATAATATAGTATACATACTATATTTAACACCATAATAGTTAAGCTTTGTAGAGCCTTATTATGTGCCAGATAATGCATTAGTCTCTAACATGTGTTGTTTTGTTAATCCTTTAATAACCCCTATGAGGAATGAATTCATTTTCATGTTTTACGGATGAAGAAACAAAGATCTATCAAGTTAGTTTCTTCAGTAAGAAACAGAGTTAGCATTTAAACCCCTTTCTCTCTAAGTCCAAAAGGCATGCCCTGTCCTCTATGCTACTTTGATTCTTAAGCTTGGAACACCCTTCCAGAAAAGACAGATAGCAGCTCTTATCTCTTGCTTTCAAGCTTCTATGAAGCAGAATCCATTTTGTTCATCTTTGTAAATCCCCAAGGAATTAGCCCAGTAATTTCACCTAGTAGGAACCCAACAAGTGTGTGTTTACCAAATGGATGAATGATACCAATAATCCATCCTTATAAACTTTGTTTTGGGGAAGGTAAGATAAGACCTTAAATGTTTCCTTAGCATCAACAGCTAATGCAGCCTCTGTCTTCCTGGCAGTCTGCTTCATCAGTGCCAACTCAGGGACCAGTTGTATCTCAACAAAATAAAGCATACGAATGCATTGGCCCAGGGCCAGCATGCTCACCAGACCACTGTGTCAGACTATCCTGGAACAGACTGACCATGAGCATGCTTAGGGCACCTGTAAATAGCATTACCCAAAAATAATTTTCTGGAAAAATTTGCTCTAGCATTTAACAGTTCAAAAAAGTAGTCACCATGATGTCTGAAGCTTGTTGCACATTTTAAAATTTTACTTATAGTTGGGCATGATTTTTACCAATTTATTTATTTGTTTGTTTATTTATTTTACTAATACATTTAATTTCAAGTGGTAGGAGGGTAGAGTGGGAGAGTTAGGAAGTAGTGCATATATAGTAACCATATTAATGCTTTGGACCTCTTGTTATTAAATATGTCCTCCTCTGGTTATTAAATATGCAGATAACTATGCATCACCCCAGACCTAGTGAATCAAAATCTGGGGGGCCTGATAGAGACCAGAGAAGCCTCAGGGGATTCTGATGCATACTAACATAGGGTCTCCCACTGAATCATAAACTCTTTGAGAGTAGAGAAGATCTCTGGTTCAACATTGCATCCTGATGCTGACCCAGATCATGACAGAGAGTAGTTCCTTAGTCACTCATGAATGAATAATTGAATGAATTAATGAATTCTTAAAAGGTAGATATTTTTAAGTCACCATGTCAATCTACTCTTATCTTGACACAATGAGTTTTTGCTTCCAACTAATGAAGATACTATGTGTTTTAACAAGTAAGTTTTGATTATATTTAAAGTAATGTGGACATGATGGAAACCTAGAACCAGAACCTGTAGACCAACTTCAGGTCTTACTGTTACCAGCAATGAGGATGTACCCTCCATGCCCTTATCCCCAAAATGAAGGAATTTGAGCAGGTATGCTCTGTGCTTCCCTTCTATTGCTAAATATTTAGTTTTCATATTTTTAAATGTTTGAAAATAAAGGCAGTGCCTGTTACTTAAATGTTTTTGTATACTTTTACTTAATCTGTATTTCTTGAAAGCACAGGTTTTACTTTTTCAAAAAATGAGGATACATGAAGTCAAGAAACAACAGAGTATTTCAGAAAAATACATGTTTTTATCAAATAGTTTAGTGGTGGTCAACCCTCCATCTAAGCATTCTAGTAATACCATAATTTGGGAAGAGAAAATCACCATTTAGCTATCATCATAGTTAAGATTGTTCAGGCAAGAATCATCAGTGGATGCTAAACTGAGAGAGGGAAGTTTAATGAGGAGTAGAATAATTGTATGGTCTCAAAGTGTCTCCCTAGAGACTGCTTTTAAGTTGCAACCAGGAAATCTAACATGTTGACCAGGTGATTAAAATTGACATTACCCAAGAAACACAAGTGGACATTGTATACCTCCAAATGTGATACCCATAGAAAGACACAATATCATTTTGTACTATTCTGACTGGGTATGCTTAACCAAAATCTAATCATGTAGAAATATCAGACAAACCCAAATTGAGGTAGATTCTATAAAATATCTATCTCACACTCTTCAAAAATGCCAATGCCATGGAAGACAAAAAAAGGCTGAGGAACTGTTTTAGAGCAACAGAAACTGAAGAGACATGACAACTACATGCAATACATTATCTTACACTGGAGGAAAAAATACTAAAAGGACCTTATCAAGACAACTGACAAAATTGGAATCAGAACTATAGTTTAGACCATAGTATTGTATCAGTATTAAAGTCAATACATTTGATAAATATATTGTGTTACATAAGATAATTATTGATCTTAGGAAATGTGCATGGAATTAAGAAGGGCTAATGAGGCATGATGTGTACAACTTACTCACAAATGATTCCAAAAGAATAACTAATAAGTGTGTGTGTGTGTGTTATCTGTCTATACCTGTCAATACTACACTAACACACACACACACACACACACACACACACACACACACACACAGGAGAGCATTATATATGTGGTCAAAAAGTTTAAAATTGGTTGGCAAATATGGGTAAAGGGCAATTGAGAGTCCTTGATATTATTCTTATAACTTTTCCATAAATTTAAATTATTGCCAATAGAAAGCTGGGCTTTTTATTTTGTTTTCTTTTTTAATATACAGTTCCCACTTCTGGATAGATTTAACTTTAAAATATATTTGAAAGCAATTAAGTAATTCAAAAGATAGAGCAAAAAATATTAGGGGTGCCTGGATGGCTCAGTCATTTGAACGTCTGACTCTTGGTTTTGGCTCAGGTTATGATTTCATGGTTCTTGGATTCAAGCCCCACATCTGGCTCTGTGTTGACAGTATGGAGCCTGCTGGGAATTCTGTCTCTCTGTACCTCCCCTACTCTCTCTCTCTCTCTCTCAAAATAATAAGCCATCTTAAAAATATGAAATCATGATTACTGTTCATTAATTTTGTGACTCTACAAACAAACACTGAGCTATCCAATATATGTTTTTTCATTTGGAAATGGCAATTGTGATATCAATTCACTTTGTGTATTATGGTGGGAGGCAGTGGAGTGAGGTAGAAAGAACTGTGAGAGCTGCAAGGTATGGTTTATAAACACTGATTTGCTGTGTGATCATGAACAGTTCATTTCACCTGCCCAAGAATCCATTTCTTCATCAACAAAATAAGATTAGATATGAGTTTGTTGAAAGTCTCTCCTCCTACAATTCTGAGTTATAGTTTAAGAAATAAAATGTGAAAATCTAAGAATTAAGAACTGTATCAGCAGAATTAAAGAGTTAACCAAAGTTAAAGATAGAAAAATTTCTTTACACATCTGTACAGTCTTGGTTTCTTAAGTAAATGGAAACTTAGAGCACTTCAATAAAAGAACAGAGCAATATTTGCCAAGAAACAGAACAAAATTTGAACTTTCTCTAAGGATATCCATGAATTTGACAGGCTGATTATATTTATGTTTCAAAGAGAAATGTAGCCAGGAGTGCCTGGCTGGCTCAGTCCAAAGAGCATATGACTCTTGACCTGGGGTTGTGAGTTTGAGCACCACATTGGGCATAGACTTTACTAGAAAAAATAAATAAACTTTTTAAAAATGTAGCCAAAGATCTGTGAGATACACTGAAACATTACTTCTCCTACCTGCTACAGCAAATGAATTATTGTTTTTTACAATCAAATTAGATTGAAGACTTTAGAGAAGTATAGTCATACCCCCATGGACTATACTTATAAAGGTAACAAGTTGCACCATCATCACTTTCCCAAAATGGTCTTAATTTTCTAATGCTTTTGGTTCTATATGAGCCATACTTTCTGACAACAAAGAATCAGGGAAATAAATTATTTGTTCCCTAACAATGATTAAACTAGAAGAGACCATGGTAGGTGTGTCATAAATATTGTTAACTTAAAATAGCAAGCAATAAAAATAGAAGAAAGAAAGAAAGAAAGAAAGAAAGAAAGAAAGAAAGAAAGAAAGAGAAAGTAAGAAAAAGATAGATGAAGGAAGGAAGGAAAGTAGGAAGGAAGGAAGGAAGGAAGGAGGGAGGGAGGGAAGTGAAAAGAAGGAGGAAGGAAGGGAGGGAGGAAGGGAGGAAGGAAGGAAGAGAAGAAAAGAATCAGGATGACACAGTACCTGGAAAAGTTTTCAATGGTGAAGCCAGCTGGCTTCTATTTAGGTGACTTTCAACTAAACTGTCTAGGCTTTTGTAATGTGGTACAGCAAGTGGGGACAAAGATAATTTTGAATTTTTTGTTAAATGTGCAGTAAGATACAATCTTCTATTTGTCCAATCGACAAATAGTTATTGAGTACTTCTTCCATGTCAAGCACATACTGAAAATGATGCATTCTCTCACAGAGTTTATATTCTGGTGGAGGAAGATAGATACTAATGAAACATAAGTAGACATCACTGTAACAAGTGATGACTGGGGGTGGTTACTTTAATTCATCAAAGAAAGTTTCTTTGATAACATTTAGGCTATGATCTAAGTAACATGAAACACAGTAAAGAAAACATCCCAGCCCAACTAGTACAAAGGCTCCAAGGTAAGAATGTACTTGCTAAATTAGCAGAATAGAATGAAAGCTAAATGGCTGAAACATAGTAGAGAAGGGAGGAAAGACATGATGAGTTTTCAGAGGGAGAAGAGGCATAAGAGATTTGTATTCTACTCTAAGGGTTACAGGCAGCCCTTGAAATGTTTTAATCAGGAAAGTGGTGAGATCCAATTTTCCTTTAAAAGTATGATTTGTATTGCTGTGTGTGGGAGGAAGCCATTGTAATAATCTAGGCAGGAGATCTTGGGGCTTAGAGGAAGGTATTGTCACGGATATGCAAAGAGATGGAACTTTGAAACAAAGAGTCCATGGGACCTGCTGATGGATTGGAGGATGGTGGGTAAGTGGGAAAAAAAGGAATGGAATCAAAGATAACTTGTAAAGTTCTCTGGATGGATGTGTGTGGGGGGAGGGGGGGAGAATATACTAGAATGAGGAAGACTGGAAGAGGGGTAGTTTGAGGGAATGGAAATTAAGAGATTTGTTTTGGGCTTAATTTTAAGATTCGTATTAGACAAGTCAAGGAGAGATGTCACATAGACAGTCAGGTATACGATTTTGAAATTCTGAGAGTACACAGGGGCTAGAGTTAAGAGCATTTGATGACATTTGAAGCTAGCTATAGGACTGGACAAATCACCTAAGGAGACAATGTAGTTGGAGAAGAGAAATGGCTCCAGCTCTCAGATGGAACATAAGAGGAAGAGCCAACCCAGAAGCCTGAGAATATGGGGCCAGTGAAATAATAAGAAAAAAGGAAGAGCATGGTGTCATAGAAGATGAGAAGTATTCTGGGACACCCGGGTAGCTCAGTCAAGCATCCGACTTTAACTCAAGTCATGATCTTATGGTACATGAGTTTGAGCCCTGCATAGGCCTCTGTGTTGTCAGCACCGAGCTGCTTTGGATCCTGGGTCCCTCTCGCTGTCTGTCACTCCCCCGCTTGTGTGCATGCATGCTCGCTCGCTCTCTCTCTCTCTCTCTCTCTCTCAAAACTAAACATTAAAAAAATTTTGTAAAAGTGTGCTGCTGAAGAGTGTCACTTGTGAAGAGTGCTGCTTCACGCTTTGGTAGATGAGAGTCTGGGGCCAGCAACACGGAAACCATTGAGGATCCTTAACATTTTTCTTTTCTTTTAAAAATTGTTTTTGAAAATAGTTGACACACAATGTTACATTAGTTTCAGGTGTATAACATAGTGATTCAACTTCTCTATATGTTGTGCTCTGCTCACCACAGTGTAGCTACCATCCGTCACCCTATGAGGCTGTTAAAATATCTCTGACCATATTCCCTGCTATTTCTTTGTACAAGAGCAGTCTTAATGGAATGGCAGAGACTGAAGTCTGAAGAGAATGGCTTGGGAAGAGAATATGTGATGAAAAGGCAGATGGAGAGAATATAAAAAATTATTTTCAGCCATTTTGCAGTGGATGGAGCAATAGGGGATAGCAGCAGGAAGATGTGGAGGTAGGGGAGTTTGCTTCTTTATTTGTTTTTCTTAAAAGTATTGCTGTGGGGCGCCTGGGTGGCTCTGTCTGTTTAGAGTCTAGCTCTTGATTTCAGCTCAGATCATGATCCAGGGTCATGAGATCAAGCGTTGTATTAGGCTCCATGCTGGGTATGGAGCCTGCTTAAGATATTTTTCTCCCTCTCCCTCTCCCTCTCCCTCTCCCTCCCTCCCTCCCTCTCTCTCTCTTTCTCTCCCTCCCTCCCTCCCTCTTTCCTTCTTTCCCTATTTCCCTCTTCCCCTCTTCCCCACTCTCTCTCTCTCAAATAAAATTTTAAAAAGGTTTTGCTAGATGAGTGTGCACATCAATAGGATTAAGCAAGAGAGGAAGAGGTGATATGGAAAGGTCACAATTCTAAGAGTACAGTCATTGAGAGGATAGAGATGTGGGATCCAGACACAAGGTTTAAACTTTGAAAGCCAAGGGATGTTCCAGGAGGCTGCTTGTGTAATGACCTCACCTCTTCTCTTAATTTATGTGCCACTGCATAGATTATTTCATTTGATTCTCACATAATTCCCATGTATCCAATCATTTCCATTTTCAGAGGAGAAAAATAAAGTTTAGAGAAGTTGGATAATTTCTCCCAGAATCTTCAGTTAGTAGATAATAAATCCGGAATTCAAATCTTTCTTGCAACTCTAACCTGAAGCCTCTTTTCACTACAAAATACCTTGATGAAGCCACCTTTTTAAAGCTCTTTTCAAAGCAACATGACAAATGTTCACAGTGTACCAGATGCAAGAAATACAGTTGCTTTGATGCCATTATTCCCATTTGGAAACTTAGTGATCAGCAAATTGTTTGGTAATTTCAAGTTGGAAATTCCTGGAATCCACTAATATGGTAGTTTAATATCCACATCATTGTTTTCTAAATTGAATGACTGCTGGAATATAACAGGGCCACACTTACAGTTGCAACTAATTAGCTAGTGAAGTAGATCTAAAATCTAATGCCTTTCTCAACACATTTGGTTCATATACTTGCTAACCAGAAATTGCAATTCATTTTGTTACCATCTTAAATGGAGTTCTATGCAGTGAAAAAGCAGTAAAGTTAAATACCTGATTATTAAATTTTAAAAAAAGTTAAGGTGGGGGAAATACAAATCCCAATCAAATTGTGGTGCAATACAAAGGAATTGAATTTAACAGCAGATGTCCTGGGTTCAAGTCTTAGATATAGTAAACTCTCTTGGAGATCTCTTTCAAGTTGTTTGATTTTTTGATTTCCTCATTAGTAAAATGAAGGTAATAATACTTAGGCAAAAGAGTTGTGAGAAACAACTAGGATAATCCAATGAGATAACTTTAACCTTTAGCGTGTTTTTTAAATTTATTTTGAGAGATAGAGTGCGAGCAGGCACAGGGCAGGGAGAGAGGGAGACATAAAATCTGAAGCAGGTTGCAGGCTCCAAGCTGTCAGTGCAGATCCTGAAGTGGGTCCCAAACCCAGGAACCATGAGATCATGACCTGAGCTGAAGTTGGATGATTAACTGACTGAGCCATCCAGGTGCCTCACAAAGAGATAACTTTATAAACTGGGAGTACTTGTTGGTTGCTATTATTATTTATATGATACTACATGGTGTGCTTTCTCTTGTATTTCTGAACAAGCATTGTGCACCAAATTCATTCTCCGTTTTGATAATGATGACTATGCCTTATGAGTACTTGCATAAAAGAAAAGAAAATCGCCTGCATAGGAACACCTCTCATTCTGCCTATTCTAAAAAACAAATTTCTTGAAACTGCATCAGTCACATTTTCCCACAGAAGCATGTCCATTATTGCTACCATAGTACTCACTTCAGCCACGTACTCATTTGAATAACAAATGTGCATTGAGGGCCTATTATATCCCAGGCTCTGAAGGAACTAGACATGAGGATAGTAAAAGGATTGTGACACATTTCCACTTCTCCAGTAGTTCTCAGTATAATACAAGACTGTCTCCTCTGTATATAGTTGTTTATCTATACATCCCTCCTCTCCACGTTCTACTTCTGCCTCCAGTTATGAGCTCCAGAATGCTGAGACCCTGTCTTGGTCATCTTTAGCTTTCTTTATTTTGCTGATTACAATTTGTTGCTCATAGTAGGTGTTCAATGCATAATTATTGAAGAAATATTTTTAGTGTGTTTTTGAAAATATCAAGGTATACTAGTGGACTAACAAGCAAGATGTGTTTTTCTCATAATGTTTCTCTGGTTACATTTAACTGCAAGTTAAAATTAGATCCTTTTCTTTTTTTTTTAAGAAAGAAAACCATAGCAACTGTGATGTTGAATGTTTCACAGAGCACATTTTTAAGGATTTTTCTTTTTCTGAATTGCTTATGTTTGAGCTGCCTATTTCAATCAAAATTCTAATAAATAATTTGTGGTACTAATAGCCATATAAACCACCAATTGTATTGATGAAGCAATGGAAACGCCCACATAGAAAAGAATGCTTGATAAAATATTTGAAGAAAAAAATAAACATGTTGAAAATCCACTGGATATATTTAAATGGTTACTCCCTAGAAATGGTTGAACATTAACCTCTCTTTGTTTCTTATATTTGTATTTATTATAAAATCTTGGAGTTGTTCTAATATTTCATTTACGTATTTGCTGGAGATCTTTTTTAAGATATGTGTCTATGAGAAAATCAATTTTACAGTTACTGTCTTCTAAATTAAAGAATGGACATTTTTACAGAATGTTATCAGTGAATACTTCTTTGACA
Organism: Hyaena hyaena; assembly: GCF_003009895.1. Classification (NCBI taxonomy): domain Eukaryota; kingdom Metazoa; phylum Chordata; class Mammalia; order Carnivora; family Hyaenidae; genus Hyaena; species Hyaena hyaena. The sequence goes on along the minus strand of NW_024080744.1, from coordinate 3,655,868 downwards.
TACATAATGATTGTCTAATAGTTTTCTCTAAAAGTATTTTTATTGAAGTAATGATTAAAGTGTAACTCAGTGCCTCAGGAACACTGACTAATGTCATGTTAATCAACTTGACTACTAAAAAAAAATGAAGAGGTTGATAGTTTAAATCTAGTTGGTACATGATTCACTTGAACTATCAAAGAAGAAAATGTACTTTATCCAGGACCAAATTTAAAATAATTTTTTTTTAAATCTAGCAAAACATCTCAGAAACTACTTTTGCAAAGTTACAGGCCATATCCTTATAAAAATCCAATTTTGTTTCTCTTAAAATGTGTAAATTAGCCTTTGATTCACAGCATCCATATTGATCAACATCTATTGAATGCCTACTCTATGCAAAGTGCTGAACTAATGTGAAGATAAGTAAAGCATATTTCTGCTTTTAGGGAGCTCATTGGAAGAAATAAGTCATTCACGCATAACTGCAATGTAGAAAATAAGTGATACAAATGTTTTAGGCAGTCTGAGGAAGGAGAGATGGATAATTTCTAGCTAGGTTTGGGCAGGTAGAATGAGGTGGGAACAGGAAGATGGAGAATTCTTAGCAGACAGACTAAAAATGAATATCTTTTGGAAGTAACAAGTTCAGCTTGACTTAAGAGCAGTTTATAGAAGGAGTGCTAAATAAGTCTGGAAACACACATTGGGCTAGGTGGTGAAAGGCCTTGAATTCCAGATTATTTAAATGGAGTTTTATAATATTTTTAAAAAGCTATAAATGAGCAGTTGCATAACCCTTCTGGAGATATGCAACAATTTTTTATAAAGAATAGGCTCTAAATCTTAAAGTCACCTGATTTGTAACCAACACTGAAAAATATTGATTAAGCTGTACCATACGTTATCAGCCTGAACATTTAGGCCTTTTTCAGACATTCAGATATTTATTCTGGTTTTTTGAGGGGGGCTGGATTATTATTTCTTGTATAAGTTTGGAATAGTTGAACTTCCAGATGTTTAAAAACGAAATATCTACCCTCTGATTTATTCCTTCGGAGTGTTTTTTTTCTTCATTTTATTATTGTTTCTTGTACAAAATTGCACTGAAGACCAAAATTATGATTTCTGTAAATGGTTTAAGGACTGATGCAGACATATTCAGATTCCTGTTTCTTTCGAGCAATAAAACTTTCCATCTTGCAATGAAAAAGGGCCTGGGAAGGAATATTGGAGTGGGCACTTTGAAGGAAAAATAGTCAGGGGCGGGGGGAGAAAGCAGGGGAGAGAAAGGAAAGGAGAGCAATTATCTTCTAGAAGAAATGGTCATAAAGATAAGTTTACACATGTATATGTGTTCAAGAAATGTGAAATAAATGCAGAAGAGATAGGTAATGCTGCTGTATATGCTAAAAATGTTACTAACTACAACCAACCATAGATATTATGATACATTTTAATCATAGGTTCTTGAAAGTAGAGAGCTTAGAAAAGATACATGGAAGATACAATGAAATTTTGGAGTAGGTCACCCACAAGCAATCCCTGTTTATATTTTGCAGTCTATTGTAAGAATGAATATTAATCCTTAAAATCAAATATTTTGAATTAAAACAAGTGTCAACAGCCACATCTCTTTTGCTTCACAAATAGCATTAGATGAAGAAGGGAACATTAAGTATAATTTCTATAATATTCATTAGAATCCATTTGTATTCAGAACTTAGCCACATTGTGATTTATAAATTTTACTCAAAATTTCATACAACATTTACAAAAACTATATAATGCGAGTACCTGGGTGGCTCAGTCAGTTAAGTGCCTACCTCAGCTCAGGTCATGATCTTGCAGCTCATGAGTTTCAGCCCCACATTGGGCTCTGTGCTGACAGCTCAGAGTCTGGAGCCTGCTTCAGATTCTGTCTCCCTCTCTCTCTCTCTGCCCCTCCCCCACTCATGCTCTGTCTCTCTGTCTCTCAAAGATGAATACACATTAAACTAAATAAATAAATAAACTATAGAATGCTTATCTGGGGTATTGGAGTTGTGCTACTTCCATTTCTACATCTTGCTACTGAAAGAAACTTTTTAGTATAGTTGTATATTTCTAGTGTTCATCTACCAAAGATCCTAATTCAAGGACTGAAGCTAACTTTTACTCAACCCAAATCATATGTGGCACAAAAGCAAACATAAGATAGAGTGATGGCCAACACAGTTTTCCCCTCACCACTCTGACTAGCCACATCAGTGGCCCAAAAAATATATTGGATGCCATCCATGATTCCAAGAGAAGAAAGACAACAGAGCCTTGTACAAAGTAATGCTGTGTTAATGGGGCCTATGATTCCCAGTCATGGAGATCTCCTTAATATTGAGCATAATACAGACTGGCAAAATTTTATTTTTTTAGGTATTTTTCCCCATAGACACACAACTCTAATATTGTCAGTATAGCTCTTCAGGAGAAATATTCTAAACTTTTAAACTTTTACAAATTAACATTCAAGACTGCAATTACTGGAATTATTGAAACTTGATTTTTCCTATGAGATAATGTGGACCATCACAGTAGGGTTTTTGATATGTCCGTGTTTCACCTAAGCCCTTTCTGATGACACAAATGTGTAATGGTAGGGAGAAGAAAAGTACCCCAAAGGTTACAGCTATATATACAGTTTTGGTTTGTCCTTTACTTTCCTTGAGAATTACTGATCAGGGGCACCTGGGTGGCTCAGTTGGTTAAGCACATCCAACTTTGGCTCAGGTCAGGCTCAGATTATATCTCATGATTTGTGTGCTCTAGTCCTGCATCAGTCTCTGTGCTGACAGCTCTGAGCCTGCTTTGGATTCTGTCTCCCTCTCTCTCTGCATCTCCCCTGCTGGCACTCTGTCTCTCCAAAAATCATTTAATCATTTATTCATTACCAGGTCAGAGTTCAGGATGTTGTAAAACTTTTCTATAGGCAAACTACTATCTTCAAACAAAAGAAAATAATCAACAACTTTAATAAAATTATTAAGTTTTGAAAAGAAACTCAAGACTTTATCTTCAGCTAGGTACTGTCCTTGTGGTAGATGAGAAGAAGCACAAATGTTGGCTTTTATGTCATTGCTATCTTATTGTCACCCTCAGCCCTTATTTCTTGCATTTTTTCTTTTCTTTGTGTTCTGATGTAAGTTCTATCCTCAAGAACAGCATGCTAATAGAGGAAGAGAGTGGAGAAGTCTAGGAGTAGAGAATGGAAGTCTTAGGGAGGAAATAGCAATCCATGTTGTATTATATAGTGGTTAAAAAACTACGGACCAGGGCACCTGGGTGGCGCAGTTGGTTGAGTGTCCAACTTTGGCTCAGGTCATGATCTCATGGTTCGTGAGTTCCAGCCCCACATCAGACTCTCTGCTGTCAGCACAGAGCCCACTTTGGATCTTCTGTCTGCCCCTTCCACCCCGCTCTCTGCACCTCCCCCACTCATGCTCTCTCTCAAAAATAAATAAACATTTAAAAAGCCAATGATCAATAATATGACATAAATAAGCAACTTACCTTCTCTATCCCTTAGTTTCTTTGGAAAATGTTGGTTCTTATTCCTATATACCCTACAGAGTTTCTAGGACAAAAGCTGATAGGTAAAAGAGTCTCAAAGAAATAGGATCCAATGATACTACATAATTTTAAGTCTGAGAACATTTTATATTTTGAAACTAATCTAACATCAGAGATAGTATGGCTTTGAATCTAAAGACTATTAGTTATTATATTTTTGAGCATTAATGATTTAAGAAACTGTTTCATCTTTATAGAAGTACAGCATTGATAATATTGCTACAAAAGTATTAATACTGTAGACTCGAGATGGCTACACATTAATGTGAGGTTGAAGGTCATGTTCTGCTATCAAATCAGTTCTGAATAATTGTTATCTTTAAAGCTGTTTAAACTTGAGATTTTCATTACTAATAGAAGGAAGAAATTGAGGAAACATTGTGCTTACAACATTTCTGAAGCTTTTCAGAGGAAGCAGCTGTGGTTTCTTTAGAATCCCAAGTCTATTATGCAGGTTAGCAGTATATTTTATAATGAGTTCTAGACCACCTGCCTTTCTGAGAAATTAATATTGAGATGAATTTTTTTGGTCTTCTTTCTGTCCTAGTGCCTATGTATAAGGTTTTCCTATTCAGTGAGTTTGGGCACCCCATAAAAATGTTCATTCAGTGTTGTTCAACTATAGATGATTATTTTTAAAGACATTGTCTAAATGTGTTTTCAACAAATTCTTGGTGAGTTTTGAGATTGAAACATACACTTCTCTAGTAAAACTGTCAGCAGATAATGTACATACAGTTTTACTTTAAGGTAGTAAATACTCATAATGAATAAAAAAATGTTTCAAATGAATTTGACTATAGTTTTAAACCATTGTAACTTCAAAATATTGTTTTAATTATTTTCCTTCTTCTCACCCTTACAGGAGTTTCAGAGGGGAATCAATGGATTCAGGAAGCAGTAGGAATTTGGAAAATATGGTGAATAGGGACTATCCTGATCAGCTTGTCCCAAAGATAAACACAAACAAGAAAATGTCTACCTTAGCAAACCAGCCACGCATCCTGGAAATGTCACAAGAAGTTAAGAAAAGTTGTGGAGATAAACAGGTAGAAATCACAGTCGAAAGAATAAAAATAGCAAAGAGCATCAAAGAAAAACAAAGCAAAGATTTAGAGAAAGTGGCCTTTAAAAGAAAGGCAGAAAATGAAGAAAAGCCAGCTGGAAAAAAAGAGGCAAAGATAATGGAACTTGACAGCACGTTGATCACCTTGCCTCTGCCTCACATCCCCTTAAAAAATATCATGGATGTGGAGGCGAAGTTGGTCTATGTCGATGAAGAGGGCGTGAACTATGAGTTTGTAGAGTCCTTCATGTCTACTGGGATTCGACCATCATGCCAAGCTGCTGAAATTGCAGACCCTTTGCATGTAGCTAATTGCAACTTTCTACCTCAGATTGACAAATGGCTTCAGGTAACCTTAAAGGATGCCAGCTCTTGCTACAGACAAAAGAAATACGCCGTGGCAGCAGGACAGTTCAGAACAGCATTGGAGGTATGGGATTAAAGAATATGTAGATTGGTGACAGGAAGCTGTGAAATGGAAAGTGTGATTACATTGAGCAGCTCTGATCATACTGTAATAAACAGTGATCATGGAGTTAAAATATTGAATGATTTCAGGATTATACAATTTCCAGTTTACATAAAGCAAATAAGATATGCCTGCAAATTATATGCCTGTGTGCACTTGACATATAGAAAGCACCCCAAAAGCAAACTTCATGGTTTTTCTTGGTTAACAAACTCTGCAGTGAATGGCAACATATAAAAATGCAGTTGGTTTTGTAATTTAGATGTATACCTATAAAAGCCATAAAGTTTTAATACAGTGGTGGTGGGTAGAATATAGATTCCCTCTCTAGAAATAGGCAGTTAATGAGTATATGAATTTCCCCTTTTGATATGTAGTTTTCATGATTAAATGTAACCATCTTTATGGTTTAGCATGGGCTGATAATTTATGCCTGATACTTATTAAAAATAAAATAACACCATTTTACTTTATCATCAAATTTTACTTTCCTTCCCCTTCTAGTGAGCTTTATAAATATTTATTTTTCCTCTTTGCAAGCAGGTAAATTGGTCAGTATTGTTTGTGGCATAAAGAAATAGCCCATGGACTAAAACAAACTTGGAAATCACCACTAAAACACAAAATTTGTGGTGGGAAAAATTGTTCCAACTTATGACTCACTGAACCTATAAAAGGACCAAAGTATGTCACTAAAAGTCCTACTGGCCTGACAATATTGGTGACTGCATATTTCATTAATTACAAAAAAATTGTAATGCATTCTACATGTGCTTGGTGGCCACTAGAGAATAAAAAATGGTTTAAAACATGGTCCTTTTCCTCTACCAGTCTGGTGAGGGAGACAAACAGGTAAACCAGTTAAAAAGAGATAGCATAAGGGGCGCCTGGGTGGCTTAGTTGGTTAAGCGTCCGACTTTCGCTTAGGTCATGATCTCGCGGTTCGTGGGTTCCAGCCCCGCGTCGGGCTCTGTGCTGACTGCCAGCTCAGAGCCTGGAGCGTGCTTCAGATTCTGTATCTCCCTCTCTCTCTGACCCTCCCCTGCTCATGCTGTCTCTCTCTCTCTCTCCTAGGAAAAAAAAAAGAGAGATAGCATAAAAGGGCCATGGATCTACCATAAGACAGGAAGAATGAGCAGAAGTTAAATGTGACGTGTTTGTGATAAAGATTTAAAGAGCCAAGTATTATTTATACTGTTATTTGCAGGCTAAAATGACTGCATTTACAATGAGTTATTAACGACTAACATCAGACAATGGTGCCCCTAAATATTTTTTAAAAAAAACTATTTAAGCTTAGAAAAAGAGGCCCAAAGAGATATGAAATGATGAGGTAATGTACAAATAGATGCATCTATAAATATTTCTGTTTTCACAAAGGGTCATCTACACAAAGAAGGGAAGAGTGATGCATTATGTAAACTTGTGAACTATGGAAAAAGTGCCCCCAAATTAAGTTATTCACAAACCACTGAGAGTCCTATGCTGTACTTTTGAGTTAAAGACCAGAGCTTCTGGCTGAGGAAAGGGCGCTGAAGAAAGGCTTCAAGATCCCTGAGATCTTTTGCTTAGGGCCATTTTCAGCTAAAATTGTTTTTTGAGGGTGGGGGGGAGCAGAGTATAATTTTGAATATGAAGAAAAATAATCATTTTGGAAATGAAAAAAAAGCATAAAATAAGAAAGGATATCAACCTCAAATTAAGTCTAGGTAGAAGCAAAAGGTATCCGTACTAACTGGAAGAAAATATCTGGTTTTCCCATAAAACCCAATCAATGTTCAAAATTATAAAATCTGAATCAGGTTTTAATGACCCCGAGATGTAATTATTCTAGAAAATGCTTTTGTTCTGACTCTCCCTTGTACACAATCTCTCTCTCTCTCTCTCCCTCTCTCTCTCTCCCTCCCTCTCTCCCCCACCTCTCTCCACTACCCCCCCCCAAAGGTTTTAGGAAAGTGTTGGATGCTGACACTAATTACTGGTAATTAACAAAGGTAATTATTTTGAGACCAAAACTTAGCTTAGACATCTGGCCTAGCTTTTGTCAATTATCTTGGGAGTTAACTTTGAAATTTTACCTAGAACGTCTCTAATAAACCAAAGCTTCTGGGAATAGAAAAGGTTTTTAACCTCTTTAATCCTTTCTTCCCCTAAATTTAACTTCCTCAATACCAACTGTTCTTAAGTATTATTTAATAGATCTCTTCCTTTTCATTATGTCCTAACATGGCTTTGAGTAGGGTAGGATGGATGGCAGAGACCAAGACATAAAGATCACACCTGAAAGATAGGTGTACCAACAAATATTTGAGTGTACATAGTGTAGGATTAGGTTTGGCCACAAGTGACAGAAAACTCCAAACAACAGTGTCTAAAGCAAGAGGGTTTATTTTTATTTTTTCACATAAATGTGCATAGTCAAATGCTGGTATGGTATGATCATTAGAGTACCACATTCTATTTTGTTCCTCCGGATGTGATTTGACCTCATGATCTAAAATGGCAGCTCCAGTTGGTGTGGTCATATGCACATTCTAACCAGCCAGAAGGGGATAAAGGAAGGAGAGAGATACACTGTGTCCCCATACACTGGGTCTCCATGAGCACAATTCACAGAGGTTACACACATGATTTCCATTTTTCCCCCATTGATTCAAATTTAGTCATGTGGCCACACAAACCTATAAAGGAGGCTGAAAAATGTGGTCCTTATTCTGGATGGTCGTAACACTCAGGGGTTCTGTTACTGAGGAAGAAAGAGAATGGATATTGAAGGATAACTAGCAACTTTCTGTTCGAGTGCTTATTACGTGGGAGGCATTGTGAGGCATACAGAATGCTTGCCAAATGGGTGATACAAAGTCAGTTATAGGAGTATACAGAAGACTGGTTGTGGTTAAAGATAGAACCACAAAAAAGAAACAAAAATAAAAACTAGGGAAAGGCTCTGGAGATTTGTGAATATTTATTGACATGATAATTTTCCAAGCCTCTAATAACTCCATTAGGAATATTCTACTTATATGTTAGTTTCCTTATACTCTTGACAAAGTATTAGCTCCTTTTGTTTTCATAACATGGTCACCCATTAGATAGGCAAATTTCTGATAATGTTTTAGAATGATTAAGATGAAATGGTAAACAGTGATTCAAAAGACAACAATTTAGCTTCCAAAAAGCAGTCAACTTTAATCTTTTAGGATTGCAAAACATAGGCATTTATTTATTTAATTTATTTAAATGGGATAGATGAAATAATTTATTTTTATGCTTTATTTTTACTATATAAAGTTGAACCAGTTGTGTAGGTGAGATTAGTGCTTAGTTCTGTGACCAACTCATCCATCTTTGTTAAGTTTTATTAAAATCAGTCATTATTTGCTCTTGTGTTTATATTCGCATCAGAAGACATACCAATAGGGCAAAAGGTAGAAGCTGAAGATAAAAACACATTCATATTAAATCACATTTGTATGCCTAGATCCTAGTCCCTGTAATTTTTAAAGGACAACTATTATTTTTTTTTCTAAGTAATCAAAGACTTGGTGATAAAGAGCACAGGAAATCATTTTGATAAAATACAAATCTTTGCTTTGTAGGCAGATTACTTAGAAGGTAAAGGAGGAAAACCTTTCACAATCTCTTATCAGGGACAGACCAATAGTCCAAGAAAACTTTGCCCTTCTGGCAGATGAAAGAATATTAAGTTCTAGTTTTTCTTAAGGATAAGTACATTAATCATATCAAAGCTTATTGAAAAAACTTATAACAAATTAATTTTATCCAGCTTGATTACACATAAAATTACTTTCCCAAGTTTCCTTCTTCATAATCCTTCTACAACTTTTTTAGATTCAGATTCTTTCCCATTTTTTTTTCTCTTTTCTACATCTGTTTAGGATAAAATCCCCCTTTTTCCTCAACAAAAATGCATCTCCATTCTTCTACCTTCTTTTATTTTACACATCTTACTTTACTTGCATACAGAGATATTTCCCATATTATTTCGATGAGCTTTAATTATATATTAGAATTTTCATTCTTTTTATAACCTTCAGTAAACCATTAAGAGAAATAAGCCCACCAACCCAATCAAAGGAGGGATGCAGAGACTCTGAGCACAGTGAACCAGGCTTTAATCACCGTTCTTTCAAGAGTGGGTGTCTCTGATGACAAGCACACTGGGGCAGTTACAGCAGGCGATTTATTTCCTAGTGTGCAAGTCCCTCCCCTGATTCCTCTTTGGCTGAATACTACAGAGGTTACGGCCTTACTGAGAATTTGCCTATGTCTATGTAAGGCAGAAAGTACTCTGATTGGAACAAATGTACATTCCTTAAGGTGAGGCAGAGACTTCAGTTCTTGGGTGCATGCTCATTGCAAGGCCTGCAAAATGGAGAGGGGAAGAAGAATCAGGAAGTGTCTTAAGGGTTTGGGACTCCATTGTGGGGGGGTGGTTTCATAAATATTTCCAATAGGTTGTAAACCTATTGTTAACTAGACAGCACAGCTTTTATTTGGTATTTCTGAAAATCAATCATCTCACTTCTCACACAATTGTGAACTATTACATTATCATTCTTTTTTTTTTTTAATATTTTTATTTATTTCTAGGAGAGAGAGAGACAGGGTGAGCAGGGCAGGGTCAGAGAAGAGAGGGAGACACAGACTCCGAAATAGGCTCCAGGCTCTGAGCTGGCAGTCAGCACAGAGCCCAACGCAGGGCTCGAACCCACGAACCGCGATATCATGACCTAAGCGAAAGTCGGACGCTTAACCGACCAAGCCACCCAGGCGCCCCACATCAGCATTCTTTAGACTGACAAATTTACATTCTATGATTCTTAGAGACATACGCTTCCTTAGAGTATAATTTTTTCGATGTGACATAAAATACGTTTACTGATCGATCCAGATATCTTCCACTCCTTTGTAAAAAGGATAAACCTATGTTCAGTAATTAATATTTCTGTTTTATCTTATTTGGAAATGAGCTGGATATTTAATGAATTTAACTCACTTCATCGTTGAACTGAGAAAAACTTTCAGGTTTCAGGTTACTACAAAGATTTGGGGAAACTATTTGAAAAGTTTACCTAAAAACTTTTTATCCTACTTACATGTATTTTAATTTACTTGTTCTTAACAATTATGTTTACCCACAAAAACTTTGTGAGACATTCAACTAAGTCATCCTAAGTTATTTTTTTGGCCAACAAATTTCAATAGAGATAACAAGAACTTATTTGATTAGTAAACCCAGGTGGAATAAAAGTTTTATATTTAATGTGATAACACTAAAGACATGCCTTAAACTGGCTTTCATGTACTGAAGTGTATAACTAAAGATTTGCCTTAACTTAGCTTTTATTTACTAATGATGAATCCTATATCATGTGAACTTAAGAATCATTTGGATTAATTTCTATATTTCTGAGAGTTTTAGAATACCGGATCTTTATAAGCACTTGCCTTCAAACCAACTAAATAGAGCTCTTTTACAAATTATTTTTGGCAATACCACTCAGCAGTAGAAAAATAACACATATCTATACACATATTTAGATACATAAAAACGTACAGACACAAACAGAGACATTACAGTTTCATTTAAAAATCTTAGCCATAAAACAGGCACAATAATGTAAAATTCATTAGTTATAAAAGAACATTTGGAAAAAGTTAAGTTTTTCTGCTCAGACGGCTAACACTTTTTCTACTAATGTTTATGGAGAAGACACTTAAGATTTGTATCTGGCCTTGATGAGTAAACTCATGGAAGCTGTGGAGCAGTTTGTATTAAAAAAAAGAAAGAAAGTCTTCCCCCCGCCCCCCCACTCCGTTGTTTTTCCCTTCATTAAAAGTTACCTCCCTGAAGTTTTTACTTAAAGGAGATGGCCTCGATAAGAGTCTATATCTCAAAGGCACAGAGAAAAATGTAAGTTCCTCCAAGAAGGACTTTGGTTTCCTAAGGCCAATATTTACAAGTCTATTGAGATAAATAGGGGAGATTTTAGGATTGGTTAAAAAGGGATGGATGAACCCTGAGCTGCCCCTAGAGCTGCATTTTTATTTTTGCAAAGAAATGTAAGATAAGGACAGTTGTTCTCAATTCCTCAAAGAATTGGCTCACAGCCTAAATGACACCAAGGGTTGATCCACCAATGTAACTATATTATCTTTTTCAGTAAATTCTTTTTCAAAGCTCTCTTTTTTTCTTTCTCACTGGTATATAGCTTAGGGGAGGAAGCCTTAAAAAAAATCTTATCAGACTCTGCAATTGGGCCATTTTTTTTTACCATAAAGCTACTTTGTAGCTGTTGGCCAAGACAAACAGTAAATATTTCTGACAGGACTGAACAACCCCTTGGATTTAAGAGGTGTCCTCAGATAAGGTGCAAAAGATATTTTTATTTCCTCTCTCTACCCAGTACTACAGACAGAGAGCTGGGAAAGCTGAATCTAGTAAGAATTCTCACTCTTCGCTGGCTTCTGGCTGCCAGTTTTCCAGGATCCCATCTGCAAATTCTGACTGGGGTTTAAAATGGAGAATGTAGCTCTGATATTTACTAGGATTTGGCAAGGCTTTCATTAAATTTATTTTTAGTTTCCTTTAGCTGTTTAAAGGAATAATGTAGCAGTTTACCAGAAAATCAGTGGGTCCCATAATTTGGGGAGGAGGCCATATGGGGGCCCTCCTTTGAAGGTAGATAATGGGAGCATTTGACTTGCTATTAAAGAATCTGTATAAGGCCTTTGAGGACAACCTCTTTTCCAGTGTCCCAGTTAATTACAACTAAGACACCAATTTCTGGGCCAGTGTTTTGATGATGGATCCTAAGGAGGGTATAATGGGGGAGGCTTAAGTGTTAATTTAGGAATCTTCTGTGTCTTTAATTTTTCATTAACCTTTTGCAACAAAACTTTCCATGAAGTCATTTTGGAGTCTTGAAGCCTTTTGGAGCCTCTATTTAACAGATAAGGTAGGTATCCTATTCTGTTCATTTGATTTGGGAGGTCTAGCTTTTAAGAGTGCTTCTTAAACAATCTTATCGAAATAAGACCGCAATGGCCATTGAAATTCTAGGTTGTTTTTAGTAAGACTTTGCAACTTTTCTAGATATTTATAGCTGTTGGGACCATAGTTACTAAACATAAGACTGGCATACCAGAAGATGGCACACTTAACTCTTCGGAATTTAAAGATATTGTTTTTATCATTCACTCACTCACTCACTCACTCACTCATTCATTCATTCATTCATTCATTTTAGCTTAGCCTTTGGGTCTCTCAGAGCCAAAATAATACCTGAAAAGGATGTGCCACTGCGTTAAGAACTGTGTGAAGTTTTACAGTGTACCTCGTTGCACGGAAATGTTCTTGAGCTTGGCAGATGGCCCTAGTGTCAATCTAACCCATTCTGGATAACGAACATGGGAGACTTTGAGTTACAGAATGAGTGCTCTAACAGCCTTAAGTACTTGACTCTCACCCACCAGTTTTTGGTTTTTTTGTTTTCTGAGATTCCCATTTTTAGCAGTTAGCCTTTACCTCATGTGCACATTAACATACTGGCAATAACCAACAAACTGGGGACTGGGGAAAGGATTGAACCTGCAGACTTCAACAAACTGAACTAGGAATTCCACAAGAGTGCGGAAGGGCAAACTGCCACTAACAGTTCCCACATAGATCTTGGAGATACGATCATGGGCTGGGGGTTAGCTGTTACTGCAGAGTGACCAAGAGAAGGCTCTGCATGCACTACCAGCAATTCCCACCATGGAACCTGAGACAAGGGAGAGGATTGGACCAACAGATCCCAAAGAATAGGGGCTGTGGACTGATTCCAAATAAATGGAGTACTGCAGTTGCCACCAGCGGTTCCTAACATGGAATCTGAGGAAGGATTCCAAACAAATGGGGAACTACAGGCTAAACCATCAGGAGTTTCCCACATGGAATCTGGAGACAGAACCAAGGGCTGGGTTTTTTTTACTCAAAGACCTGGGAATTTGCAGACTGAAAAGCCAATTAGATTTGGAAAGCTCAGAACCAAGAAGAACTTACCCATGGCCCTCAGAAATAGTGAGAAAGATATTGGACTCAAAGAATGCTCACAGGGTATCAAGACTGTGTTTCTCATTGTCCTTGAAGCTGTTGAACATCTCTCCTTTAATCTTGCTGCTGCCACCAAATCTGTTAAAACAAAAATCCAAGTGAGTAAACTTAAAGATCTAATTTTATTCAACAGTCCATGAATCTGGCACCATGCTATCTAGCAGTAGAAAGGAGCTCTGAAGGGTTGTATGAAATGAAAGGTTAAAAAAAAACTTTAATGTTTATCTTATTTTAAGAGAGACAGACAGAATGAAAGCAGGGAAGGGGGAGAGAGAGAGAAAGAGAGAGAGAGATAGACAGAATCTGAAGCAGGCTTCAGGCTCTAAACTGTTAGCACAGAGCCTGACACAGGGCTAGAACTCACAAACTGCAAGATCATGACCTGAGTCTCAGTCGGACACTTAACCAACTGAGCCACTCAGGTGCCCATAAGATCGAAGATTTTAAAAGGCAGAAAAGGGACAGGAAAAGGAAATTATTAATAAAGAATGCATTATTTCAGGCAAGCTCACCCTTCGGGAATAGAAAGGTTCATCAGGTGGATTATACAAGTAGTGCTACCAGCTAATTTCATGTTGACTGGTTAAAGGTTTTATTTCTGGAAAACGAACCTGCAGTTCAGTTAGGTATTAAGTCTATTTGCTGACATGGAGCTTAGCACAACTAATTCCTTTTGGGGCTTGTTGCGTCTTTTTTAACAGATGGGACTATTATTCTTTTTTAAAAATGGTGAAAATATCCTTCTGAAAAATAGTGAAAAATGAAAAGCCAGGTGATAAGACAGGTTGAGCAACTTGCTCAAGGGGCAACAGCCAGAAGTGGTAGAATGGGAAGCTGAACTAGGGTGGTTTGGTTCCCCAATTCCCCCATATACCTTGCTACCATGAGTGTGAGTTTGTTGGAAATACAGAATTTAGGATTGTGTCAGACGTACAGAATCAGAATCCCAAGTGATCTTTGCAAACACTGTAGTTTGAGGAACATTGTACTCTGGTATGTGAACATTAACAGATTTGTCCTTCAATTAAAACTTTACAGTTTGGTTCTTAACTTAAAATGTTCTATGCCCTCACTAATTTCATAAGAAAGAATTTCTTTATAAGCAGTTTTTTCTATAACAATGAGTTAGAAAATTTGGATTCCAATTTGAGTTGGATTTCAAGGCCCTGTAAAATTTTTTCAAAAACCCCAAAAGTTGGTGGTGGAAGAAGAACATTACAAAAATTACAATCTATTATCATCATTATTTTATAAAAATATGGAGCAGTTTAACACCAAAGAGATAGAAAATAGAAAGGGCACATCTTCAGAATGAAGGATGTTTTAAAAATAAGTTATATGTTAATTTTATGAAAAGTTAACTAAATTGTCTGTATTTTTTATTTCCCCATGGGTCAGTAAAGCACTGGTCTGGGAACCAGCTTTTGGGAATCACTGTTCTAGAACACATTCCCTTTATGGTAAATGGTAGGTATCGTGGATGATTGAACCTGCACCAGGGCTTTCTTATGCGATTACTTCCAGTGTAATGGAATTTGGTATGAGGCAGGTCCATTTTGGAGCCCATCCAAGGGGGTTTATTTAATGAAGTAGCAAAGATATCTCATTATAGGGCAGCCTCACCTATAATTGCTCTGCTGAGAATAATTCTGTAGCAAATCTCTAGGGCATGAAAATGTGGACATCCCAGAAAGCTTAATTTAAATCGATTCTAACACACATAGTTCTTAGTGCAATATAATCAAGAAATGGAGAGTTCACCAAATTCTGAGTGCCTGTGCCTGTACTGTCTTTTTAAAGATATGAGTATTTGCATATGGATCCAGTGTACATTTCTTAACTCCTGCTGGGATCCAGACCCTTTTATTCAGCTAAGCATCACAATAACCCTCAAAGACAGATATTATCGACATCATTTTACAGAATAAAGAAACGGATACTCTAAAACGTAAGGGGGAAAATGCCACACTAGTTTCTGGCAAGGCTGAGATTGAATTTAGATGCCCTGATTTCATATCTGGAATTCTTGACACTATTGCTTTTCACTTAAAAGTCTATAAAAATTGTATAGGAATATTATTAAAAATGTAAATTCTTAGATGTTACATCTATGCTGGGGCACAAGATGCCTTTTTTCAAATAAGTTCCCAAACTGTTGGTCTAGGGACCTTTCTAAGTAGCAAGGATTTATTCCACATCATGATCATAAGTGCTTGCCACTGTCCCTCTAGCACGTTAGCGGCACACGCTTCTATAGGTCTAGCTTGCAGAGCCATTGGTGGCGATGAGGGTCCAGAGCTGTGATGAATTTGGAGTCAGATTATCTGTGATGCTGCTTCTGGTTCCTACTTACTGTGTGACTTTGAGCAACATCCTTAACTCCTTAGAACACTGTTGAGTAGGAAGGATAACAACTAATGCCCAGCTACAAAGTGCTTTCATATAGGATTACTTGTTGAAAATGTGATGAACCCAAAATTCATGTACAAGTTGCCTTTGTATTTTTCAAGTGCCTCATTTTCCTGAACAGTATGTGTATGTAACTTAAAACTTTAGTGCCCCAAAGGATTTTGCCTAATTTAGTGTTTATCATCATTGTTTTAATCCATATACTTGTTTTCCCTTTAACATTAAATATTTATAGTCTTCTTTTAACAGTATTTAAAATTCAATCAAAGCAAGGTGCCAAAATAATGTATGTTTTCTACTCTGTTCCCCCTTTTAGAACCAGTGATCTGAATCAAACATGATTTTGAACTATTAACTAAATTCTGCAAAAATATAAGCTTTCACCTAAATGCACAAATTGTTATGTTGGAAATATTTCATCTTTCTTAGTTGTCAGAAATAAACTGGCTGTTGAAACTTTATATTCAGGATTAAACATTTCAGCTTTTTAGCTTGATTGTTGCCATCTTTATTCTGTTCAGGGACACTATAACTAATAAGTAATGATAAAAGATATTTTTATATGTTAGGAAATTTACATAGCAGAAAAACACAAAATAAATGCCTCTCTTAACCTCAAAAATAAAATAATAAAATAAGATATATCCCTACAGTTAAACACTAGTTAAATATGACATATCTCTAGAAAAGCAGGATTTGCCTTTGTAAGAAAAGAAGTATATTAATACCACTAACGTCTAATAGCTGTTTCAGCCTATCATAGTCGTAGGTGCAGAGGATACAAATACAAGGTAAGTTCCTGTCCTCAAGAAGACAGAATAAGGGTTTGCTGCCCGCCTTCCAAGACTTCGTTTGCATTTTCAGATTATATATTTTTTTTAATTTTTAGTTTAGTGTGTTATTGTTTATATCTTAAAAGATTTTTTTTGAAATGTTTTCAAGGTGGATATTTAGAAGGACTTCCTACATATTTCAGTGTAATTTAATTAACTTCAGGGGTCATTAATCCCACCCTAGGGGAGTCAGAAAGATTAAAAGATTTAAGCTACAAAGGGAGGTTGACGATTGGTTAAAGGAACACAATATATTTCAGGCTGAGTATTATTAAAAAGATATGGAAATTGGAAAAATGTCTAAGGTCACTCCTCAATTTGATGGACCCTGTTACTATCGAGGCTTTTGATACAGATGGTTCTGGCCCCCCAGTGTGCCGGAGTCATCTGACTCCTGCTAAGCCCCGCTTTCCTTTACTGCATCAGAGCAGCCATTGACACAGCAAGGAAAGGAACAGCAATTCTCATCTGCACACAGCACTCCTAACATAAACTTGTGGGGAGGCGTGTGGAGAGAATCAAACGGAGAGAAAGAGTGAGAACGAGGACGAGTGAGGTTCACAAAGAGCCATTTGCTATCTCGGAGAGAACTGAGTTGTCCCCTAGTGGTAGAGCATGGGGGAAGGGGTGAGTAGGAGCAGTTTCAATAAAGAAGACTACACTATAACTTATATCACTTTACACATGAAAGAAGAATCACATTCCATATAAAAATATTATGAACCTTGTAGATTCTTTTTTTTTTTAAATTTATTTATAGGAGAGAGAGAGAGACAGCGTGAGCAGGGGAGTGTCAGAGAGAGAGGGAGATACAGACTCTGAAACAGGCTCCAGGCTCTGAGCTGGCTGTCAGCACAGAGCCCGACGCGGGGCTCGAACCCACGAACCACGAGATCATGACCTAAGTGAAAGTCGGACGCTTAACCGACTAAGCCACCCAGGCGCCCCAGAACCTTGCAGATTCTTGACATAAATACAACATTATTAGGGAGGCTATTAAATACATATATATAGATGTCTAACCCCACCCTCAGAGAGTCTGATACAATTGTGCGGGTCAGATAATGAATGACCATGCCTCGGGCACTGGTATTTTTAAGTTCACAAGTAATTTTATTGAACAGAAAATACCTGAGAACTGCTGAAAACTTTCTTCCCCTTTAAAATCACCTATAATAGGACTTAACCTGTGTGTGTGTGTGTGTGTGTGTGTGTGTGTGTGTGTGTGTGTTTAAGGGAATTAAGAGATAATATCTGAATATTCTAAAGCTGTTAAAAAGCATCAAGAAACTTTTAAAAATCATTGTTATGAAAATGTGTTCCTTGGAAATCTACACTTAAATAGTCCTCTCCTCTTTACTTAAAAAGCGAATTCACTTGATGAATACTTTCCTGTTAACACTAAGAAATACATTGATACTTAACTCCAGTCAGTGGTTAGTTAGTATGTGTCTCTGAAATACCAAATTTATCCCCTCAGTGACGATCTCATGAAAAGCAATTTATGAATCCATGAGAAGCTGAGGGAGATCTTTCCATGAACAGGATAATTTCCACAGTTTACAAGTGTTATGGATTTGATTCAAATGACAGTAAACATCAATGTAGCTTTTAAATATAGTTAACATTGTGTACATTGCTGCGACTCAAAACTCAGTCACAGAAGTTTTATACAAAGCTAAATTATGCTTCAATTGGATGATTCCATGTTGAGGTTTATACACACACACAATGGTGATTCTTATCCAAATATTAGATAATGTTGCCCAACATTTTTCCCACTACCAACTTTCCAAATTTATTGCAAGGCTTCCAAAGCCAAATAAAGTTAAAAATGGCAATCCTCTGTCTTTTTTCTCCCCGCCTTTCCAGCCATCATACACAATATAGTGTGATATTCACACAGATTCTGTGGGTGCCCAGTGGATGAGATCTACTTGAATTTGTTCACAGAAATGTATTGTAGAGTAAGTTTGTAGTTACTCTTTTGATTCAGATTATGTAGAAGAACGGCAGGAGAAATTTTTTATTTCAACATCCAGTTATTTGTTTAACTCCTCTGTTGCCTCATTTGACATTCAAAAAAATAGGGAAGATTTTGTTTCCACCTGGGAGATGATCCTGTTCCTAACAGAGAATAGGATATAGTTAGGCAGGAGGTAATAAAAAAGGGAAATAGATTTTCATTGTACTTTCTCAGTGTGGTTTCCTTGTTTTGTACCTAGAACATTGGATTCATACATACTTGAATGCCACTGCCAAAATATATTTTCTTTTCAGAAATAAACAATTTCTGGAGTACTTGTTTTGGTTCATGATGATGATGATGATGATGATGATGATGATGCTACCAATTGATGAATAAGAAATTATTGATTTTGTGGGGTAATTTATGCCAAGAAATCAAGCACAAATTATTAGGTGATCACTTTCTCACTACCTCGTATTGTAGACATTTCACTTGCCATGAACCAAGTATTGCTTCTAGAGGAAAGCAGCTAAGGGGGTGAGGCTGTGAGGGAACTAGAAACAGAAAACTCCAGGGTAGGTAAAATAGGAAGAAATTGAGGGCTGCCAGTGTAGAAAGTGCAAAGCAGAATGGGGAGAAATGGAGCTAGAGGAGCTGACAGCTTGCCAGGGAGCCATGCATGCCTTGTCAAGATATTGGACATCATCCAGTGGAGGACCGGAGGCCTCCTAAAAGGATTAATATAGAGAATGATGGAGTCAGATTTTTGTTCTTGCTATATCAGTCTAATGTATATAGAGAGCAAAATAGTGCTTAATCTCTGGGTTATAATCTGGTACTGTGTTGTGAAATCAATTTAATGGTTTGTGACCAGCATTGTATTTAATAGAAACATGGAATGGAATGGAATGGAATGGAATGGAATGGAATGGAATGGGAATACAGTATAATGGGAAATATTAGAGTTCATAGAATATTGAAAGGTAAGACTTACATTGTGAAATTTAATTTATATACCTATAAATTAAAATATAGATAGGAAGAAGAGAGAAAACATAAATGAATTATGTCTAGCTTTATGTGTTGGAGGGCAGGGAGGTGTCAGGGGTGTGATGTAACATACACTTCTTACCATGGAACTTGGTCAAAAATAATTGGAAACCTCTGGTGTAGAGGCAGGTTTGAGAGGGTAAAGACTAGAGGCCATTTGGAAGCTATACCTGTGATAATCTAGGTGAGAAAAGTAAAAGTCAGAATTGGATAAGCAATAATAACTACAAAGAAGAGAAACCAAAGTAGAGGGAGGGAGGGAGGGAGGGAAAGAGGAAGGAAGGAATGAAGGAAGGAAGGAAGGAAGGGAAGATAAAAAGATAATTTTTACCCATTGGTGGCAGGTGAGAAACAAGCATTTTCTAAGGATCAAACAAAGTGCCACCAACTCAGGAACATAAGCACGTTTAGGGGTAAATGGATGAATGAAATTTTGGACATGTTTTGTGTTAAGCCAAGTGGCAAAGCAGCACGCTTGTTGGATAGAGGCATGTAGAAAGCACAGAGGAGAGTTTATAACCAAAGATAGACACTGAGGAATCATCCATACCTGATACTCCCTGAAGTGTAAAAAAAAAAAAAAAAGGAGAAGGGACACTGGACTGCCTCAGTCGGTAGAGCATGCTGACTCTCCATCTCAGGGCTGTGAGTTCAAGCCACATAGTGCACTTAAAGTGGAAAGAGAAGGGAAGGGAAGGGATGGGAGGGGAAAGGAAGGGAGAGGAGGGGAGAAGAGGGGAGATGAGAAATGAATTCTGGAGAATGTGAGCAATTAAGGAAAAAACTATAATATTAAGAAATGATGAGACTAATTAACAGGGAACTCTAAGAAGTAACTCTTCATGGACTGAATGACTCAAGAAACTAGCTGGTTACAGAGTGTCTAGAGATAGAATTAAGAGTGAAAAATAATCTATTTGGCTGCCAAAGGTCTATGGAGAGAATAATTTTAATGGTCATCACTGCAACTCAACTTGGAAACCTTGCTTCCTCAAGAATGAGACTAAACACACTCTAGCAAGCCTGGGGAAATAGTTGGGACCCCAAAGGTTAGATTAACCGTGTTCACATATCCCCTATTTAGAATGTGGGATACAGCTTAACGAGCACAATTTGTACCTTAAAATTTCACACACTGGAAAAAATTAGTCTTTGCACAGTATATGGTTAAATATGTGTTATAATCTCAATTACCTTTGTTAAAAGAACAAACCATTATCTCAAACTGACACCTAATTTCAATACATAATCAAGTGAAAGCTTGGCTTATTTCTAAACAAAGCAGAAGTGAAATTGAAAAAAGAGGTGGGCACAGTGTCCAAAACATGAAAATATTTACTTTGATGATGAATCACAAAATTCTACTCCTGAAACTAATATTACACTATATGTTAAATAACTGGAATTTAAATAAAAAACTCAAAACTATAAAAATAATTAAAACAATAAACAAAATTTTAAAAAAAATTACCTTGAAGAGGAGAAATGGAACAATAGTTCAAAGGGAATATAAAGTGATGGGCAGATTTTCACCTTAAGAATAAGGACACTGGACCTGATTATAATGGATAAGCCTGTATAGAGAAAGAGAGAATAATAGTAATAAAAAGATGATTGCAAATGTGAGATTCCCAAGGAAGTATGAGAGGATGGGGGAGTGGAGACAGATGGAAAGATTAGATTTGAACATGAGGAAACCTGTTTCACTAAGATGGGAAGGAAGAGTTGTTACGGGTGGAGGGTTGAAGTCATTCTTAGCTCAGATTCTTTTAATTGACTTGGAAGCAGTCAAGGGATCTGAAACTTGAAACCGAAGACTGGATAGACAACGAAGACAAATTAGACCAGGGCTATATAGGATTAAGCCAGAGGATTCAAGGCCTCTTCAGGGAAGAGGGACCATTACTTTATAATGACAACAAACAACAAAGCTCTATGGTTTTCTACAGTGTGTCCCTGAGAATTCAAAGGTTTGACTGAGACATGAGGTTACAATGAGATGGCTGCAAGAGCAGAACCCTTTTGACTAATTTTGGGAGAAGGGTTGTAGTGGTGGGCTGGGGGTCTGGGCTGAGTAGTAAAGGACAGAAGAGAACTATCAGATTGAGAGAGTGCACAGTGGTGCAGGGACTAATGGTTCCGGGAAAGGCATATGAGGACATGAGAGTGAAAGAGGAGGAGGCTAGGAGGTTTGGTCAAGGAGTATAAGATTTGAGAAGTTAAGTTCCATAGGATTGTGCTGCTAAATTAGAAGAATTAAGGAGTTAAGGAGTTAAAATAAGTAAAAGACCAGCATATTAGATGTCGTCTACAGCTGGAGGTCACTCAGGATGATGTTGGGATAGAGAGCAAAGAGGAACTATAATCCAGGGGTCACCTCTTAGTAAATGTGGAGGAAATAATCAGGAGTCTATAGATGACAGAACTGAAGAGGGTAGAATAGCTAGATGACATGGTATTCTGAGATACTGAGCTAAGGGGACAGGAAGGACAAAAAAATACTTCTATATGACAGAGGCTGTGGGAGGTCTGGGCTCCTTGGAGGGCCTGGCTTGAATTAAAGAATGTGGAAGAATATTCAACCTCTTGATTAAGGGTATGGGGTGATTTATTTCCAATGGGAGGAGCCATGCACATGACAGTAGGCAGCAGTGGGAGGACAGATTTCAGAGGGGAAGGCACAGAGCACAGAGTCTCATTCCAAGAAGATTGAAGCATGCTCAGGACAACATGCATTAATTATCTCTCCCTTCCATTCTACTGGTCAATAGTCTAGCTCAGATAAAAGTCAGTACATAATCCACTTGTTCCAATCTTCTTGGAAAACTCAGCAAGGCTTAGTCTGAAAGAGAAGAATATCGTAAGAAAAATTTTCTTCTTTTTGTTACTTGTACTTCATCTGTGTCCTTTTTTCCTATGTATGCACCACACTAATCATGAAATAGTAAGGGTTACTAGAATTATGTAAACTACAATGATAAATTGCTCTTATAATACACCTCTAAAGTTAGTCAGCAGGGTTATTTGTACATTTTGGCACGCTCATTTATATTTATTGGATTTTTTTGCTTGTTTTTAATATTTGAAATATTACTGAATAATTGTTTATGACTACTTATAAGGCAACATATTAATACATGTAGTGGTAAGCACATCTTTTTAATGAAAGAGTCACCCTAATTTACCTTGAGCATTTAAAAAATAATTTAAAATATTGATAAGTAAGTATTCTCAGTGACTTTATTAACATGCCATGTGTATTTTGTGTGTGTATGTGTGTGTGTGTTCTGTGCTTTTAGGATACTCTATCTGGGATATTTCCTAGAGCACTGTCTTGGAGATAGGGTGATTATTATTTGTTGGCATATTAGGTTTTAAGCACAGCAAGCAAATGTTTTCAAATACCAAGCAGAATGATGAAAAATAAAAATTAATGCAGCAATCAATATTCACACTTGCTGATGCCTTCATGAGGTGTGAATGTTGAAAGCTGGTAACTTCAATACCAGTTGGTTCTTTTGTTTTTATCTTAATCATTTTATAACTTTGCAATCCACTCAGCAAGAGAGTGAAAAAAGATACCCAACATAGTTTAAAGTAGCTTAGCCCTGACTAATCTCAAATTAGGAATGAACAGAACATCCTATCATTTGTACAGGTTATGGGAGCAGCAATCAAGTATCCACTTAAGCAAAAGTAGTAAGTAAAATATTATGCTCTCTAACACCAGGGACATATGTCATCTTTGAGTATAGAAAGCCATCACTGGAACTAAGGGCTCTGCTCAGCATTTCTGGCTCCAACAGAGAGTTGTCCTCACAGATACTTTAGAACTGAATTATGGTACACTTCTCTGCACTTTAGTGGCAGGAACACTGACGGTGAATTCTAAAGCAGGTCCCTACTGCTAAGTGATGGATTTAGGCAGAGTGCTCAGACAGGGTATCCAGAGAACATGACATGTGGGAATGTCCATTTAAGGCATCACACAGTTGCTGCTACTGCCACTTGTTAATTTAGGCTGTCAAAGGAAGAATATGAAAGAATGAAATGAATGCCAAAAGGCTTAGCTGATGCTAGAGAGAGGTGTAGGTAGTTATGACGGGCTTTTGACCTCCACTTAAGTGCATCCTGATGACAGTAACATGCACAGTGGAATCCTCAGGTCAGTCATCAGCTCCCCCATACACAGCATGACTGTCACAAGTGGACAGTGTGCTGGACCACTCAGTGCATTTGTTTTATATATTTTAAACTTCTTACTGTGTTTTTTTTTGGACAGGTAATACATTCATACAGATAAAAACTAAAGAGGTAGAAAATAGTGGGCAGCAAAGTCTCCTTTTCACTCTTATTCTCCAGCCACCCGATTTCCATCTCCATGGGCAACCACCGCTTATCATTTAAGTTAATAAATATAAGAAATGTGGTAGTACACAATTCTCTTTCTGAACTTGACTTCTTTATTTACAAGTGAAAATAGAGGCCTGTTCTGTATCAGTGTATACATATTTCCTCCTCTTTGTAATGGCATAATATTCCATTATATTGAAGACATGTATTCCCTATTGATGAACATATGGGTTGTTTCCAGTATTTTCTTCCTAGAAATGGTGCTACAATTAAGAATGTTTTGCTCTTAGAAATAGTGCTATAGTTAACAACTTAGTATGCATGTCATTTTACATTACTGCAGGCATGTCTGCAGAATATATTCCTCGAATTAGAATCCAAGAGTTTGAACTTTAATAAAAAGTTGAAACTGTAATAAACATTGCCAAATCAGACACCTATCAGCTGTGTATGAGACCTGTTTTCCTTTATTCTAACTAAGCCAATGTGTTATCAAATTTTTAAATATTTTCCAAAATTATAGATTTAAAAAAATCAGCATAAGACAAATTTGTACTTCTCATGTGATATGAGTTGAGAATCTTCTCCTATGTTAAGAGTCATTTGCATTTCCTTTTCTGTTCATTTCCACTTCTGTGTTTATGTACGTGGCTTTTTGGTGTTTGTCTTACGAGTGCAATGGTTTTGGGGTCCTGGGGGCTCAGGCAGTTGAGAGTCTGACTCTTGATTTCAGCTGAGGTCATAATCCCAGGGTTTTGGTAATCAAGTCTGGCATTGGGCTCCGTGCTGAGCATGAAGCCTGCTTGGGAGTTTCTCTCTTTCTCTCTCTCTCTCAAAATAAAAAAAAAAGAAAGAAAGAAACAAAAATAATGCAATAGTTTTATATTCAAAACAAATTTGGTAAGTTCCTTTTGGGCAAATAAGTTTTCCCTTATAGAATTCTGGTAATTCTTTGCAGAGTAGGAGAAAATGATTTCCTTTTAATTTGTATTGGGTTATAAACTTGCATTAGGACCCAATTACCATCCTTTAGTGGTGCCAACACTGACTGAGTGGCCATTTCTTACAGTATGAGGTAAATATGAGGTAAATGTCTCTAACATGAAGTGCATGCTCATATTTTCAAGAAATGGGATAGTAGTTAAGCAATAACATTTAGAAAAAATATTCCCAGTCTATAAAAATAAGAAAGCTCTTTATTAGTAGTAAGGTTCTTGTAGAAAAGCATTACTTCTCTTATATTTGGAGATTATAAAATCTTTGGCAATATAAGAATTGTTTATTATTTGAGATTGTAACATTTTAGATTTTGATGTTGTTTCTAATGAACTAAGTCTAGTGTTGTCATTTATTTTTGAAAACACTTAGACGAATAATAAATACAGAAGAAGTAATAGCTAGCTAAAGGTAGAACTCACCTGGAATATTTATCTAATAATGTATTTTACAGGTAACATATGGCAGCATAGTTATATTAATTCTGAGTGACTTTTTTTGGTGTTAAATTTTGTTGAAAGTGTTACATTTTAATTAGTGTCTGGTATAAACCATTTATTTCAAGTAGGAAAATAATTTGATTCCTCCTACCACATATTTACTCTGGAATAAAAAACATAAAGACTGTCAATAAGGGCTAAGCCAACCATGATACCCAACTTGGAATTCTCTGACTGGCAGCAGTGATTTGATAAACAGGTTGTTTTTCCTCCATGACATCAGAAGACTAATGTTGTACTTTGAGTACCAATTGCTTCCTATAATAATGTTTTTTTTGTAAATATGAAATTCATAGATTATAGATACATTTTAAGTGATATTTTTTTCATTTTTCATCTCTCAGATGTAAAGAAAAGAAATATTTCTTCACTTCCATACCCAGCAAAAAAAAAAAATAATAATAATAGTTTTTCTTTTATTGTTGTGAAATTGCTTCCATTTAAATAGTTAGTGGTATGGTCTTAACTCTGATTTGCTTTTTGTTTGTGTGTCAGCATTTCTTAGGCAGTTAGTGTGTGCCAACAGTTTACCTACACCTACTTCAATTCTTACAACCACCCAAAGTAGGACAATCATTAGCCCCATTTTTCAAGTAAAGAAACTAAGGCTGTGGGAAGTCAAGTAACTTGCTTAAGATTAACCTTCCAGTAAGTAGAAGAGTTATAGCTTGAACTTAGGTCTCTGTGATTCCAAACATACATAGTGGTAACTATAACCACTGCGCAAATACTGCCTGCTTAACAGTGGAGTCCTTTTTCAAATAAAATCTTACATAGAACCATGATTGATATTCAAAATATTTTATAATCAATGAAAAATCATAAAGAGGGCACGTGCTAATTTGAACAGATACTGACAACCCATTGCTTGACATCAGCTCAATTAATTTAGAAAGATAAAATGGGGCTGTTCTGAGGCTACTATGGGGGCCTGTGACTCACCCCTGTGGCCCGTCCATCACACACTTTTGGAAGAAGCCCATTCCATCCTTATTTCTCCTTCAAACCCCCACCTCATAGAGGGGAAAGAAAAACTCATAAAGCCTCATACTGTTTGTATTTACCTATGCTCTGATAGAAGGTTC
Organism: Hyaena hyaena; assembly: GCF_003009895.1. NCBI lineage: Eukaryota > Metazoa > Chordata > Mammalia > Carnivora > Hyaenidae > Hyaena > Hyaena hyaena. Next base: position 3,629,431 of record NW_024080744.1, on the reverse strand, counting down.
ACATTCCTCTTATTTGTTCTCTGTAACTGGAGATGAAGATATAGATTCATTCAAATTCCTTTAAAATATCTTTTGACTAGACTCAATTCTGATATTTCTAGTCACATTTCATAGGGAAATCTGTCCTTATATATTTTAGTATGCACTTGCTGGAAAATATATGTCTGCCCTTTATGGTCATTTACTGAATGTTTAAATCTATATAATTACAATTCCCCTTTAGCTCAAAATTACTGTCTTTTTTAAAACATTACATAAAGAGTATATGTCCAAGATGAGATTTGGGTCTAACGTTTATGATTCATTTATTTAAATAGTTGCCAGGTAAACCGCATGGTGGGAAGATGACCTTGGACATTATTCTTACTGTGAGAAAATTGGACAAAGCCTAGAGGAAAGAGTGTAGGAGAAGCCTTGCAATTGTGAAAACTCCTACATTGGGGCCTGAATGCCTCAGTGATTGAGCCAGTTAGTACTTTAATTTTCTTTTTTTCAGAAGTATTTGTGTTGGCTTACTATACAAAGAAATACAGTTAAAATAAGAGCAAAGGAACAGAAGTCAAAAAGAGAATCAGACAGGGAAGTAGCCAAGGGAATTGGATGGGAAAGAAGAAATAGAGTAAATCATGAAAGCCTGTTCTGTGCCCTCTGGCCTTCAAATACACAAGTGGTAGTCTGTGCTTTCTAGAAGCCAAAGTGAAAAGAGAAATGGCATTCATTTAGCTATCTCTCATTTACTAATTTCAAATAATGCTGATCATAAGAAGAATAGTCTTTTTATTGATACTGAGCTTTAAAGAAATTTGTTATGTAAGAATCTATATGAAGAGTATCAATATCTTTGAGATCATTGATTTGGAAATATAAATATAATTTTAGGAGCATGTTATACATAAAAGCAATGGCTGCTTTTTGTCTCAAATGTATAACTTCTGCATGCTTTTATGCATGGGGAATATGATTTTAATACTTATAATCTCATCACATACATGTTAATCTCTTAGAAATTTTTATTTCCTAATGCAGTGTCATTCAACAAATTTTTAGTGTGTGCCTGTTCTATGCCAGGCGCTGTGTTAAGCTCTGAGAATGTAATCAAAACAGTCATGTCCTTTCCCTTCATAAGGATTCTAGTTCATAAATGAAAAAGCAATGAAACAAAATGCAGTATTCATTTCAGTGAAGGAAGAAGGAGGAATGAGATGCTAAGACAATGCATGGCATCTGACAGCACCCGGAGTTGTGGTGCCCAGATTTTTTTAATTTCATGTATCAGTACAGCTTTTTTTTAATAGGGATCAACATAGGTTGTCAATATTTTATTACCCAAGAAAAGACATTTTAAACAGAAAAGAAGAAAGAAAAAAAAAAAACCAATGCTTTCTAACAACAGCATTTTATTTAAAGAACATTCTAAATTAAAAATATAGGAAGGATATTGTCTTACAATAAAGGACTTGCACCAAAAAAGACAACAAAGAAATTGTCAATTTTAATTTAAGATACATATAATGTTTTAGCTGCAGAAAAGTATAACAAAACCTGATTTTAATTGCATTTATAGAAAGTGCTCCAAAAACATAGTGCCATGATAGAAAATAAAAGGAAGGGGCTACTTCCGAAACAGAGAACAGAGACCTCTTCTGAGGAAAGACAGAACATCTAAACTGAGGCCTAAAGGATGAGCATAAGCCAACAGACAAGGAGGAAAAAACCCCTAAAACTTTCCTTGTCAGAAATGTTTCACACTTTCTCCTCTGTATTAGCATTCTACTGTTGCTGTAAAAATTTCTGCAATTTTAGAGGCTTCAACAACATAATTTTTTATCTTAGACTCACTGTACTGAAATCAAGGTGTCCACAGGCCTGCATTCCTTTTGGAGGCTCTAGGGGAGAATGTTTCCCTGTCTCCAGTTTTTAGAGATTGTCTTCATTCCTAAGTTCACGGCCCCTTCATCCCTCTTCAAATCCACCATGTAGCCTCTTCAAATCTCTCCTGCTCTGACATTGACTTGTCTGTCTCCCTCGGTACATTCAAAGAACTCTTGTGATTACATTGAACCCACCCAAATAATCCAGGATAATCTCCTTAATTCTGAAAGCAGTTTAATTATTAATGACCTGACTTCCATCTGCAACCTTAGCTTCTCCTTGCTGTGTTACAGAACATGTTAAAAGATTCCAGAGTGTAGATGTAGATATCTTGGGAGGCCTTTACTCTGCCTACCATACCCTCTGATAATGGAGAACAGTGTACATTCTTAATCGCTTCCTTCTTAACTACTGATTTGTCTCAAACTCTGAAAGATATGAGATGTTACTTAACTTGCAAACTAACAGGACAACCTGCCAGAATTCATGGATGGCAGGAAAAGACATAAGACTCCTAGGTCACAGACGAAGGACTTTTTATACATGGCATAGCAAGTACCATGAGCATGCTCATATTTGCATCCCTCATCTCCGGGCCCCATGGGGGGATGATACAGTTGAGGCCTGATGGATGCCTATACACACCATGGATTGCAGTAAAGGAGAGGGATTTCAAGCTTAGGGAGCCTGAATGATTTATAAAGAGCAATAAGAATATCTTCCCTTTTTCCCAGAAGGAAAAATGACCTCTCTCTCCCAAGGCTATTTGATATGCAAACATCCTTAAAAATATAATCTAGAACAAACACTGATTACTACCTCGTTTGCAAGAAGTACAAACAACTGCAACAACTAGAGACCCTTGGAAAACTGTTCTCCGGGGTCCTTATTGATGCATCTACAGTTAATCACCTGGTCTACAGGTTCTCAAACATAGGGACTAGTTCTTTGAAAATCATTTTAAAATCAGTTCGTTTTATGTTAAAAGATTTGGTTTTTTTTTTCTTTTCACATACTATTTTTTTCAACTTCATTTGTTCACCTCAACCTCCATTTATTTATACCTTGTACTTAAACATCATTCTAGTGTCTACTCTTTTCCTTCTTACTGACTTATCATCAAATAATTCTACATGAAAACATGTTGACTTTTTGGCTAATTTAATAAACAAATGACTAATGATTAATACTAAAAGACAGCTTGGCCTCAATTCATAATGAGGAAACCAAAACTAGCAAATTTACTAATTAGGGTCCTGAAACAAGTAGGAAGAAAACCAGGTGCTAGGGGCACCTGGTTGGCTCAGTGACTTAAATGTCAGACTCTTGAATTTGAATCAGGTAATGATCTCAAGGTTTCCTGAGTTCAAGCCCCATGTCAGGCTCTGTCTATTGACCAGGCAGAGGCTGCTTGGGATTCTCCCTCTTTCCCTGTCTCCCTAGCTCATGCTCTCTCTGCCTCTCTCCAAATAAATAAATAAACTTAGAAAAGAAAAAGAAAACCAGGCACTCATATGATGTGAAATGTCATTCTAGGAAAACAGTGACAAAGAGAGGGCCTTCACTAAGAAGTAGAAGATGAACAAATTCATTTCTACATATTTCATCCTCATCTATTCTGAGGGCAAGAAATGGCTGTGAGAAGTTAAAGAGACCCTGTTAAACAAACAGATGATTATATTTGACATCAGAAGTATCAACATTTATGAAATTACTAATGGAGACATTCCTTCTTTTACTGACATTCTCAAGTTAAACCTCCTAATTACTATGTGTCTAGTTCTAAGGACAAAGAAGGCTACAAGTATATAAAACTATATTAAACTACCTGATGATAAAAATGAAGTAGGTCAAAAGAAAAAAGAAACAAAAAGAAATAGATCCTGTTCTCTATTTGCAAAAGTAATGGTAGTAGATGTATGTCAATAAGACATGTTCTTTGAGCAACTTTCCCCCAGAAGTGGTAATACGTAAAGTGAGCTATCAGTGTCTTCCCATCCATCTAATAATCCTGAGACCAGCATTATGATGTCAGACTAAGGGAAAGGTGGCAGGGTTGATTCATAAAAGAGAGTTTCTCGGAGCCAACTAGATTGTGTTTATACTCTACATATGGGTAACTACAGCTTTGCAACTCAGAATTTTTTTATCTCATTAATTGTCCTGAAAAACTGGAGTAAAGCACCATCCCTACTTCTACCATGTCCTTGTGCCATAATAGATCATTGCTCCTATGTTAAATTTGTCAATTTGAATATCCTGACAAAAGAAGCGCTTACAAATTGCCAAGGAGCATGATGAATGGCAGCAGCTTTCCTTGACAGGTAAAATGCTGCAGCCATTCAGTGGAAGACATTTAGAAATTGCAATATAAAAACTTGCACTTTAAATCTGGCTTCTCTCCATCTGGTCTCTGGGAATCCGAGGCCTCAGTTTCCTCATATGCAAAAAAAAGGATGAAAATGTGCTGTCCTGTCTCAAGATGACATGATGTAGTGTTTGTGGAAACCTCTTAACTCATAAGTGGCTTTTTTAAAATCTGAATTTCATCCTTTTTGTCTTATTTTTGCTTTAGAAGGTCTTCGAGGGAATTCTATAGCACCTGTTAACAGCAGGCTTTTTAGGAAATCACACAGTTGGGGGAAAAAAAAGGATTGTGATTATAATCTGCAATTTATGACCTTCTCAGGTCAGAAATCTCTGAGCAGACCTCACAAAGCCAACCATACCTAGGTCCTGCTGTACTTCAAGAAGGGCTGAATCCAGGAGCCACACTTTGGCATTTTATCAGCACTTTCCCATGTCCTCCTGTCTGGTGTCCCAGTCCCTTCCCTCTTGTTCATCATTTTCCCACTTGTACCTTTCTCACTCCCTATTTCAGAAACACTCATCATAATATACCTGCTGTGACAACTCCTCACCTTTGCCTTTCACATCCTGACACAAACTGCCACCACCATTCTTCAGGTCCCCTCAAATCATAGACACTCCCCTCTTCAGAGCCTCTGCTGACTCACTTCCTGCAGAAACAAATGGGTCCTGACCCTTCACTGACAGCTCTCACTGATATAGGCAACCACATGCCCTCCATCTCAGTGGTCAACTCAATGGCCTCTTCTGCCTCCCGGTTCTTTCCTGAAGATTCCTATTAGGTACTAGTATTCTCTGCCATCCATAGATAAGAATATTTCAATAGCTAAGCTGAGAAAAACTTTCAGCAGCCATCTAATATGACCTCCTGCCTCTGGAGGAGAGAAGGCACCATAGAAGATGTATATCTTCATGCCCTTTCTCAGTGTTTCCTCTAACTTCTCATCACAACCTGGAGTAAACCATTACTCTGAAAGTAAATTCTTCCCTCTGTCCAACCAAACCTATTCTCCACTGAGATCGTTTCAGTCTTGTTTTTCCTCTTTGATCTCTTCAGGAAAACTTGTCTCTGATCTGGGCATGAGATAGAGGGAATCTCAAAGTCAAAAAGTTATGTAGTCCAATTACACACCTACTTTTTTAAAATATTATTGCCAGTGGGCCATAGAACCTGAAAAGGAATTTACTTCATTATGGGTGGTCTGTCCATCCTTGATCAGCTCTGATCAGGAGAACTGTTTAACCTAAATTCACTCTAATCTGCCTTCTTGAATGTTCCATTCCCTGATGATACTCTCTCCCAACAGGACATCACAATATCTTCTGTGGCCACTCCCCTGTCTCGTACCATTTGTCACTCACTGCTCCCCTAGCACCTAGCACTGGACCCTAAAACATAATAGCTCTTAAGAAACCTTTGTTGAATGAATGAATGAATGAATGTTTGCGATCTCTTCTACAGGATAGCACTTTGCATCTAATGCATTTATGAAATACAATTTGGGTCTTCTCCAGGCTAGAAGTCCTTATAAGGAAAAGTTTCAAGTTCAATACAGCTCCCTTCCTCTGATCTTTCTCCAGTGTGTCTAAATTCATCTAGGTAAATATGAAAAAAATATATCAAATATACATTTTATGTATGCAGTTGTATATAACCACATATGTGTGTATAAAACTCAGTTAATCTACTTTTCTAAATAAAGCTACATCAAAGTATAGAACATGGGTAAACAGAAACTAATTAAAAGCATTAACTTATAAAAAGTATACTACGGCCCTCAAAATCTACTCATAGCTAAGTGGTTTAATTTCATATTATTAAATTTTTTTTTAATTTTTGGATAGAGGCTTTGTTATAACTTTATTAAACTATTTTTTTAAAAAAATTTGAGCCACAATTCTACCACTCTGCTGTGACTGTTATCATTTTTCTGTTTTTTTCCCATCTTGCTTACTTTAAGTTATTGTAAATATATGATATACATTTTGCATTGCACTTTTTCCACTTAAATTATATTGTACTTATTTTTCATATTATCACTAATCTTTATTATAATTTCATTCACTAATAGTACTCCATCAATTTGATATATCCATAACCATTTTCTAAATAGTAGTGATTTAAAGTGTTTCCAGTTTTCTTTCTTATAGAAAATGCTGTTAGGAATATTATATACATATAGATTTTCATCCTAAATATCTTGCCATATCAAAAAATATTCCCTTCTCTCCATTATCATTCGAAAGGATTTTTCAGTTTCTATGTATATGAGTTTTATTTATATGTATGCTATTTATTTCCAGTTTTATATCAATATAGTAAAAGGTTTGAGCCTATAAAATTTTGACATCTAATTAAAATTATTTATAAGCCCTAGAACATTATAATTTTCATAAGTGTTATAAGTATACTTTAAAAGACATAGTCCCATTTAAAAATGACTACCATTTTTGTATTCCAAAAGTATTTATAAACACCTCATTGATGCCATCCCCTATGCCAGGAATTGGTGATCCAAGAACCAATATGTGATTTAAAGTCTAGCAATGAGTAAAGCAGTGAAAATTAACTGATGGGTGTTATTCTTGCATGACCCAAGGCACAATACTGCCTTCGACCAGAGCAAAAAGGACCCTGACCTTAGCCCCAGGTTTCAGAGAACCCCATTCTGACCCTCCCCCAGCCATGCCCTTCCCCACCAGGTAAAGAGACCATGAGCATCCATGGGACATCCTGGACATTCCCATTTGAGCACACGACCCCCACTAGACCCATCTCTGGTTAGCCTGAGTACCAGAATTCCCTGTTCAAACAGTTCAAACCCACTTCTAGGCCAGAGCAGACTTCTCTCAATCTATTCTGCTCAAGATAGAGTTTTTGCTTATATGTCCACCAGTGCTTAGGGGACATTGTGAACAGAGTTAAAATATGTGGTCATGCAGAAGCCACTCGTAGCTCTGGATGGAGGCAGGAATGGGAAGGCAAGGAGAAGTACCTATAGCCACTGAGGACAAGGGTCTGGGGCCAATTTTCCCAATGGCATGTTCTAGAAGCACAGAACTCTGAAGATTATAAAAATTCTAATTTGAACCTAGTTTTCCAGGTGGTTTAGAGGATGGATATATTTGTCAAGGTAGGAGGATGGAACGTATTTTATTTACTGGCTTGTTTAGCTTGATTTATAGCTTTAAAATATTTAGCCATATGGGATGTGTGGGCCTTCATTGTATTCTTGTCTTGGGCCTTACTGATGTTGGGGCAGGCCTGGTACAAGGTGCAATGGGGACACCTAACAAGGAGATCTAAACTTAATAGGGCGTTGTTGAAGCTTTGTCAGGGCAGATCACAGTTCAGTGGAGTAGGCTGAACCATAGAATATTCTACTTTTGCAATCCAATGCATTTACAGGCTAAAGGTGAAAGTCATATGCTTATCTTAATAAATACAAAAAAAATGAATTTTATGAAATTCAAGAAACAGTTGTGTATAATACTTAATATTCCATGATGACAACATGCCAAGTACAAATGCTAATAGGAACTAAATACTGACATCACACTTAAATGGTAAATACTAGCAATGTTACCTTTAAATTTAACTGAAGACAAGAATACAACTATCACTCAGTTATTTAACATGGATCTAAAATTTCTAGCCAGCTTATTTTGGCAGTTGTTCATTTCTTTTCCTTTTTCTGGTGTTTTAATGAACAGTTTTAAGTAAGAAGAACCACTACCATTTATTCCACCACTTTTTAAAATTCCTTTACCTTGTTCTAGTTTGTTGTCGTTGTTGCTGGTCTCTACCCAATCATGAAGGCATGAGTTCCATGAAATTCCTACCTGCTTGTTAAAAAACACTTTTATTTATCTCATATATTCCTCTTTCAAGATTCCATGGGAGCCTCCATTTTCCTCTTTATGATTTCAAATTTGTTTAGTCAACTATCGCCTGGAGCTAATGTTTAGACCAGGAAGTGACTCATTAGTCTCCCAAATGGTTCCTGTGTCTCAGTTATTAATCTGCATCAGCTGGAGGCAAGTAGCATTCCCTACACTCTCCAGTCTTAACACATAATCAGGAACTTGGCATAGGAAGAGAGTGGTGGTGGAAGTTCTGGCCTGGCTGGCTATAAGAAACAAGCAGCTAATCGAATACAAACAAGTCACATGGCATTTTTAATTTGAGTAAGAATACAAGTCTATTTTAAAGTTGTTTGCCTGGCCACTGCCAGGCATCTGTTAGCTACTGTGTTTGCAAATTCATTCTCTTGCTTCCTGTCTCTCTCTGTTTTTCTCTCTCTCATATTTCTAAACTAGAAATCCATAGATCAGGTTTTAATATTTTGATATTCGCTATTTGAGAAAGGATTGTTATTAAACAATGACTAATGGAAAGACAAGACGACATCTTATCACAGAAGTTTTGGTGTTGCTTTCTGGCTTCTTCTCAGCTCAAGTTTTACAATAGAGCACTTGAGTGTCTGGATGCTATCTGTTCTCACAGTACATGTTCAGAGAGTATCTCATTCCAAGCTTGTGTGAGATATAATTCATTTCTCCCAAACAATTTAGGGCCTTGATAATTTTTTGGACACCAGGCATATTTATACAGAACTCTTCTAAATTAACTAGAAAGCAGGGCTTTGACATGTGCTTTTGATTGTCCCTGCAGTACCACTTTATAAGTTCATAAATCAGGGAATCCATTCAGAATTTACCTAGTAGTACCCTCTTTACTTAAATTCAAAGCTTTGGTAAGATCAGAAAATGCCTAAAACTGATTCTTCCATTATTCATCAAGTATAATTTTGACAACAGAAACCATTTCTAAGATACTATTTTCATAAAATAACAAAATTTTCCACAGTGGCTTCCCAGTATGTCTCTACTGGGCCTCACTTCCCATCACCCTTGACCTTCCTTTCTCTCCATCTCCATTACACCCACAACTGTAGGTTTCAAAAAGAACAATCAGATGAGTGAAGGGCACTCAGATGGCATCACCTAGCATCTTAAAGTTTCAACATGAAAAGCTCATTCTTGGTTTTTCCTCCTTGAAGGAAAGCATTCCATTCAGTTCTGCAGTTTGCTTGCCTGCCTTCTTACTCTCTCCAGTTTTTGCCTAATCTCTAACTACCTGATCCTCTAAGGGGTTTCTCCACATCTCTTGACTTTTCTTTTCTGAAGTGTACTCAGTAGGTTCTAGTAAAAGGAGTCCTGGCCTGGGCCCAGGGAATCTCTTAACTTAGGGTAGTGCCAAAAGGCAAGGTTTGTGTTCTGCCCTCTCCCAAACTTCTGTTCTAGAAAATGAAATTGAATGCAGTGCCGCACTTTGAATTACCCATTTTTCAAAAGGAAAAAAATTAAAATCTGAGATAATCTCTTGGCAAACAACGACAAATGCTCTTGATTCTTTAAGGTATGGTATGGCATGGTATGTTGTGGTGTGGTATAGTATAAGTAATAAATGGGACATAATTATACTATGCAACTATTCATTATATAAAATTCAGTTTTAATTAGGTGTCATGTGTTTTTATTTGCTAAATCTGGCAACCCTATAATAGCTCTAATCCCATCAGGCTTGTTTCCCTTTACATATACTGTCACTAATAATCTCACACTTTCAGAAATTAAGAAACTAGAAAAATAACATTTCAGTAATAATTTTGCTTAGGAAATTGGCCACATTTTGCTACTTATCCACTAGGTAGAAAAAGTGTCTCCTTTATTGATTAGTAGTATGTTAATGAAGAAAATGAGAGTGCTTTTAGTTTACATTTTTTGTGTTATTGATTGGAAGTTACAGCTTCAGTATGTACTAACTAGTTGTTTGGTGTACACCAATTATTTGAGTTGTCCCTGTGCACTAAGTGATGAAAGAAGATTTCCATTTAAAAGCAAATAAAAAATAAACTTGTCAAACTAAAATCTTACAAAGAGGAGATAGAGTAAATTCACGTGGAAAAGATATAATAATATCATTACTTTCTCCTCCCTAATGCTTAAAAAATGAGAAATGCAATATTTGTAATCATCTATAAAGGAAAACATGTTATTTTATCAATGGTCATGGGGTTTCATTTTTCAGAAGGGATTGAAGGTTGTTTTATTTTATTTTTAATTTTTTGACCTACATGGACATGGTTCTTCTTATTTATGTTCACCATAATTTCATCAATAATGCACTCCTGGAACCTAGAAGTGATTCCAAGTGATAATGAGGACTGCGTATAAGATATTTGTGACTTGTCAAGCTCACAAGAAATACAGAGAATCGCACTAGAACTTCTGCCCTGTCTAAATCAACTCACTGTCACTCTTTGGCAGTATCATATTTCAGACAGTAACTTTATAAATTTGGGCACCTAGAGAAATTCCTTAACAAACTAAAACATTTTCAGAGTGACATTAACAATAGACATTTTTAGGCATCACATGCAGGCAAGAGTTGCAATATCAGTTTGTGCAACAGCCTTCTCTAAGTTCTTCTAATTAGTATAACCATAATAGATGGGAAATCATGCCATGTAGATTTCCTCCTCACCTGCAGACCTGTTTTCATCTATTCATCAACAGCAAAGACTAATGTGGAAGACAGCCTAAAAGGTTGGGCATTGGAGACAGTATGCAGCTGTTCATTGGGTGTTTTTGGACAGTGACATGGCATCAGAGCTCACAAGGAGCCTGAAGGAAGATCTGCAATACTAATTAAGGGAAAAGCAATTCTCATTCATCTGGCTTGTTCTGATATCACTTCCTGGCAGTAAAAAGTGACTAAGATAATGTGCAAATCTGACAACTGGGAAGTCTCTGAGTTAAAATGGATACCTGATATCATCTCTCCTTTCTGGTCATTGGGCATTGATGCTATTTTGAATATTATTTCAATGTTGAAATGATTTTACACGATCAGAATCACTCAGGTATAGTCTACAGTTAATATGCTGTGGCAGCAATGAAAATCAGAATCGGTACATGTTTCTAGTTGGTAGAGTCTTTACGTTTAACCAACTGGCATGTTTTTATTCAAGGAGTTCCTCATCCTGTAAATATGCTTTTAACTCTTCTCAACAGATCTATCCTTTTAACTTCATCATGTTGAAGGAGGCCATCAAAAGGATGTGACCTCCAGCTGACCAGAAGCTGGACTCAAGCAGTCAGAGGCTCCTCACACACACCTCGTCCTTGGAATATACATTCTGCTTTCTCTTCTCATAATTGGAGCTGTTTCAAAAATGCAACCTTGGGAGAGGAATGTGTTGTTGAAACCATCTGGACTGAATATGTGACTGAACCCCATTAAGGTCTCTATATAAACTTTTAAGATTCTGGCAGGCAAGTGCACAGATCTTGAGGCTGCCAAAGACAAGCTTTGTATGTAAGTTCCCTTGCTTGTTAAGCCTCCTGCCTCCCAATCTGGAGTGGTTTGCCTCTTTCTTCAGTCTTCCTTGCCTTCCATGTATGGGGGGCCAATTTATAAATGGGTATAACTGAAAAGGAGCAAATTCCTATAGAAAGATGTATACAATACTGTGTGGGAACCAGTACTATAGTAGAGTAGTAGTAGTAGTAGTAGTAGTAGTAGTAGTAGTAGTCGTAGTCAGTGCTTAAATATCAAAGTATTTCAGAATGCAGTGGTTAAGCGAATTGCCTTTGGGCTCTGTTTTATGGGAGTTTGAATCCAAGTTTAGTTGTTGACTACAGCTTTGTGACATTGAGGAAGTTATTTAAACTTGGATACATAACAGCCTAAGTTCTGTATCTATAAAGTGAAAATAATATTAGTACCTGTCTCATATGGTAATATAAGTAAAGCACAATTCATGGCATATGTAAATATTCAATAAATACTTGCTATTGTGAAAGAAATATTAACAAATTTAAGGTACATTATAATATAACTCACTATAGAAGCGGTACAATTATCACACTTTTTCCTGAATTTTCCCCCTCTCATATGACTAGCCAAAATATTAAGGTAGATGCCCCATGAAAAAATATATAGTTAAGCATCAGACTTTGACTCAGGTCATGATCTTGCCATTTGTGAATTCAAGCCCCACATCAGCTTGCTGCTGTCAGTGCAGTGCCCACTTCAGATCCTCTGTCCCCCTTTCTTGACCCTTCCTCTGCCTGTGCTCTCAAAAATAAATAACCATAAAAAAACAAATATTTTTTTTTTGTCCTTCATACATGTTCTTCTAAGGGCTGCCACTGTTAGTATAGGCATATAGACAAACAAGAGATGGGAAGTGATATCTTCTTGTTAACCCTGTTTTTCCTAAGTAAAGTCAGTATAGAAACTCACTTCCTGTTTGTCTGGGTGAATCTTTCCCTTTCAGAAATGGAAAACATTTTCCCTGAGCCTTTAGGAGACTCTGATATAAAGGTATTAGTTGATGAGAGTGAAAGTAATCTTTCCCTTCTTGTGCACTTGGACTGAGAGCCATCAAAGTAAGTTATCACCTGTTCTCACATCCCTTAAAATCCTGATTAGTTCTCTAGCAAAAGTACTGCTTTCTGTATGTTTCACCACCGACTCTGGGAAAACGGTATGCCTGCTTTTACATTGAAGCTTCAATGGTTGCACTTTAAATAAAGTTTTATCCTTGTATGGAAGAATGACTTGATGTACTATAAAAACTAAGTTTTCTCTGCATAGATCCATAAATATTATTTTAAAGTCTCTTTCATGAACTCTGCTTTTCTTCTTATTGCTTTTATGCCTCTTTTCTTCTAAAATATTTAAATTTGAAAATAATACTTTTTTCCCTAAATTCCCATCCTTTCTACCATTTCTAATGACTAAAGTCATAAGAGAGAGAGAGATGAAGTCTAATTTATAATATATAATATATATATAATATATACCTGGAATCAGAAAAATAGTGTTGTGAATAAAACATTTCAGAAAAAAATGTACAAAGATGGGGAAAAGCACTGAATTTGAAACAGAAGAATTATTTTTCATTTCTCCAACTATTTATGAACTGTGTGACCTTGGACGGGTCACTAGATTACCTCTGATCTCAGTTTTATTACCCACAAAATGGGAGTCAGTACCTGCCTGATCTGCCTCTTAGAGCTCCAACAAAGAAAACTAAGATAATGTATAGAAGTATTATATAAATTCCAAATTCCCATTCAAATATTTTTAGCAGTACAAGATTAACTGTTCAGCTGCTCGTCAAAAAATCTGTTTTAAATGTTGTGAAGAGTTTACGGTCTTTTATAATCAAGGACCATGTACTGCCCTGCTATGTGGGAAGGCTTGAGATTTATTACTGCCAGAACATCTTATACCACATTTTTTTTAACATTAGGATATATTGATAAGAGAGATTATCAAAAACACACTGACATTTTACCTAAAGGATTAGTGAATAATTTTCCTTTATTTTTAAGAAAAAAATCTTAAAAAGTCACAATATTGACTAATATATTCTCCTCATCTACGTAATATAATATATTCTTCAAACTTTTTATTATCCCTGAGTGGCTATAAAATCTCAGCTGTTTAAAATGATTTTTTTCAGATTTATAACATTCCATAAAAACTTTCAATGTAAATAATATTTCCTACTGAGCTAAAACTGTCCCAGCCTCATGGGTGTTTTTTTTTTAAGTGTTATTCTTCATAGCATAATATCCAGGTGTTAATTTAAACATGCATTCTGAGATGGAAATATCCACCGGTATTGCTGACTTTTAAAAAATTTTATACTAATCAGAATTTAACACCTAACATAACAGTATGGATTAAATGACCCCAGAACTCCATTCTTTCTGGGCCTAGAAATAGAAATATCCTGGCATCCACAAACATTAATTGCTAGCATACTTTAAATGTGTACATAAATATATCTGAAATGTTTAAAAAGAATATTCTAGAAGACAGTGAGACATACCTGGATTTGACTAACTTAAAAGGAACTTGGGAACCTGGCTCAATTGAAATAGAGTATACCAGATTGTATGAATAATATAATTCTATTTCCTTGTGATCACATGTGTTAAACCTTCTATCTCTTCCTCAAATTCTTTTTTTAATTTTATTAAGTTTTTTATTCTAATTCCAGTATAGTTAACATACAGCGTTATGTTAGTTTCAGGTGTACCATGTTGTGATTCAACAATTCTATACATTCTTCAGTGCTCATTATGATAAGCGTACTCCTCAGATTCTTTTCAGAAAAATTTATCTCAGGATTCTTGGGTGTTTCAGTCAGTTAAGCATCCGACTCTTGATTTCAGCTCAGGTCATGATATCACAATTTGCAGGATCAAGTCCCACGTCATGCTCCACAATGACAGCGTGGAACCTGCTTGGGATTCTCTTTCCTCTCTCTCTGCCCCTCTCCCTGCTCTCTTTCTCTCTCTCAAAATAAATAAATAAGCATTAAAAAAAGAAAAATTTGTCTCAAAATTGGAGTATTAACCAGATGCCAACCCCATTTGAAATAAGAAGTAAGAAAAATGGAAGTTTCCTTAGGACAGACAGCATTACCCAAAATGAATTCCACAAAAGTTGACCCTCAAGATGTTTTTTTTTTAAATAAAATGAGTTTGTTGCAGGAAAGGGATTCTATGGTCAAATAAGTGTGTAAAATAGTATATCACATCTTCCTTAGATATTTGCAATACGCATTAGTATGTTGGATAGTTTTAGTAGTCCAGTAGCCAAGCATATCACAAGGTTATTTAATCTGAGAATTTTTTCTTTTATTATATTAACTCTTTAACATTCTGTAGAACATACAATTTAGAGCTGTCAATTTCTGTCTTGAAGAAACCTGTGGTATTAAAAGAAAAGGGAGAACAATAGTAGTAGAGACCTAGATTTTTATCACATGTTATAACCCACATTCCACACTTTCACATGCAAATGTATGGTTGAGGAATTTGAAAAAGAAGTTTTTAAGAGATCTATTTCTCTGCTTAAAGTAAATTAAGTTATTGGCCCCAGTTGCTCACCCCCAACCCCAAACACTTCATACTGTTATACATCCTCACCCCAGCCGTGGTATCAGCACCTGATGTTGGGCTTGACCCAGTGACTTGGTTTGGCCAATAGAATGTTAGTGGACCTAAAATGGGTAAGGCTTTAAATGTGTTTGCCTAGTTCTCTTCTTTCAATTCTAGTTAACCTGGAATTAACTATCATCTTAGAGCCAAGACTTTGACCAACCTCAGTCAAACTGTAGATGTGTGAACAAGAAATAATTGCATACTGTTGTATGCTAGTGAATTTTGGGATGGTTTGTTTTGCAGTGTTTTCATGGCAATTGCTGACTCATATAGAGCTCCATCAGAGTTTGCTCCAAAACAATTAATATTCCTGTAAGTGTCCATGATAACTGAAAGAAATCAAGTGATGTGTCTTAGGGCATTGAATTTGTGGATTATTGGGTTTTTTATTCCCTTAATTCTTAAATTCTTGAAAACTATGTCCTCAAAAGCATACAATTTTTTGATGTCTCACTTGTCTTAATGGTTATCCCAACATTTCCAGGGAAAACATACCCTCTCAGACTGCCCAGCTTTCCCCATGTACATAAAATGAGGCTATGAAAAACATTTAATTAACATAAATATAAATTGGAAAAGAAATAAATCTGCAGTTTATTTATTAAGACCAAGGGTCTCACAAAACCCCAGTTATTATCAAATGTTTTCCAAATATTAAGTTTTATTTTACTGTTATTCAGCAAAAAAAGTTAAAAGAAAAGACCAAAAACTCCCCTTCCTAGGAAATTGGCCCACCACTCTCCCTGCCACCTGCCTAGGGCTTCATCTCTGGATCCCAGATGAGGACTCCTGTGATCTTGACAAAGCTGTGCTCCTTTTCTCCTGATAGCACCTCCACCATCTGTTCCTTTTCTTATTTGTATGCACTATCTAGTCCTTCTTCTTTCCATTTCTACATGTTCTAGCCTCCTCTGTCTATAAAATGGGTGATAGTAGGAATTAAGTGATTCAAAGTGTCTTACCAGGTTGCTGAATAAGTGTTGACCTGTCTCTCTTTTTTCCTGCCTGTCTTCCCTATTCTGCTCTTTACTTAGTGGTAGTCCAGTGAGATATAGACATAAATATAGACATGTATTGCTGAATATATGAATATGAATGAAGTAGTCATGAATAAAACAGCAGTGTTAATTAAGTTAAGCTGTTGGGATTCACACTGGTCCTTCTAGGATTTGATTGTGACTAACATTAATGCCCAGTTGAGGAGCATACTATTTAAGAACACAGGGTCTAGGTGAAACAGCAGATCTGGATTTGAATCATAGCTCTAGAACTTTCTGTCTGATAAGTTAGTATACTCTCTTAAAACTAATTGTCTCATCTGAAAGTTGGAAGTAATAAGATGCCCTGTATAAAGGAAAATATTTTTTAATCAATAGGATTTTTTTTCTTTTATAGTTTATTGTCAAGTTGGTTTCCATATAACACCAGTGCTCATCCCAACAAGTGCCCTTCATGCTCATCACCCCTTTTCCCCTCTCCCCCACCCCCATCAACCCTCAGTTTGTTCTCAGTCTTTAAGTCTCTTATGGTTTGCCTCCCTCCTTCTCCTTAACTATTTTTTCCCCTTCCCCTCCCCTATGGTCCTCTGTTAAGTTTCTCCTTTTCCACATATGAGTGAAAACATATGGTATCCTTCTCTGCCTGACTTATTTCACTTAGCATAACACCCTTGAGTTCCATCCACTTTGCTACACATGGCCAGATTTCATTCTTTCTCATTGCCATGTAGTATTCCATTGTATAAATAAACCACATCTCCTTGATCCATTCATCAGTTGATGGACATTTAGGCTCTTTCCATGATTTGGCTATTGTTGGAAGTGCTGCTATGAACATTGGGGTACATGTGCCCCTATGCATCAGCACTTCTGTATCTAAAGGAAAATATTTAATGGGACACTATGTATAAAGAGCTTAGGACAATGCTAAACACATAGCCAGCACTCAATAAATGCTAGCTATTATAATTATTGTGCAAGAGCTGAGTTTGTATGTAATAATATATTAATTTATGATATAAATAACTACCTAAAACAAGCATGTTATTAACTATCTTTATTTTAAAATCACTACATTTATGGCTGAAATGTAGGGGCAAGAGTGAAAGAAGATTCATTGTATTAATGCATTTTACTCCTTCCATGTTTCTGCTCTGCTTTACATATCAGATAGCTGGAGTTTAGGGGTATTCCTGGAAAAAAAATCTGAAGGTTAATGTGTATCATCTACATGCTCCAGAGCATAAGCATATTGCTGGCTGGTCAGATCAAGGTGAAACACAGTGGAATAAACCTACTCTGGCCACACCTCTATTTTAAAGACTACCTGGGGGTAGGGGTACTGAAGCATAGCTATTATGACAAATAGGAGTAGAAGTGATTAATTACTTTTTACTGTCATTCAACAGCTTGTCACCCAGGGAGTAACCTCATTTCTCCAATTCCCATAAATTTAATAAAGGTCACATAGTGGCCTACTTGGCTAAAAAGCATTGCTCCTGAAACCCTGATGGTACTTTTAAGTCTGCTGATGTGTGAATGTAATTCTCTGCATGTCTTAGCCCCACACACTCTGTCTTTCCCAGAGAGACACTTCAGTAGATCTATGTGGCACCATGTGGAAAGTTACAAGTGATGAGCTCTCTGATTCCTCTTTCATGTAATAAGATGATAGAAAATTTAAAACCAATGGGTGTTATTCTATAGTGTAGAGCTTCCTTCCACTCTTTTATAGGAGTATAAAAAGATATTTATTGATATGTAAAACTATTAGTAATGAGACCCTTGTAATGAACATCTAATTTGGTATCTAAAAGGAATTTTAAAGATCTCATTTAAAAATTTGCCGGTTAAGATGGTGGTTAGCTGTTGTGCCTAATTCTTTACCCTCTAGATGCATTAACCTAAATGAAGAGATTTCTAAAAAGCAAAATAATTGCAAAGATGTGCCAGACACCAGGTGGAATTTCGAAAAAACAAAAGGAAGAACAGATGATATAAAGTAGATTATTGTCTGCATCCATTGCACTCCCAACCCAGAGACACAGAGGCTTTTGTAACTAGAATGCTAGCCGTCCCCAGGTGTGTTCAAGGACTCATTTGGGCGACTCTCAGTGCTACTCCATCCCCTAATTCCACTATTGGTACCTCCCTTTTGTTAATTCCTTTAACATTTGAGAAATGGAAATTGACAAGCAGTAATTTATTTCATCTTAAGATATGAAGTTGATGAGAAGAGGTGATCAAAGAGCAGTGAACTCTGGAGCAGTGAATTCTGTGAAGTTAACTCTGGAGCAGTGAACTCTGGAGGTTAAATTTGGTTTTATTTCATTTTCCCTTCCAGTTCTCCTGGAAAGTACAATTCTATGTGTACGTTCTAATAGCACCACAATGAACTACAAAGACAACTAAGAAGAAACCACCAACCAATCTCAAGCAAACATTTGACTTGGACCAGTCCCTTAGACAAAGACAGGCCTTTGGAAATATTGTACATGGTAGGAAAGAAAGGCATTAAACTCAGGTGGAATCCAGCAAACATATTTTTTTAAAAAAATCATTGGAAGTTGCAATGAGGAAATCTACCTATTGTCTTAACAGAGGTGCTAGGTACTAAAATTAAAAATATGTAGTGGATAGAATAATTTAGGACAATGAGCCTGATGTAGAGGAAAGAGAACATCCCATTTAAAAAAATCAGTACTGGGGCGCCTGGGTGGCTCAGTCGGTTGAGTGTCCAACTTCAGCTCAGGTCATGATCTCACGGTTGGTAGATTTGAGCCTCGTGTCAGGCTCTTTGCTGACAGCTCACAGCCTGGTGCCTGTTTCGGATTCTGTGTCTCCATCTCTCTCTGCCCCTCCACCACGCATGCTATGTCTGTCTCTCTCTCTCCCTCGAAAATAAACATTAAAAAATTAAAGATAAGTAAATAAATAAATAATAAATCAGTACTGATGAATGGAAAAAGAAGGTGTGGTATATACATACAATAAAATATTACTCATCAATCAAAAAAAAATCTTGCCATTTGCAACATTGTGAATGGAACTGGAGTGTATTATGCTAAGTGAAATAAGTCAGTCAGAAAAGACATCATATGATTTTACTCATATAAGAAATTTAAGAAACAAAAGATGAACAAAGGGAAAGTGTGAAGGAAAAATAAAATAAGATAAAAACAGAGAGGGAGGCAAACCATAAGAGACTCTTAAATATAGAGAACAAACTGAGGGTTGATAGAAGGAGATGGGTGGGGGATGGGCTACATGGATGATGACCATTAAGGCACGCACTTGTCATGATGGGCACTGGGTGTTATATATAAGTGATGAATCACTAAATTCTATTCCTAAAATTAATACCTCACTATATGTTAACTGACTAAAAATAAACATATTAATTAATTAATTAATTAAAAGAAAAGAAAAGAATTTTTAAAAATCAGTTCTAGCCTCTGCTACTTACTGGGCAAATCATTAGAGCTCTTTTAGCATAGGTTTTAATATGTGTCAAATGAGGCAAATTATTTTATCTACTTCATGAAGATACTAAGAAGTTAAATGTAATACTATATACCTAACAAATGTCTTAGAAATTATCAAAATTCATTAGTAATGGAGTCTTTAATCCTTCATATTTTTAGAGATTTTCTACATTTTTGACTTGATTTTTTAACTTCTTCTTTACTTATTGCTTCTACTTCAAAATTCATTTTGCAATTTAATTTTTAATAATTTTATTTCCTCCAGTCCCCTCATTTTTTCAAAATAATCAAAGAATACCACCTCTTCAAATTATCTTTCACATTTTGATTCAAGAGAATATCTTCAGGATTCAGTGTTGGGCTTTCCACTTTCTATTTTTGGTTCCACTCTTTTTAGATTGGCTTTAGTCTCAGTCACACATTTGTTCCGTGTAGCAAAAAAGAAGCTCTGAACACTGCACTTATGCAGATGTAACATCTGTATCTTGAAAGGGCTACCACATGGGGTAGAAACAGTTCTCTGAAGTAGTTCAAATCTGCAGAATGGGAAAAGAAATGGAGAACATTTCAAAACACCAGGCTTCCATGACTGAGCTCATAAAAATTAACAAGAAAAATAGTGAGAACTTAGAAGACCAAATGGTAAAGGATCTGAGTAGAGAATCCATCAATAATGAAATATAAATGACTAACAAAAATGTAAAAAAGGTTTAGTCTTATAAGTAACTAAGCAAAGTAAGTGGAAAGCTTTAAAGGATGCTGGGGTGGCTCAGTCAGTTAAGGTCAGAATTAATTTCAGCTTAGGTCATGATCTCCCAGTCCTTGGGGTTAAGCCTTGCATCGGGCGCCATGCTGCTGACAGTGTGGAACCTGCTTAGGATTCTCTCTCTCCCTCTCCTTCTGCCCCTCCCCTATTCACACACTCTCTCTCTCAAAATAAATAAATGAAGTTTACGAAGAAAAAAGAATACTAATAAGCCCACACTGTCTTAAATAGCTGTTGGCAAAGAGTTGGAAATAAAAGCTATGATTTTTTTTCCTGAGTGAAGCACAACAAACTTACATGTAGGAAAAACTAAAATAAATGAGCTATGTATTTAGCTAAACATAGTGAAAGTCAGTGAAAGAACTATAGGAAAACAAACAAAGGAAAGCAAGAGAGAAAAAATAGCCAACATAAAAACCAAAATCAATGAACTGGAAAACAGAACAGAATTAATAAATTAATCTAAGAATTTGAAAACAAAATGATCAAATTTCTGGCAAGTCTAGTGAAGAAATAAACAAAACAAAGCTACATAGTACTGATAGTGGGAGAAATGATAACACTAATAACACAAACATTTAAAATGCTCTAAGAACATAATGCTCTTCACTATAATGACAGATTTCAAAATCTGAGTGAAACTAATACTTTTCTAGGAAAATATAAATTAATAAAATTGATACAAAGCATTGAAAACCTGAACAGAATAATGATCAAAAAAGAAAAAAGAC
>NW_024080744.1:3548389-3608000 GCF_003009895.1 Hyaena hyaena | reverse complement strand
AAATTTAAAAAAAAAAAAAAAAAAAAAACATTAAAAAAAAAGAGGTGAAAGGAACTGAGTTCAATTTTTTCTCAGCTATTTTTTTCAAAATGTTCCACAGTATTGAAAAAGATAGGAATCTTTCCAGTTTGTTTTACAAAGCTACCATAAACCTGATACAAAAACATGATAAATGTAACTCAAAATAAATTACATACTTGGAAAAGAATCAAATTATATATTTACTAAATAAAAATAAGTAAATAAGAATTAGAACAGCCCAGGGTGTCTGGATGGCTCAGTCGGTAAGCATCTAACTTTGGCTCAGGTCATGATCTCATAGTTTGTGAGTTCAATCCCCACATCAGGCTCCGTGCTGACAGCTCAGAGCCTAGATCCTGTTTCAGATTTTGTGTCTCCCTCTCTCTCTGCCCCTCCCCCACTCATGTTCTGTCTCTGTCTCTGAAAATAATAAACACACACAAAAAAAATTAGAACAACCCAATTTAAAAATGAATAGGATTTAGGGGCGCCTTGGTGGCTCAGTCAATTAAGTGTCCAACTTCAACTCAGGTCATGATTTCTCGGTTTGTAGTTTTGAGCCCTGTGTCGGGCTCTGTGCTGACAGCTCAGAGCCTGGAGCCTGCTTCAGATTCTGTGTCTCCCTCTGCCTTTCCCTCTGTCTCTCTGTTTCTCAAAAGTTAAATAAACATTAAAAAAATGTTAAATGAGTAAAATTTATGAACAAACAGTATACACCCACACATGACTAGTAAACATAAAAGGTTGAGCTAGTAATCAGATGAAGGTATGGTGCCATTTTTGCCCATCTGATTCACTAAGAATAAAAAGATTAAAACATTGTTAGTACCTAGTGTGGGTGAGTATAAAGAGAAACAAGAACTTAAATGTTTTGTTGTTTCAAGTGTAAAACTTTTCTGAAAGAGCAGGGCACCTGGGTGGCTCAGTCAGTTGAGTGTTGGACTTTGGCTCAGGTAATGATCTCATGGTTTGTGAGTTTGAGCCCACCTTCCGGCTCACTGCTATCAGTGAAGGACCAGCTTCAGATCCTCTGTCTTCCTCTCTCTCTCTGCCCCTCCCCCACTCACTCTCTCTTTCCAAAATAAGTAAACATTTAAAAACTTTTCTGAAAGAGCAGGGCACCTGGGTGGCTCAGTCAGTTGAGTGTTGGACTTTGGCTCAGGTAATGATCTCATGGTTTGTGAGTTTGAGCCCACCTTCCGGCTCACTGCTATCAGTGAAGGACCAGCTTCAGATCCTCTGTCTTCCTCTCTCTCTCTGCCCCTCCCCCACTCACTCTCTCTTTCCAAAATAAGTAAACATTTAAAAACTTTTCTGAAAGAGCACTTTTATAATCTAAATGTGTTTTTTGGATTGTGATGTATACTACTGACTCAACAATTCCAGTATGTAAGAAAACATAATGACACATATAGAATACAGTGATTTGGAAATAATCAATGTGTGGGCAAAAATGTATCTACAAGGCTTTCAACACACATTATTTACGACATGAGAACTTTCAATGCCACTAGAGAAATTTCTCACTGGAGAAAACATTAAATAAGGATCTAGTGAAGTTTTGCCACCATCTAAAAAAAAAGATATACATCTATATTTATTAATGTCTATTGTATATTCAAAGAAAGAAACAAAAAATCAGGTTACATAATAATATGGAGAATGAGAAATATAATTTTTATAAATGGAAAGATAAGACTAACAGATAGATCCATACAAATATCTAACAGTAACCATTTTTTTATATTTTAATCATTTTTTAAGAATAGTACTTGAATTTTGTTTTCTGTTTATATAACTTCTTAATTATCTAAACTTCTAATAGTTTAGTAGAGAGTTCTTTTCACTATCTGTGGTGAAGAACCAGTTCTGTTTCATTTTGTTTTTCTCCCAATTAGTTGTGGATTGATACTTTATTAAATACAGTAAAAATGAATTACTAGGAAAAAACGAAGTAAAAATAAGTCAAAAATACAAAACACACTTTTTAAGTATGAGATTCAACAGATATAATATTCTCTGTTAAATTGGTATAAAAATTTCTGAATATTTACTCTCTTTCTTTCTTATTTCATCATAAATCAGTAGCTCATGGAATGACATTGTGTAGTATTAGTGTAGTCATTAGAGGCATAGAGTCTAGGGCCAGACATCTAGGTAAAAATCCCAGTTACTAACTCTGTAGCCTGAGCAGGTCACTTAAACTCTCTGAACTTCAGTTTCCTCATCTGTGAAATGAATTCTATGGACTGAATATTTATATCCACCCCTCACCCACAATTCATATGTTGCAGCCTAATCCCCAATGTTATGGTATTAGGAGGTGAGCCTTTGGGGGTGATTTGGTTATGAGGGTACAGTCCTCATGAATGGAATTAGTGTCCTTATAGAAGAGGCCCCAGTGTGCTCTCTGGCTATCTGCCATTCTGCCATGTGAGGTTACAATGAGAAGTCAGCAGCGTATAATCTGAAAAAGGGCCTCAGCAGAACTTGACCATACTAGCAGCCTGATCTTGGACTTCTCAGTCTAAAAAACTGTGAGAGCTAAGTATTGGATTTTTAAGCCACCCAGTCTATGGTGTTTTATTATAGCATCCCATACTAAGATAATGGGCATGAAAATGGTGCTTTGTATTGTGATTATTAAATGGAGTAATAGAGAGAGAACACTTAGAACATTGCTTTTAATTATTTAAGCACTATTGAAATGCTTTCATTTGTTATCACTAGTATTGCTTTTATAAAAGAAGTAGAATTTAATAACGGGGAAAATAAAGCCAATGATATAGCAGTCAATCTTGAGACTCTCCTAGAATGGAGAGTTAAAAAATCAGAAAACCTAAAGAGTAGAGATATAAGATGCAACTTAAGAATTACTTTCTTAAGAAAGGGAACACACAGTTGGAATGAGACCAATAATCGAAGATGTAACTGAAGAAAAGTTTTATAAGAAAAAAAACTGAGTACGGAAACACAAAGAACGTACCTCTTTCCAGGTAAAGTAGATGAGAACAAGATACCTCTGAACTCATGACAGCAATATTTTGAATTATAAGAAGGTAGAAAAAATGCAACATGCTTGAGGAAAAGGAAGTTTTTAAAAATTACGTCTGGTTTCATTTTTTTTAAAGTGCTATGTTTTTTCTTCCCTGCCTGCTAAATACAGGAATATAAATGGAGAACTATATATTTACAGAGAAATGGTTATGTGTCAAGAAATGTATATTCAGCCATGTTAATTTGCATGTGTAATGTTAACAAAAATACATTCTCAGCTGTGCACTAGCTCAGAAAAGTTACCATTCACATAACCCCTCTTGAAAAAATTACTTGGAAAAAAATTACTTGGAAATGGGTGCTAGCAAACTGAGAGATGATTAAGAAAAAAATAAATAATGAAATCATTATCCAAAGAACTTGCCAACCTCCCTCAGTGATTCCTGTCACTAAACACAACCCTCATCTCATGGCAAATGTCTTCAGAGAAGAGACCACAATGATGAGAATGTGGAGAGACTAATGCATCCTTTCATAATGGCTTCTGAATAAAACTTCAGAGCAAACCTCATTATGAGTTTTTATTCCTCATTGTAGGAATCAGTCTATAATTTGACACAGAAAAAATAAGACCTATATAAAAGTCCTTCAGATATGATTTATCTTCCCAAACCCCAGTTAAACATGATTATAATTGTGCAAAAAGAAGGCAGGGGAGCGAAAAATGAAAGACACATAAATACTAACATGATAATGTATTCGTTATACTTTACTTTGAAATAATTGTACATTTTTATGTAGTTGTAAGAAAAATATCAGAGATCTTATGTACGCTGTATGCAGTTTCTCTCAATGGTAAGATCTTGCAAAATATACTACCGTGTCACCACCAGAATATTATAATTGACACGTCTACCATTCTTAATATTTCTCTAGTTTTACTTATACTCATGTGTGTGTTTTGTGTGTATTTAGCGCTCTATAGAGTTTTAAGATTTGTAAGATGCATGTATTCACCCACCAAAGTCAGGATCTAATGCTGTTCTATCTGTCTTTTATAACCACAACACCCATCCCATCACTAACCACTAATCCTCACAATCATTAATCTGTTCTCTTTTCCTATAATTTTGCCATATAATAATGCAGTATGTAATGTAATGTAACCCTTTGGGGTAGTAGTATCCCATCATATGAAATACCTCATTTAGTTTAATCATTCACCCATTGAAGGGCATCTAGATTACTTCCAGTTTGGAGCTGTTATGAATTAAGTTCTATACACATTCATGTATGGATTTCTGTGTGAACGTTCATTTCTCTAGGATATGTGCTCTGTAGTACAATTGTTGAGCTGTATGCTAGTTACATGTTTTGTTTATTGGGGGTGCTCGGGTGGCTCAGTTGGTTAAGCATCAGACTCTTGGTTTCAGCTCAGGTCATGATCTCACAGTTTGTGGAATTGGGCCCCACACCGGGCTCTGCACTGGAAGCACAAAGCCAGTTTGCGATTCTCTCTCTCCCTCTCTCTCTGACCCACTCCTGCTCGTGCACACATGCATACATTCTCTCTCTCAAAATAATTAAATAAACATGAAAAAAAATAAAGGAAAAAACCTCCCATTTTGTTGTTTCAAGTAGCTGTACCATTTTAAATTTCTGTCAACAGAGTGTGAATGCTCTCATTTCTCAGCTTTCTCAGCTTTTGGTATCATTACTATTTTTTATTTTATCCATTCTGTAATTATAATTTTCAGTTTTAATTTGCAGTTCTCTAATGATTAATGATGGTGAACAGTAGCCTGTCAAACATCTTTCATGTCATCTGTATGTCCTTTTTGGTGAAATGTCTCTTCATGTCTTTTGCCCACTTTCAAAGTGGATTTTTTTTTTCTTTTTTACTGATGAGTTTTGAATCCATTATGGTCAGAAAATATATATTCTGAATGATTTCAGTGTTTTCAGTTATGTTGGGCTTTGTGTTCTGCCCCACAAGATAGTCTGTATAGGTGACTTTTACATGGATGCTTAAGAAAACTATGTATCCTGCTATTATTAGGTGGAGCATTTTGTATATGTATGTCAATTACATCCCGTTAGTTGATCGTGTTGTTCAGATCTTCTGTATCCTTGGTGATTTTCTTTAGAGTATTTTTATTATTTAGTTAGAGGGGGATATTGAAATACCTAACTATAATTTTTACATGAGTATATTTTGAATATGTTTTGGTTTCTTAATTGACAACATATAAAAAGAAGCACAGCATATGAAAAAAGGGTGCAAAACTTATATACAATATATAATTTAGCATGATAAAAAACATGAAAAGTATAGACAGAAAAGTGCCAAAACAAATTTTTTCACTGTAATTTTTTTTAAATGATTGAGTTAAAATTGACATACAATATTATATTAGCTTCAGGTGATTTGATGATTTCAGGTGATATTTCTATATGCTGTAAAACGATCACCACAGTAAGTCTACTTAATATCCATCACCAGACATAGTTACAGAAGTTTTTCTTGTGATGAGAACTTTTTAAGATTTAATTTCTTCACAACTTTCATATACAATAATATCACTAACTATTGTCACCATGCTGTACTTTACACCTCCATAAAGTTATTTATTTTATAACTACAAGTTTGTACCTTTTGATTTTTTTTAGCCATTTGCCCACCCCCTGCCTCCCACATCTGACAACCACCAATCTGTTCTCTGTATATATATTACCTTGGTTTTGGTTGTCTTTCTTGTTCATTTTTTTGTGATTTTGAGATTTCACATACAAGTGAGACCATACTGTTTTTGTCTTTGCCTGCCTTACTTATTTCACTTACTATAATGCCCTCAAGATTTATCCATGTTGGCAAAATGTTACTCTTTTTCATGGCTTTCATTTTAAAGCTTTCAGCTTTTCATCATTGAATTTGTTAGCTGCGTGCTTGTCATATATGGTCTTTACTATGTTGAGATACATTTCCTACATACTCATTTTGTTGAGTTTTTATCATATATGGATGTTGATTTTTGTCAAATACCTTTTCTGAATCTATTAAGATGGTGATACGATTTTTAATTCTTCATTTTATTAACGTGATATAGCACAATGATTACATATGTTGAACCATCCTTGCATCCATGGATTAAATCCCACTTGATTGAAGATATACAAGTCTTTTCATGTATTATTAAATTTGATTTGCTAATGTTTTGTTGAGGCTATTTACACCTGTGATTATCAGGCATATTAGAAATATGTTAAACAACATTTTTTTTAAGGGGTGGGGCGCCTGGGTGGCTCAGTCAATTGAGTGTCTGATTTCGGCTCAGATTGTGACCTCACGGTTTGTGGTTTTGAGCCCTGCATTGAGTTTTGTTCTGACAGCACAGGGCCTGCTTTGGATTATCTGTCTCCCTCTCTTTCTGCTCTTCTCCTGCTCTTTCTCTCTCTCTCTTTGAAAAATGAATAAACATTAAAAAAAGAAAGATGTCAAAAATTAATGACAATACACATTGTGATAGAGCTATGGGTAAATTATTGTCTATCTTTAGATGTTTTTGTGATTCCAAAAACAATATAAAAACCTTGAAAATTACTTATTGGATGGATAACATATGCCCTTATTGTAGATATTTGATAACTAACATAATGCATATTTTTCAAATTTATTATTCCTCCCTAGACCTTCAGAAACCACTCAAAATTATGTTTCAGAAATATAGTGGGCAAGCACTCATCATATAATATCCTAAAAAGGGGAGAACCTTATTAACAATATTAGTCTTGCTAATGGTGATCTTAATTTTAAAAAAGTACATGGTTGCAATTTCAAGAGTAAGACCCACAATATAATATTTAATATTGTTTATTTCTGCTGTTATAGGACTTTATGTTATTTTTATCTGTGTGCGTGTACGTGTGTTCGTGTGTTAACGTTTATTTGTTTTTGAGAGACAGAGCAGGGGAGGGCCAGAGATAGAGGGATACAGATTCTGAAGCAGGCTACAGACTCTGAGCTGTCAGCACAGATCACGATGCTGGGCTTGAACCCACGATCTGTGAAATCATGGCCTGAACCGAAGTCGAATCCTTAACCAACTGAACCACCCAAGTGCTCTAATTTAATTTGTTTTTAAACAACTGAAATTTCTTTATGACAAGATTTCTGAAAATAGTTTTGATATTTATTTTTAAGAGAACCTTGAGATATTTTAGAAAATATATTTTATAACTCCAAAGTATTATCTTGTATTCAGAAAATTATCTTATATATTTTATAAAATATGTATATCCTTATTACAATTTGAGCCTGTGATTCTAATTTACTACTTAAATTTTATTCTAATATTTAACTTCTCATCAAAACAATAACTATACCCATAAGAGTTTTCATTTCATTTTCCCTTAAATAATATTCTTTTTAATTTGTCCATGCTTCATGGAAAAATATGTTAATCTTCAATCCAATACCTATCAAAATAACACTCACATTCTTCACAGAGCTAGAACAAACAATCCTAAAATTTGTATGGAACCAGAAATGACCCCAAATGACCAAAGCAATCTTGAAAAAGAATTGTGTGTGTGTATATATATATATACATGTATATATGTATGTATATATATATATAATTGTGTGTATATATATATATTCCATTGTGTGTGTGTATACACACACACACACACACACACACACATACACACACACACACACACAGGAATATTACTCGGCAATCAAGAAGAATGAAATCTTGCCATTTGCAAGTATGTGGATGGAACTAAAAAGTATTATGCTAAGCGAAATTAGTCAGAGAAAGACAAATATCATATGACTTCACTCATGTAAGGACTTTCAGATACAAAACAGATGAACATAAGGAAAATGAAGCAAAAATAATATAAAAACAGGGAGGGGTACAAAACATAAAAGACTTTTAAATATAGAGAACAGAGGATTGCTGGAAGAGTGGTAAGAGGTGGATAGACTAAATGAGTAAGGAGCTTAAGGAACCTACTGAAATCATTGTTGCACCATGTGCTAACTAACTTGGATGTAAATTATAATAAGTAAATAAATAATAGAAAGTTTAAAAAAAGAACATAAATAAATAATATATTTTAGTCTTCCTTTGGAAGCAAAAAATTAACACCTAATAGTAATTTTTCCCAGTTCAAAGTCTTCTCACTGATGTATTATCAAATAGTCTAAAAGTTTTTATTCTGTTATGTTCATAACATTTCACCAAACACCTATGTGTATAATTTCAGGCAAATATTAGTTGAACAAAGTCACCTTTCCTATATTCAGACCAACTCATACCACATTAAAGTTTTTTATCTCCTAGAAAATGAAACTCTGTACAAATGTCTGCATAGAAATTTTAAAATGCAGTAAAATATTTGGGATTTTTAAATAATACTGATGATAGTGTTTTGTCTACATTTACCAATGTAGGTCCTAAAGGATCAGGTTGGTAGAAGAGAGGAGATACTATCCCAAGCTGCTACATTCACACTGCAGTGCTTTTTTATAGTATATTTCAAGATGTGTTTACAACCACCTTGACATTTGTGAGGGTCAGATTCAGGAATAGTTACTAAATCAGTGTTAAATGTTTTGTCTCTTTTATTACCAATTAATCAAGTGATCTTTATAAAACATCCAAACTGAGGTCACCCACAGTCTTTCCTTTTTTTTCCCTCTAAAATAATTGAGAGAAAATAGTTTATAATATGTACTTTGAGAATCCTTTTAAGAACATGAGTAAAATTTGACTATTTTCTAAAAGATAATTTGAAGGAAAGACCCTTATATTTGATCATGTATACATAGTTTTTACAGGAAAAGGGATAATAGCTTATATGTCTAACGAGCTTTTATAATAAATAAGAGATTATCATGTCAATGGAAATAGGCAAGAAATAAAAAAAATAAGAATTTACACGAGCTAAAACCAGCCAAAATTCATTTTATGTTTTTTTTAATTTTTATTCATTTGAGAGAGAGAGAGGAATGAGAGAGAGAGAGGTGGGGGCATAGAATGAGAGAGAAAGAGACAGAGAATCCTAAGGAGGCTACATGTTTGGTATGGAGCCCAGTGTGGGACTCTATGCAATGACTCTAGGTCATGACCTGAGCCAAAATCAATAGTCTCACTCTCAACTGACTGAGCCACCCAGGGACGCCAAAACTCATTTTAAAAAGACCTATCTAGTGCAAATTAAAGTGTAAAGGTGGTAATATTTATCTGGTAATTAGTATTAGATTCAATAAAAATTTATTGGCCAAATAAATGAAGCAACAGTTTTCACCCATCAAATTGGAAAAAACTTTTAAATGATATTATTTCTTACAATTGACAGGATATCCAAACAAAAAATAATAGTATCAGGCAACTATCATTTCAAACTAGTGATATTAAACATCTAGATTTTATTTTGGCATATAGCTTTTGGATAAAACTAAGAGAAATACATTTTAGAACAGAATACAATCATTCTCAAACAAATTTCACTTTAAAAAACAGTTGACAATAATGTTAATATAAATGATAAGCCAATATTGGCTTAATCTATAAAAGAAAAATT
The DNA here is from genome assembly GCF_003009895.1 of Hyaena hyaena. Lineage (NCBI taxonomy): Eukaryota > Metazoa > Chordata > Mammalia > Carnivora > Hyaenidae > Hyaena > Hyaena hyaena. The sequence goes on along the minus strand of NW_024080744.1, from coordinate 3,598,388 downwards.
ATTTTAAACTGTATCATTTAAACAAACAAGAATTAGAAAATAAGAAATTCTATATTAAGGTATATATAAATAGATATGAATTCCAAATATTTCTATCCTTCATGAGAAAATTTTACCCAGTATATGGTCAGATGGAAATAGAAAAGAGCAAAAAGCAGATACTCTAAATAAGGTCACTAAACAGAAAGTGGGATTTCTTCTTCCCCATCAGCCTTACTTCCAAAGAACGGTAGAAAACTCTGAGTCAGAAAAGAAAAAGTGCCAATATACCCTTGTCATATTATTGACACTTCTTAATGTTTGGGGTTCTCCTAAAAAATTATTTTCTTCATCTACAATTTATCTATGGTGCCCAGAAACCACTGACTTCCTGGAATTTTTATTAAGAATTCCACATTCTTGCCATGTTTTTCAGATACTGTGAACTCTGCCAATAAATTCTAATAAATTTTCACTTCTTTTCTTTCAATAACATCTTAGAGAGTATGATTCAGACTCAAATTAATCACCGATCATGTTAATGCTTCTTAGGAATTTACTTCTGATACCCCTTATTATATTAAATCAAACCTGATAGTGTGCTAGATCATTGCTCTGGTGGGTTTTCACAAAAGCACTGGTATTTAATATGATTTATACCTGGTTTTCTGTTAATATCTTTGCTTATTGTATGCTTTACTTTAAAAATAGACAGTCTTAGCAAATGGCATCCTCTTAAAATATATCATTCTCTTAAAATATTTTACAGGAAGCATTTTAGAGTAAAATGTGTTACTTATTTTATATTATAGTCACATAAGAGTGAACAAGAACAATTTATTTAATTTATAGTCAAAAATTAATACTTAACTGGTAGTTTGGAAAAAGTATGCATACATACATGTGTTTTGCTTACATAAAAGATCAATTATATGCCAAGATTATCAGGAAATTTAAAGACGGTTGTTGTTGTTTTTTGTTTTTAAGCTTTGCAGCAAAGGGGCAGCTCTAGGAAAACCATTTGAAGCATCTGCTGAAAATATAGCAAGTGTGGCAAGTTTCATTGAGACAAAGCTTGTTACATGCTATCTACGCATGAGGAAACCGGACCTTGCCCTGAATCACGCACACAGGTAAAATGAAGTATTCATAACTGCAAGTAAATGCTGTTCATGCAAGGAGAGGGCGCTATGTGAGCTTGTATAATCAACTTCCATTTCATTTAAATTTAAAGACAAAACAAAAATCTTTTCTTTAGTACTTGATTTATGTTAAACTAGATGATCATAGAGATGGCAAAGGGCATCTCAAACCCTAATGGAGAAAATAAATACATAGACAACTACACATAATGCAGGAGTGAATAAGGTAAGGGGTGAGAAGGATGAGAAGGATTTCCAAAATTGCACGAGATATGGAGAATGGTGAAGGGAAATTCAAACTATAAACCGTAAGCAAAGACTTGACAGTGCATGGCTTATGTGATGATAGGATGTCTGATTCAGAGGATGCTTTGCAAGAATTGATGTGACAGCTCTCCAAAGGTGTGAAACACTTTTTATTATTGTCCTTAAAGATTTCTTTTCATATTTCTATCTTTCTTCAGAACTCTGTATCATTTTGTTATGTTGTGGCTTCCCAGAAGCCCCCCAGGCCTCTTTTTCTTCTGAAAACATGAACCTTTCATATGTCCTATTTCCTAAATGTCGAACTCTTACCATGGGTAATAGCTTAATACACAGCAAAGATAAAGTGATTATGTTATGCCTTTCAAATAACTGTTTCCTTAGAATGCCTCCTCCCTTCCTTGCCTAACTTTGAGCGATTTACCTAGAACCTTTTGTCTTGTCCAATCTCTGATCTCACACATTTTGCACTTCTTTTGGAAACAAATAACAAAACCAGTATCAACATGAAAAGATAATACCTGTCTTGTTAAAAACCGCTAGGAAACCTAACTATCGGTTATATTAAGACCCATCTTGTGAATGGGAGATATTCCAGCATGGGAAACATCCTTTACAGCTCCACATCCATGAGGATTTAAAAGATCTACTCAAGATCCCTCACAATCATAAGGAATCCTCAAGTTTGTAGGCTTACGCTTGCCATCAAGGACTTGCAGACAAAATCTCTGAAATTCACAAGATAACCTGTTTGAAAGAAATTTTCCTGCTTAAGTAAACTACAGGACCTAAAGGCAGAGTCTCTCTTTGACACCAAAAGAAAATTCAACCCAATACTTTCTGGAAACATTTTATGCAGTCATAGTTTCCAAACCTAATATTGGGATATACAGCCTGTCAAATAATTTTATTCCATTTCCATTTGAAAGTATCAATATTGGAAATGTAACATATATTTCACTATGTCAAAATATTGGAATTCCTTGGCTACTTGGGTGACTTGTAATCACAAGAGAAAAAATATTTGAAATTGGAACTGACTCAGAAAATCTATAAGCATATGTAAACAATAATAAATGGAGATGCACAGAAAGTAATTATCACCTTCTCCATGGTTTTCACCACACATAAAGAGGGCCACCAGCATGGCCAACTTGTTAAGAAAAATATCTCCTGGATATCAGAATGGATTTGATGGATTGCTAAATTATTTTTTTAAGTTTATTTATTTTTGAGAGAGTGAGCTGGGGAAGGGCAGAGACAGAGGGAGACACAGAATCTGAAGCAGGCTCCAGCCTTGAGCTGTCAGCACACAGCCCAACACAGGGCTCTAACCCATGAACCATGAGATCATGACCTGAGCCGAAGCTGGAAGCTTTGCTGACAGAGCCACCCAGGCACCCCTAAATCATTTTTAATAATAAAAGAATTCCAAATGCCATGATCATATCAAAACTCAACTCAGTGTTATAAAAATAAGTGATGAACATAAATTTAAAATTACACTGTAATCCAAATATAAGAAACAATAAAATGCTACAGATCCTAATAATGCTTAAAAGATAAACTTCAATAGTTTCACTGTTTAGATTTAGCAATTTTTGTTTTAAAACTAAGTGCGTTCTTTCAAGACTTGAAAATTGCTGAGGATAATTTAATGGTGAATAGTAAAATGATCTTACCAATTACATTCGGGTTAACTTTTATCTTTTTTTCTATTGTAAAATAACTTTTGCTTCTGTTTCTAAATTTAACGTTAAGTAAGAAATGGAAATCAATAAGGGTTAAACAGTCAATTCATATAATTAATAATGCACCAAGTCAAATCATTTTACTGGGCTTGTCATACTGCAGAACTGTAACAGTCAGTGCATATGATTCTAATATTAAAGTGTTTTTAAAGATCTCAGATTTTAAAACACAGACTAATATATAATCAATAAATATATTTCTCAAAATAAATTAATTAATTAATCAGAATTCTCAATCTATAAATAGCTACAATCATTAGTTATACAATGAATGCAGAACTTTGCTTTTGTATTATTACCACATTGTGATGGTTGATACTAATCATGAATCAAAATTAAAATATTCCTTTTTTGCATTTATTTGCATTTGCTAAAGCATTCTTTCTTTAATTTTATGTAAATGTGAGGTCTGCTGCATATCTTTAGGAGATTTGTTAGCACAAAAATTAGCTTAAAATCCATCATGTAGTTTGCTTCTGATAGAACTAAGTGCATATTGTTTTGTCATGTGGAAGACTACAGAAACCATAACTTTATGGTTTTAAGTTCAATAAAGATAAATTTTGCAATTAATCAGCTGTGTATTGTTATTTAAAATATGAAAATAACTGATATAAAGGCTCTAGAAACAATTATTAACAATTTTTTTCCTAATAACATGTCCAAAGTGGCACAAGCGATGCCTAGATTCACCAAACACAACAATTCTGTGCTTACCTCATCAGATTAGTGCCATTGTTTATCAGGAAGTGTTTTGAATATTCCTATGATTGATTTCTACTCTCATCAAGAGTAGAAATCCTGCTATAACTCTTTTTCTATAATATAATTATATTTTGATACATATAATTGTAAAGATTTTAATGATGCATGCCATTTTTTTGCATGTTTCTCAGCTGTAGATTCTTGTTTGTTTTTGTTGCAGAATTTTGATGCCATAAGGTAGCAAGCAAGATGAAATCTAAAATACCAAATATGTAGAAAAAGATCCTATTTTCAAAATTTTTTTATAATGGTGGCATCTACATTCATTCATTCATTCATTCAACAAATATTTATTGAGTGCCCACCAATACCCTGTGCTATGCTAGTGGGGAACCAATTGTAAACAGGAAATGTATGGTATTTATACACATTAGAAGAAATGTCAAAGTGAAAAACAAATGATTATTAATAAATACAGGGGCTCCTGGGTGGCTCAGTCAGTTAAGCGGCGGACTTCGGCTCAAGTCATGATCTCGTGGTTGGTGGGTTGGAGCCCCGTGTAGGGCTCTGTGCTGACAGCCAGTTCAGAGCCTGGAGCCTATTTCAGATTCTGTGTCTCCCTCTCTCTCTGACCTTCCCCTGCTCACGCTGTCTCTCTCTCTCTCTGTCTCTCTCCAAAATAAATAAAACATTAAATAAATAAATAAATAAATAAACATGAAATAAATAAATACATACATACAAACATACATACATACATGAGGGAAAATTATGTGATAAATCTATGAAGGAAATAAGCATAATTTCATGTTCCAGAGGCAGTATAGTATATTGAATCAAAGAAGAGACTGTAATCTGACTGCCTAGGTTCAAACTTTGACTCCTCCACTCATTAGTTAGCCTGAGTTTAATTTTCTATGAAGTTAGGTTATAATAATAGTACCTACTTTACAAATATTATTTCACTAAGTTTTGTGAAAATTAAATATAAATCCATGAATTTTTTATTCCATCCAATGCAGAGTTACTGGTATTGGACTCATCTTTCTGCTATAAAAAAAACTATAAAGCTGGACCAAATATATTAAGCAACTGTTTTCAGACATTGAACAGTGGTCACAGCAGGACTATGATGCTTGAGAGAAGGAAAACACACATGGTGAGCCCCACAATTTTTCAGTTTTTTTTTGGGGTTATTTTCCTGCCCTAATTCAGGGAGATGGATATCAAGTTAAATTGTCTCACTGAACCGAGGAGGCAGAGATTAGAATACCAGGATGAAAAAGAAAAAAAGCTGTAATTTATAGGGTAAGTGACCAAAGAAGAGGTAGCTGTGTGAGATCAGGGTAGAAGTCTGCATGAGGATTTATTACAGGTTCTTGGCCCATGTGAGGAGTGAGGCTCCATATAGCAGAGATTGCCTGCTGCAACACTAAATGCTAAACAGAAATATGAGAGAACCTGCCGTGATGGAACATGGTGGAGTGCCCACGTGAAAAGACCTCACTGGGGACCTCAGGCATTCAGTCAAGACTCCAGAAAGGCCATATTTAAGAGTAAGGACCATGACCTATAGAAAGGACCACATATTAGGATTAAGCTTAAAACCAAAATAGACCTGCCCTAACAAAGACTAAAGCTAAGCATGACAAGAAAAAGTGGATACACCATTTAATTACTTGATAAGGAAAAAAAAAAAACAAATTTGCAGGGATGATGTCACAATCTGATTCCTTATACAGTTTCATCCAAAATGCCCATCATGAAATTAAAAATTAATACACATGCAAAGAAGTAGTTAAATCAGACTCATACTTAAGAAAATAAACAAGTCATAGAAACAGACACCAAGCTGCCCCAAATGTTGGAATTGTTAGAGAAAGATTTTAAAGAAGCTATTAAAAATAGGTCCAAGGCCCTAATTTCAAACTATATTACAAAACTAACAAAGAAATCAAACCTGAGTGGTATTGGCATATAAACAGACACAGAGATCAATAGAACAGAATAGACAAATAGCCCAGAAATGAACCAACATATATATGAAAATTAATCTATGATAAGGATGCCAAGAACATACATGGAAAAAGGATAGTCTCTTCAACAAATGTTGCTGAAAAAACTGGATATCCATGTGCAGAAGAATGGAATTAGACCCTTATCTTATACCACATACAACTGAAAATGGATTAAATACTTAAAAATTAGATCTGAAAGCATAAAAGTCCTGGAAGAAAAGTAGGGGAAAATCTCCTTGACATTGGTCTTGGCAGTGATTTTTTGGATAGGACACCAAAGTACAAGCAATGTATATCAAATGTATATCAAAACAATGAAATATCACCTCATACCTATTAGTATAGCTATTATGAAAAAAACAAGAGGGGTGCCTGAGTGGCTCAATCAGTTAGGTATCTGACTTCCTCCGGGGCCATGATTTCACGGCTTCTGATTTTGAGCCCCACAACAGGCTCTCTGCTGTCAGCATAGAGCCCACTTAGGATCCTCTGTCCCCTGTTCTCTCTTCCTCTCCCCCATTCTCTGTCTCCTCTCTCTCTCTCTCTCTCTCTGGCTCTCTCACTCTCGCTCTCTCTCTCAAATAAGTAAACACTTTTTAAAAAAGACAAGATAACAAGTGTTGTCAAGGATATGGACAAAAGGAAACTCTTGTGCACTGTTGATGGGAATGTAAATTGTTATAGTCATTTTAGAAAAAATAGAGAGTCCTCAAAAATTAAAAATGGAACTACCATATGACTTAGCAATGCTACTCTAGATATCCAAGGAAATAAAGTCAGTATCTTGAAAGGGTATCTGCATTCCCATGTTCATTGTAACATTTTTCACAATAGTTAAGATACGGAAACAATTTGAATGTCAATTGATGGGTGAATGGATAAAGAAAATCTGATATGTATACAAACACATACACACATGCACACATAATGGAATAGAATTCAACCATAAAAAGTAAGAAATCCTGTTATTTGTGACAACACGAATGAACCTGAGAATGTTATGCTAAGTGAAATAAGCCAGACACAGAAAGACAAATATTGTATGATCTCACATGTGAACTCTAAAACAGTCTAACTAAAAAAAATCTAGAACCTAGAATGGTGACTTCCAGGGCCTGGGGGGTGGGGAAAATGAGAAGATATTGGTCAAAGGTGACAAATTTTCAGTTATAAGATGAATAAGTTCTGGGAAGCCAACATAGAGCATGATGACTATAGTTAAGAATACTGTAGGGGCACCTGGGTGGCTCAGTGGGTTGAGCGTCCGACTTCGGCTCATGTCATGATCTCACGGTTCGTGGGTTTGAGCCCCGCGCCGGGCTCTGACAGCTAGCTCAGAGCCTGGAGCCTGTTTCGGATTCTGTACCTCCCTCTCTCTCTGACTCTCCCCTGCTCATGCTCTCTCTCTCTCTCGGAATAAGTAAAACATTAAAAAAAATTTTAAAAAAGAATACTGTATTGTATATTTGAATCCTGCTATGTAAGTAAGTCATAAATGTTTTCACCACACCAAATGAAAAAAAGGAACTATTAAGGTAATTATGTGTTAATTAATTTTATTGTGGTAATTTCACAATGTGTACATGTATCAAACCATCATATTTTTACCTTAAATGCATGCAGTTTGTGTCAGGTATACTTTAAAACTAGGGAAATTTTAAATTAAAAATTGGTAAGCAAAAGTAAATAAAGTTTGGCCATTAAATTCAATAGTTCAGTAGCATCAGGTAAGACAAAATAATTCTCACAACTTAGATGAACTTAAACAAAACCACAATACTAATTAAAAAACAAATGGGAACATTGCTGGTGCCAGCAATGTGTAGGCTACTAAGTATCAGTATGGATATGACTTGTAGGAGGATAATAATAGGAACACAAAAGGAAAATGTTTGGTCTTACCTGAATATATATATATATACTGGGTACCTCACAGTGTCTTGCTTTGAGAAAATATATGTGTTACTATCTTAAAGACATTGCCATCCATTTCAAAGAAAACATTACAGTATCCACACTCATTTTTCTCAACTCTTAGAAAGGCTTGAGCTAGGAAATGTTTCTTCCTAATTTTATCCTTCAACAATCCGTTGATTACTGGTTATTCATTCCAACTGAATGAAATTAGCACAGTCTATTAGTTTGTGTGACCATGTGTGCATGTATGTTTATATGAGCTTAAAAGCATGAAGAAAACAAATGGAAATGATGGCATAAGGATATCTGGTTGGACTTTTTGCAAGTTAGGCATTTTGACTCTTGAAAAACTTAGGGGCACATTAAAAATACCATATGGATCATTAGTACCTTTATGTCTCTCGCTCTTCTATCCTCACAAAAGTATATTTACCTGGAAGAAAGATACTTCCACTGAAGATTATATGAAACATAACTCTAAAAGAATATAAAACATTCTAATTTCTGTGGAAGGGCAGTGTTTACTGTACCCTACTGCAGGGAACAGCCACAATACCTTTCTGCAGTGCAAAATTGGCCACATAAGATCTAGTTCTCAAGCAGGAATGAGAACAAGTATTTCTCAAACACCTACCATGTAGCAGGTGTGATTAGGGACTTCATATGCTGTCTCAGTTAATCTTTCCAGTAACTTCCTGAGTTTTCCTTACTACCATTTTGCAGGTGAAGATAGTACATCTAGAAAATAACATTACAGTAATTCTTCTTACTCCTAAAAACTCTGGCGTCATATGATTTCAGCTTGGAAATAGTGAAAAACATACTATCTATAAAATCTGGAGGGGTTCCTACCCAGATTGGGGTAGCAGTGGGATATAGTGAGCATTGCCCCTGAAATCATAAAATTATAGGTTCGCCTTCCACTTCTCTGACTGTGAAAAGTCTTGCTTTTCACATGTGTGATTTGTGGATAATGATATGTAGCAAGTCTACTGTACAATATTGATGCAACACAGCTTTTAAATCACAAGACTCTAACACATATCATCACAACTTTTTTTCTTCTTTTTTACCTGAAGCCCTGCCTCTTGTGACTATCACATGAATTAAAAAAAATCATCTTGCAATATAAACACATAGCCTTATTTGTGTTAAAAAAAATTAGATGAGAAAAAAGATAATGGAGTTTAAAGCAAATAAATTCCAAAAAAATAATTAAATATGGTCATATATTTTATCCAAGGAATATAAATGTCCAAGTGTCTAAGAATCATTATTTGCTTATCTTAATAAGAACATAAGAAACGCACCCTGATGGCTCAGGCATCTCATTTAAAGTTTCTTTTCTAAAGAAGAAGAAGAAACAAGAGAAGCAGGAGAAGAGGAAGAAAGAGGGAGAGGAGGGGAAAGAGATAGGAGGAGGGAAAGGTGAAGGAGGAGGAAGAAGGACAAGTAGAGGGGGAGGAAAAGGAAGGGAGGGGGAGGAAGAGGAAGAGGAAGAGGATGGAAGGAGAAAAGGAGAAGAGGAGGAAGAGGGGAGAAGAGGAGGCAGGGAGGTGAGGCAGAAGGAAAGGAGGGAAAGGAGACAGCAGTGACTATATCCGATAAGAGAGAAAAAGTTAAGACATAGCAAAGGCAAAACAAAACAGATTGACCCTCTCTTGAGTTTTCAGTAATAAGCAGATTCTGAAGCTGGATCCAATTTTTGAGTTGCCTGTCCAAGTTGCAAAAGATATAATAAAAGGACTATACTCACAACTTTTTATGCTTGTTTTTAAAAATTATAACAGAATTTGAAACAGATTAATTACACTAACCCTGGCTTCGGCATTCCTGTATTTACCCCCATTATACTTTGCCATTCCTCCAATGGCCTTTCTCCTACCCTCATCATCTGCCCTTACATTCAAGTTGACTACATTTTAGTTTATAATCATCTTGCTTGGTGTTTTGTATCTAATCCTAGTTTGCACTCTTTCTCTTCTAATAATTTAGCCTAGCCTCAACTCTGGATTCACTGTCCATTTGGCTTTTATCTTTCCTTTCTTTTTACTCATTGATATAGAAATGGTTCATAAATGAAGAAGCAGTGTAATATAATGGAGCAGTATTCTTATGCAACAATGCATCTGCTGTCAGGGCTCTTCTTTAGAATGTGAATTTACCATTTATTGCTGGTTTGTTCCCCTGCTTTTGATTTCTTAGAAAACAGACCAGGGGTTGGGGCGCCTGGGTGGCTTAGTCGGTTAAGCATCCGACTTTCGCTTAGGTCATGATCTCGCGGTTTGTGGGTTCCAGCCCCGCATCAGGCTCTGTGCTGACTGCCGGCTCAGAGCCTGGAGCCTGTTTCAGAGTCTGTGTCTCCCTCTCTCTCTGACCCTCCCCTGCTCACGCTCACTCTCTCTCCTAGAAATAAATTAAAAAAAAAAAAAAGAAAACAGACCAGGGGTGCTAATGCACAATTCCCATGCTGAGTACTGCCTTCAGGGAAATGTTGTTAATTTTGGTCCTTGAAACTGGTAAATAGGCTGCACAGGCACACCTTGTGTTTGAGTTTATTCCTGTTATTTTTTTTTTTAATCTTTATTTATTTTTGAGAAAGACACAGAGTGTGAATGCGGCAGAGGCAGAGAACAAGGGAGATACAGAATCGGAGGCAGGCTCCAGGCTCTGAGCAGTCTGCACAGAGCCCAATGCGGGGCTTGAACTCACAAACCGTGAGATAATGACCTTAGCTGAAGTTGGACGCTTAACCAACTGAGCCACTCAGCCGTTCCTATTCCTATGTTATTTTAAGATGTTTCTTTTATATTGGTTTTCCATTTTCTAAGACACGAGCTCTAAAATCCATTCTGAAGGAATGAACAAGTCATTTAGCCTTTCTGCAACTTCTTCCTCTGTAAATTCTGAGATATTAAAAGCAGTCATGTCCTTAAAATTTTGAAATGTTCTAAAACATGTAATTAGTATGGACTAGGGTAAGTATGAATAATAAAAACAGCAGAGATAGGTTTGTTTCTACTTCCTGCAAGGTCAAGTGATTTTTTTATTTGAATTCAAGTTATTTAACATACAGTGTAGTATTGGTTTCAGGAATAGAATTTAATGATTCGTCACTTACATATAACACCCAGTGCTCATCCCAGAAAGTGCCCTCCCTAATTCACATATCCCCCTACCCACCTCCAACAGCCCTGTTTGTCCTCTGTATTTAAGGGTCTTTTACGCTTATATCCCTTTCTGTTTTTATCTTATTTTATTTTTCCTTCCCTACTTTTATGTTCATGCTTTCTTTCTTAAATTCCATGTATAGGGGAAATCATATATTTGTCTTTCTCTGACTGACTTGTTTCTCTTAGCATAATACACTCTAGATCCATCCCTGTTGCTGCAAATGGCAAAATTAAGATTTCATTCTTTTTGATCACCAAGTAATATTCTATTGTGTTTATATACCACATCTTCTTTATCCATTCATCAGTCAATGGACATTTGGACTCTTTCCATAATTGGGCTATTGTTGATAGCACTGCTATAAACATTGGGGTGCATATACCCCTTTGAATCATCATTTTTGTATTTTTTGGATAAATTCCTAGTAGTGCAATTGCTGGGTCACAGAGTAGTTCTATTTTTAATTTTATGAGGAACCTCCAAACTGTTTTCCAGGGTAGCTGCACCACCAATAGTTGCATTCTCACCAATAGTACGAAAGTATTCTCATTTCTCCACATCCTCAGCAACATTTATTGTTTCCTGAATTGTTAATTTTAGCCTTTACAACAGGGGTGAAGTGGTACCTTATTGTGGTTTTGATTTCTATTTCCCTGATGATGAGTGATCTTGAGCATCTTTTCATGTTTCTGTTAGCTTTCTGGATGTCCACTTTGGAAAATGCCTATTTACATCTTCTGCCCATTTTCAAACTGGATTATTTGGATTTTAGGGATTGGGTTTTATAAGATCATTATGTATTTCGATACTAATCCTTTATCTGAAATATCATTTGCAAATACCTTCTCCCATTCATTGGTTGCCTTTTAGTTTTTGTTGATTGTTTTCTTTGCTGTTCAGAAACTTTTTATCTTGATGAAGTCCCAGTAGTTCATGTTTGCTTTTGTTTTGCTTGCCTCTGGAGACATGTCTAGTAAGAAGTTGCTGCTGCTGAGATCAAAAAGGTTGCTGCCTGTTTTCTCCTGTAGGATTTTGATAGTTTCCTGTTTCACATTTAGGTCTTTGATCTGGTTTGAATTTATCTTCGTGTATGGTTTAAGAAAGTGGTCCAGTTTCATTCTTCATGTTGATGTCCAGTTTTTCTAACACCATTTGCTGAAAAGACTGTCTTTTTTTCCATTGGATATTCTTTTCTGTTTTGTTGAAAATTAGTTAGCCATACATTAGTGGGTCCATTTCTAGGAAGTAAAAATCCTCAAGCAAATAAGGATAGAGGGAACATACCTTAATATCAAAAATGTCATATATGAAAGACTTGCAGCTAATATCATCCTCCATGGGGAAAAACTGAGAGCTTTCCCCCTAAATCAGGAACATGGCAGGGATATCCACTCTCACCATTGTTGTTTATTTTAGTACTGGAAGTTCTAGCCTCAGCAATCAGACAACAGAAAGAAATAAAAGGCATAGATTGGCAAGAAAGAAGTCAAACTTCCATTCTTCACAGATGACATGATGCTCTATGTAGAATACTTGAAAGATTCCACCAAAAAACTGCTAGAACTGATACATGAATTCAGCAAATCCAGAGGATATAAATTCACTGCACAGAAATCTATTGCATTTCTGTACACCAATAATGAAGCAGCAGAAAAAGAAATCAAGGAATCAATCCCATTTATAATTGCACCAAAAACCCTAAGATACCTAGAAATAAACCTAACTAAAGAGATAAAAGATATGTATATTAATAACTATAGAATGCTTATGAAAGAAGTTGAAAAAGACACCAAGAAATGCAAAAATATTCCAGGCTTATAGATTGGAAGAAAAAGTGTTGTTAATAGGTCTATACTACCCATAACAATCTACATATTCAATCCATTCCCTATCAAAATAAGACTAGCATTCTGCACAGAACTAGAACAAACAATTCTAAAATTTTTATAAAACCAGAAAAGCCCCTGAATAACCAAAGTAATGTTCAAAAGAAGAAAATCAAAACTGGAATTATCACAGTTCCCCACTTCAAGCTGTATCACAAAACTGTAGTCATCAAGACAGCATGGTACTCGCACAAAAACAGAAAATAGACACATAAATCAATGAAACAGGTCAACTGATTTTTAAAATAATTCTAGATTTTCAAGGATTAATTCTGTAATTATAAATAAAGTAGAAGACCTATAAGTTTTCTTGTAATGTGGTGAAAGAAGCTTCAGCAATCAAAGACCTGAATTTGAATTCTTGCAACATCACTTTTAGCCTTGACTTTTACAAATCACTTAATTTCTCTTTGTTTTAGTTTCTCTGAAGTTTTCAGCATCTCTGAATAAGGCATAATGACTATATCTTCCTCAACCCTTAAGGTCACCATTGTGTTTTATTTCAAATATCAGGTGATTAGCCTAAAATTTTGCAAGTATCGAACACACACATTTCTTTTCATGAGCACCTTTACTCTGTTTAGCACAGTGAGGGGTTAGTCTATGTAATGCTCATGAACAAAGTGAAAACCATTTTGATGGTGCCCATTGGGACATATTTATTTTTAGTCTCCTGGTTTGTTGCCTTTACACACAAAAAATCTCCAGACAACTAGTTAGAAATTGAAGCAATCAAGACCAAAACTAAAATTGAGGAAATCTAAGAAAATACAAGGAACTGATGAATCTTGGATGTCCAGAGATGTTAAAAATAATTAATTTTTTAAAATTGAGGACTACCCACGTTTCCAAATTTAACCAACATTGTTTTAAGAAATTAAAGCTTATTCTCATGAATCTGCCTCACCCAAGCTAAACTGCAAAATTGGCATTTGTATCTTATTCTTGAAGCAACTTTCCTTTATGTTTTCCAATCTTTTCAGTCTTAAGGATCTTGTCTGACATATTTGGCATGGAGAAGTCACTATGTAATCTATGACATAGGCCTATAGAGCCACAAGTAGCAAGAGACAAACTTGGGCCAGAACCAGTTTTTATTGGAACAAGTTAAAAACATGGCCCAGATGCCACCCCCTATTCATTTTATAGCTCTTGCTAGCCTGTGTTGGAGGTTTTAAATTTTCTCTTCTTTCTTTACCAGATAGGAATTTCTTGTTGAGTGTGCCTGACTTGCTCTGACTTTATTAGTATATACCTTAGAAGAGCTGACTATCTTACAAATATAGGTATGAGTCTACTATTCATTTTACTTTTCACAATTCAAGAACGTGTATTTCAAGGATATAGATATTTTATATCATTGACAACATAGTATTAGCCTCAACTAGCATTTCGCAAATCCTGGGGTCATACTATTACCTCTGTATTTACCTAAATCCTCTGTTACTTCTTCTTCTGTTGCTATGGCAAATATTCCTTATGTTTATCCTCTCTCAGCCTTGTGATCTTTCCTCATTTTTCATAGAAGTCTATAGAGCAGCCATATGTTAAGCTATAACACCTTTAGTTTGCGAAGAAATGTCTCCTTGATGGCACTGCCTATAATGTTGCTCTGACATACAATTCTTAAACTCTTCTTCACTGGAGGAAATGCAAACCGTGTGCCTTTCCTAGGCTACCTGAGGCAAAATAATTTTCTAATTGGATATAAATGTTTTTATGGTATTATTGATTATTAAGCTTTTGTTAGCAAATATGACTTTTACCAAAAGACAGTAATATTGACAGTAGTATTTGCTATTTTTATGGTGTTTCACAAGAGATTAGTGGATGAAAGAAATCTAATATATAACCTCACTACTAATTAATTTCAATCTTTTTGTCTTTTACCTATAAGGTTTTCCTGTGGAAACTGTTCAACAGACGCAGTTTCTGAGAAAGTAGTTTTTGTTTTTTGTGGAAAGAAAATTATATGAGAATAACATTAAGAAATCACATGTATGTATTCCTCCCAAAAGAGGCAGAGATATTTTGGTTTTAGAAGAGAGGGCAAAAGGATGGTGTTATATAGTATAAAGTATTAAACAAGTATGTCCCACATGCCTTATCATCTTCCTTCCTACAGGTAGAACCTTCATATAAATTTCGACTATTTACTTGTACATTAGTCCTCAAACCAGTCTTATGAACCATTCTAATTTTAAACATTATTGAGTATCCCAAAGAGCTTTTGATTTATATGGGTAATATCTATAAATACTTACCATACTAGAAACTAAAATGTAGAAATTTAAAAATATTTATTCATCCAAAAATAATAAACCCGTTACATGCTAACATAAAATATATATTTTATTAGAAATAGCTATATTTTCAGGGCACCTGAGTGGCTCAGTCAGTTGAGCATCCGACTCGATTCCAGCTCAGGTCATAATCTTCTAGCTCATGGGATCAAGCCCTGTCTCAGGATCTGCACTGTCAGTGCTTGGGAACGTCTCTCCCTCTCTCTCTGCCCTTCTCCCACTCATACTCTTTGTCTCTCTCTCAAGCTAAATAAATATTTATAAATAAAAATAAAAATACCTCTATTCTCCAAAAATGCATAGAGGAATAGCCTTGTTTTACATGTTGTAAATCTCTTTAATGTATAGCATCATAAAAGGAAACTGAGTTCTCATACTTGTTTCTGGATTCACTCTGTTGCCATATGTTTGCACTATATGAAGAAAATCCAATCTGACACAGATGTATAATTAGAAAAGGAAAGAGAACGTTAATAGACTTTTCAGAGAATCCTGAATATCCTTCTTTGATACTATACCAAGACTTGACAAGTGAGAGTTTCTTTAAGATTAATTACAGTGTGGATTCTGAGTCATTATCAACCAACTTATACTCCTACATTAAAAGCCAATGATCTTTCTTTTATTTTTAATGGATTGTTATGGGTTAGTAACATCATACATTGATTAGGTGGAAAATAATGCGTTATTTGTAGATTTCTCTTATGCAAATTTCTATTATGCAATAGTAAATTTTTAAAATTACACATGTTAGTATTACCAATCTTGTCAGAAGGTCTTTAAGCACTGGGTGGCTGCCAAGCTTACAGTGACAGATATAAGTTTTCCAAAATTCTAATTTTTGCTTGAAAGTTCAAACTTCTATCACTGGTAATAAATACTGTCAGTTGTGTTCCTTTAAGTGACAAGCATACTTATTTCAATTTCAAAAAATGTCTGCCATATTCGAGGTCTGATAATCAGTTTGTTAGATGTTGTTTTACATAAAACATGGTGTTCCATGGTAACAGCAGCTAAGCCAACTCACAAATGCATACAGTGGCATGAGTACTCTTCCTCAAGACAGCATAATTTGCTATTCAAAAGAGAAGTGCTTAATGCATATGTCCCATCTCATTATGCCAAATATTAAAAAGACGTGTACTCAAGGGTTGAGATTTATCATTTTTGGGGGGAATGAGGGCATGCAATAGGGAAGAATATACTCAACGACTACTAGAACAGTTTGGTATCAATGATTTGATTCCTGATTTGTATCTCTTATCTTTCTTCAGAATAGTTTCAGTGATTGTCTTCTTAAAACATGTTTCCATCATGTGCTTGCTTAGCATTGTTAATTTCTTCCATAAAATTAAAAATCATTTTACTCATGAACAGTCTCCTGCCTTTCCCTATGGTCAGTTTATTACTTTAGTCAAGCAAATTTACATAGCAGTTTTTAATATTGTTTACCATTCTCTATCACCAAATCATTTGGGGGGCCACTCTTCCAATTTGGATGTTCTACCTTTCTTCCCTAAAGAAGAATATTTCAGTCAAAACTCCCTTTCTCCTGACTTCTAAGTTTTACATTTTCCTGTCATTATAGAGCCTTTGCCCAAGCCTTTTTGCCTTTCCATCTTTTTTGTATGCATCCCCCAATTAACTGTTTCAAGTTTCAGTTCATTTATTGTTGGTTATATATGTATCTATGCGATTTTTCACAATTAGGCTAATACTTCCATCTGGGGGCTAGTCGCTTAGTATCTAACATAACATTTTAAACAGAAGAAGCATGTTACATGCTGTTAAGATTATATTCACAGAAAAGGTAGGACTTTTAAAGATATCTGGAAAATGTATTATTTCCAAAGTAATGTGCTATGACCATTTTTTTGGTACAAGTCACAACCACAGGTTGCCACTCCATGCTTTGAGCCAAGAGAATAGGGTGTCAAAACAAGAGATTTGTCAATAAAGAAAAAACTAATAAGCATATTAGAAAATCTCTTTGTATTTCAAAGGGAAAACATTAACATTCTTATTTATAGTATTAGCAATTAGTAGACTTCCCTAATTGGAGTCACTTTCAGTAATGGTAATTTGGTCTCTAACTAAACATTGAATCCAACATTGAGAGCTTTTCCCATAATCAAAGTCCACATTCAATTCAAATTTTGGCTTTAATCTAAGGGTTTAGTCAGGATAGACACTCTATACATAAATGCAGTGCCCATTGTAATACAATACCGCTAATTCTCTTAATTCAACAAATGGAAATCACGAACAACTATCAGAAGTTGCTGATAAAGTCTAAGTGTTACATTAATATTTCTCCTTTGATGTGGGAGCTACAGTGGACTTTATAGTAGGTAGAATAATGTTACCTGGATGTCATTGATTAGTCACCAAACCAAAAAAATCATGATGTTAATATGAACAATATTAAAACTTGATAAAATACAAATGGCTTTAACTTTGCTATCAAAAAATTCCTCTAATTCTCAGATTCTAAAAGAAATAAGCATCCCATTTCATTATCCAGTGAAACTATATAATAAAAGCCACTATTTATTTCAGTTCATTTTAAAGATTCTTACATAATTGCCAGTTAAAGGCAGTATAAAAAAAGTAGAATTTAGGCAGACATTTATTTCCATACAATAGGGCTACTCAAAGTCTTAATTTAAGTATGTATTTACCCTTCTGGCTCTTTTCTTTAGAACCTGTTCAGTGTCTGGAACATAGTTTATATATACTCAATAATTGTTGCTGAATGAATCATAAGTAATTTCTGGTAGGTTAGAACAGAGGAGAATTTATTAATTGTACTTTTCAAAGTAATCATTCTAAAATGCATCCCACCCAACCAACACAAAGAATAGAAAAATATATGTAATATTTGTCACACTGTTCTTGAACCACCACCACCCTTCTCCACCTTCCTCCCCCTCAGTATTACACAGACAGATGAATAGAGCCTTACATCTACATCTTTGTCTCTGAATCTTGATAGCTTTTCTACAAGAGAGATGATAGCTGGTATTTGGTTCACAGACCTTAAAGAAAAGATAATAGGGCCAAACTGTATTATTTTTTAAGAGAAAATGTCAAGAACAAAAAATGAAAATGTCAAAAGATAGGTTGATATACTGTATTACTCAAAGATAGTTTTGTTGGGAGAGCTGACCAAGTGATTTACTAACAGCTTTTACTGGACAGTCTTTGGATTACAATGTAGATGAAAAATAAATGGGAATCCATTTCATGTTTACTCTAGCCAGGAATTTGACAGATAGAGGAAAAAAATAGGAAGACACAATTAAAGTCTACAAAAATGTGGAGTTTTTTTGTTCAGGTTTCAAAATTATAAGCAATAATTTTGTACTGGAAATTTTTTACAAAGGGCCTACTTATCTATCTTTATCTTTACATCCTTTAACTACATAAACCGCCTTTCATTACTGATCACATCTGCATACAGGTAGATGTTATGAAATTGTGTAAATCTGATGTTTAATTGGGATATAGGTGCAAAAGTCAATAGAGGGGCGCCCTTGGTATATTCAGTTCATAATAGATGAAGATCTCAGTGGTGAATCCTAGATAAGATTAGGCTCTGTGGTGGTTCCTAAGGAAAAGTTTGTTTAGCCACTTAGTAAGGTTGCTTGATTCCATAAACATACATGGAATGTCCATCATGTGTCAGGGATTTTCTAGGTATGGATATATAAAGATAATATTGGTGAGCATTACTTCCCATTATGGAGTAGTCTCCAATGGATACAGAGTAATTAACTGAGTAAAAACATAAAAGAAATATAGAGAAAAATAAATGTTCTTCATTGCTTAAAGCCATATTACTGCCTACTTCTAAAGAGTTACTAGGATGTCATACTTATTTTTGATGATTATTTGATGCCTGCTAACCAATGATATTCTTGTTGATGGATAATATAGAAGTCTAAAAGCCTAAGGAGGTCTCCTTTTAAACGTTTTTATTTCTTGGTATCAATAAGCATTAAATTTATTATTTACATCCTGTATTCTTCATTCTATTTTCCTACACAAAGAGATCTCACGATGAAGTTCTAAAGTAAAATACACTTAAACATAAATCCCAACCACTCTTGAATGTATGTTTATTATTAACTCTGTAAAGACAGACAATATAATCTCTCCCTTCTGACTATATATTTTTCAATACTGTGAAAATATAGCAAAATGTTAAAGTATTTATCCCTTTGATTTTTGGTTATGTCAAGAAATAAAGTGTTGCTTACTTGAGTAATTTAATATTTTCCACATATAATTACTGGTGATTTGAATGGCAAATCATCAGTGCAGATGTTTGAGTTAGTCCCCTGTTTGCCTTCTCTAAATTTGTTTTCTGTTGAGCGTGCACATGCTGGGATTTCAAGTAATATTAAAGAATGATTTCTCATTGTTTTCCTAAAAAGTTGGGTTTTACTTTCATGCCTTTGTAAAAACATATTTTGCTACTGTTTGGGCAGAGCTATATGCTTTATTTGACAATAAGCTACTATAATTTTCTCATTTCAAAAACCAATGCTTTATAGGGCATCTGGGTGGCTCAGTTGGTTGAGTGTCTGACTTTGACTCAGATCATGATCTCAGTTTGTGGGTTCTAGCTCTGCTTTGGGCTCTGTGCTGACAGCATGGAGCCTGAAGCCTGCTTCAGAATCTGTGTTTCTCTCTCTCTCTCTGACCCTCCCCCATCACAAAAATAAACACTATTAAAAAAAAAAACAAAACCCAATGTCTTTAATTCTGACTTTATGCTCTAATCTTTATAAAATAGTTCATTTCTCCTATGTAAGTTAAATTGGGTCATTCCATTGTCCTATTTTGCTGGTCAGTGTGAAATATTTAAAATGAGTACATGGACTTCTCAATTCTTCTCTACAAATTAAGGACTATTATACCTTGTTTTAGCTTTTGTTTGTAATCAATCTTTTGTAGTGAACCAAGTGACCAAATAAGACAATCACTAAGATTTCACTAAATCCTTATATAGCAACAGCACTAATGCATATGTTCTCTTTACATTTCTGTTTTGTCCATCTACTCTGGAATTTAGGTTACTAGATTGCGATTTGGTATTAAACAACAGCCATGTTGAAAGAAGTTCTGAAAAGCGGTCATATAGATCCTTTACAGATTTGTCTATAAACTTGTTGCTGAGGATACAGATTTTTACATTATAAGGCACCTTTGAATAAAATGATCTTTACAAGCCAGTTACACAAATCAAATATTTCTTATACTATAAGAACTGTGTAGGGGCACCTGGGTGTCTCAGTCGGTTAGGCGTCCCACTTCATCTCAGGTCATGATCTCATGATTCGTGTGTTCGAGCCTTGCGTCAGGCTCTGTGCTGACAGCTCAGAGCCTGGAGCCTGCTTCAGATTCTGTGTCTCCCTCTCTCTCTGCCCCTATCCTGCTCACACTGTATCTCTCTCTCTCTCAGATATAAATAAAGCATTTAAAAATTAAAAAAAAAAAAGAACTGTGTAACTGGCTTGTTTAAAACAAACTAGATGTTCCTCTTTACATTGTTTACCAGCAAACCTAGAAGAAAACATGTAGTCCATCACAACCAAACACATAGGATCTTATGACATATATTTTGTGTACTAACCTCATCCATACTTCATTTTTTTTTTTACAAATATTTTATTTATTTTTGAGAGAGAGATAGAGACAGCATGAGCAGGGAAGGGTCAGAGAGAGAGGGAGATACAGAATCTGAAGCAGGCTCCAGGCTCTGAGCTGTCAGCACAGAGCCTGATGCAGGGCTGGAACCCACAAACCATGAGATCATGACTTGAGCTGAAGTCGGACGCTTTTCCGACTGAGCCACCCACATGCCCCATCATCCATACTTCATCTTAACATCCCTGCTTGTAATATTGTTTTCCCCATTCAGTTATTCAGTTTTGTTATTTTCAATTGTGATAAAGCACATATAACATAAAACTTACCATCTTACCCATTCTTTAAGTGTACAGTTCAGTAGTGTTAAGTACACTCACATTACTCTACAGTCTATCTCCATAGATGTTTTCATCTGGCAAAACTAAAATTCTATTCTCTTAAACAACAATTTTGCATTTCCCTCTCACCTCAGTCCCTGACAACCACCACTCACTCTACTTGCTCTTTCCATGAATTTATCTACTCTAGGTACCTCAAATAAGTATTTTTCTCTTTGTGATTGACTTACTTAGCATAATATCCTAAAGGTTCATCCATGTGGTAGCATGTGTAAGAATTCCTTTTCTTTTGGGGCGCCTGGGTGGCTTAGTTGGTTAAGCGTCCGACTTTCGCTTAGGTCATGATCTCGTGGTTCATGGGTTCAAGCCCCACGTCAGGCTCTGTGCTGACTGCCAGCTCAGAGCCTGGAGCCTGTTTCAGAGTCTGTGTCTCCCTCTCTCTCTGACCCTCCCCTGCTCACGCTGTCTCTCTCTCTCTCTCTCTCACCCCTAGAAATAAATAAAAATATTAAAAAAAAAAAAAAGAATTCCTTTTCTTTTTAAGGCTGAATAATGTTCCATCTCTTGTATATATATACCACATTGTATATATCCACTCATCTGCCAGACACGGGTTGCCTCCACCTTTTGGCTATTGTAAATAATACTGCTATGAATGTGAGGGTACATCTTCAAAACCCTGCTTTCAATTCTTTTGGGTATTTACACAGAAGTGGAATTGCTGTAATTTCTTGAGGAACTACCATACTGTTTTCCATGGCAGCTGCACCATTTTATATTCCCAAAAACCATACATGAGGGTTCTGATTTGTCCACATCCTTGTCAGCACTTACTATTTTCCAGTTTTCTGATGGTAGTCATTCTAATGAGTGTCAGGTGGTATCTCACTGTGGTTTTGATTTGTCTTTCCTTAATGATTAGTGATGTTTAACATCTTTTCATATGCTTTTTGGCCATGTGTATATCTTCTTCGTGGAAATATCTATTCAAGTATTTTGGCCATTTTTAAAAATATTTTTATTTATTTCTAGGAGAGAGAGAGACAGCGTGAGCAGGGGAGGGTCAGAGAGAGAGGGAGTCACAGACTGAAACAGGCTCCAGGCTCTGAGCTGGCAGTCAGCACAGAGCCCGACGCGGGGCTCGAACCCACGAACCGCGAGATCATGACCCAAGCGAAAGTCGGACGCTTAACCGACTAAGCCACCCAGGCGCCCCGATTTTGCCCATTTTTAAATTGTGTTATTCGTTTTCTCATTGTTGAGTTTCAGGAGCTCCTTATATATTCTGGAAACTCACCCCTTATAAGATATATAATTTGCAAATATTTTCTCTCATTCCTTGTGTTGCCTTTCAACTCTACTGATTGTGTCCTTTGATGCACAGAAGTTTTTAATTTTAAAATAGTCCAATTTATCTATTTTTCCTTTTGTTTCCTGAGTTATTTTTACTTTGATTAAACCTCACAAGTATTCTATAAGCTGCCTTATACTCTCCCTAGGAGAGAATATAGATAATAATGTAGTCACTCACTCTTCAGTATTAGCTATCCTGTTATTTTCCTATGACATCTTAACTATTTGTACCTTGTTATGAACCCTTTTTAATTTGTTAATGGAATGAATATAAACAAATAGTGCCTACATATTTCGACAGAAGTTATTTATGTATGAAGACAATTTTTCATGGGCCCCCTGTATTTTTAACTGACTGGCCCTTGCTCCTGACCATCTTTTCAAAGAGGATTGTGTGGTAGACAGCCTTGGAAGAAAAGGTAAGTGTGCTCACAGCCTTAGACAATGGAGATAGTGTCTTCCTCTAGAATAAGAATAGGCATGCTTATAGCCCATTATAAAAAAATTTACATTCCCTAAACTCAGAATTCCTCTTTTGTAATGCAATCTACTGAATGTGAAGGTGTCAGCTGGCTCTTTTCATTGCCATCTGGGAATTGTGGCTCAAGGAATCCGGACAACAAAAGACATAAACACCGGCTACTGCTATTGCTGTAAGAAACTGTCTTTTGTCTCAGGCCTTGGAAGTTCATGTCTTCTCTGAGCATCGATGAAACTATCAGGCTAACTTGTTAGCTTGCAAGTAGAGAAAAACTCAAACCCTTCATGGTGCTTGGCAAGATATTATAAGGATTTTTGTGAATATACTTGGAAGTCATTTAGCCTAATCTCCTACTCAGTCAAGACTTTCTTCTACACATCTTGACAGATGGCATTCTAAATATCACTTAAATGATTCCAGTAAGAGGAAAACTCTTCTTAAAACCTATTGCATCATTGGTCCCTCCTTATGTGAACTGAAGTATTTATAACTTCATAATACTGGATTTTGCCTGGCCTCATCTGGTATTGCATACAATAATTATTCTATTTTCTACATGACAGTTCTTTGTATTTGAAAGTGCTTACTTAGTCTCCACTAATCTTATTTAACTCTCTAGACTTACCATTTTTGTTCCACATCATCACACACTATGTTCTCCAGACCCACTAGACACTCTAGACACACTACAGTATGGTGATAATTCTCACAGATGCTTACAGAACTATAGATGAATTCAATACACTATATGGCTAAGGCACAATTTAGTGAAAATATCATTTATTATTCGGACAGAATGCATTTGATTGATTTAACAAGTTTTATGTACAGTTTTTGTAGTTCTGTCATAGTGCCACATTCAGCTTATGATTAGTTAGGGTATTCAGACTTTTTCCACATAGTCAAACCACGATTGTATTTGGAAACTAATTTTTTAAATCTATAACACAAGATTTTTATTTTTAACTAGTCCAGATCATTTTGAATTTTGCTTCTGTCATCAGTGACATTAGTTCCTTGTTAGATAAAATTTATGCCATCTGAAAATTTTATAGACATCCTTTCAATCACTTAATCTTATTCACTAATGGAAATATTGTTCACAAAAAAAGTCTAAGGACAAGGCATTAAGTTCTTTCTTTCATAACAACAGACCATACTTCAATATTATTGATCAGTTGTCTGGCCAGTTATAATCTAATGAATGATGTCATTACCTAGCATAAATGTCACCATCGTATCCACAAGAATATCATGCTTTGGTGAAATTAAAATAATCCACATTTGTTTGAATTCTCTAGATCTATTTCTAAAGAAATATTTCAGTACCTTACTATTAAAGTAAGAGGAGTGTCATTCAGAAGGATGAATCAATGCTAATTTACCTTGCTACTGACCAAGCAAGGTAAAGAGAACTGGATTTAGGCATCTTTGCCTAAGCAAGAAATTGCTTTTCTGATCCCTAATCTCATATAAAGCCAAAGCCATAAGCCCCTAAAAGAGTGATAGCTAACCTCATTCACAAATCCTGGCAAAAGTCCATGTCTTCTGGTAGAGAAATAGAAGCAAAACACATCTGTCTCTGGGGAAATAGATAGGAAACTCTCATGCCTCCAATGTGACTTTTTGGTGCATTTGGAAACATGCTATATTTTTATAGTGGTGATGGTTATAAACTTGCAAAAATGTCTCAAACTATACACTTTAAAAAGGTGAATACTACTGTATATAAATTAAGCTTCATAAAACTGATTTAAATAAAAGGATATTAAAGTTAATTTTCTAAAAATTAGAGAATAAAGATGAGACTAAAGAACATGAAATCAATATTGCTTATAAAAACAAACTGAATTTTGAAATGGTAATCATTAACATTAAAATATAGGTCTAAATAGATCTCTCAAGGAAAATGAATGAAGCAGAGGTACCTATTTAGTAGTTTTATTTAGATCATTAAAACTCTTATAAGTTCTCTTACAGTGATTTCTAACTAAAAATATGTTACAGATGAAGAATGTATTATTTCTTCCACATGTCATTAAAATGTTTGCTAACTTTATCATCTATTACTCTTAATGTACATGAAAAGCAGAAATGTACAACATAATCTTCTGTTTACATTGTGATGAAATGAGAAATTAACAATGAGAGCTATAATAATAAAAACTACCCTTTGGAAATAGAACAATGGTATCTTAAGTAATTTTTCAATCAAAGAGGAATACAAGTCTATAATTAGAGACTAAGGAAAAAAATATGAAAATAAAATATACTCTATCATGCTTAAGGATATAGTCAAAGCTAAAATCAAGTTTAAAAGATCATAGCTATAGATTCTTCCTTTTTTTAGAAAGAAAACATGAATATATTGAATATTAACTGAAGTTAAGAAGAGAAATAATAAAATAAAATCTAGAGGGAACAAAAATGAATTAATAAATATAAAAGTAGAAATGAATGAACTGAAAGACAGGAAGAACAGTAGAATCAATGGCTAAATCTAAGATTAGTTTGTTGGAAAGACTATAAAAATGCAAAACTTCTGGTAACTCAATACTAGCATAATATTTCATAAAAATCACAGAATAATAATAATAATAATATCACCTTATTTTTATGTTTGTTCACTTTTGTCCTGGATATTGTTCTGTTCTATTATTCATTTTCTTAATTCTTTAATATTCTGTTTATTAATTTGAGTGTTCTTTTGAATCAGTAATTTATACAAAGCATCCCTACAAAAAGTCAAAAGGCAAAGTCCACAAGATCATGTTGATAGAAACAAAGGATATTTGAAAAATATCTTGATATTGATAATAACTCTTGAAACAAAACAGGTTTTTTTCCCTCATACTAGTCCACAATTGTAACTATCAGTGAAATATTAAAACATCCCTAGATAACTTCATTCATTTAAATTTCTTTAAAAAGTATTGTAGCCTATGCAGTAAGAGAAGAAAAAAGACGTGAATATTGAAATGTAGCACAAATCATCATCATTTGCAGATGGTGTGACTAAAACTAAATTATTGCAATGTTAGATCAAAAGAATACAAAAAAATAATTATTTTTAAAATATGTATATATGGGAAGCCTGGGTGGCTCATTGGGCTAAGTGTCCAACTCTTGATTTTGGCTCAGGTCATGATCCCAGGGTTGTGGGATCAAGCCCCACGTCAGGTTCCTCACAGAGCATGGAGACTGCTTAAGATTCTCTCTCTCTCCACCCCTCTGCCCCACTCCTCTACTCATGCTCTCTCTCTCAGTATCTAAAATTTTAAAAAATAAAAAATAAAATAAATAGAAAAGATTTTTAAAAATACATATGTAAATGTTAGCAATAAGTAATTAGGAAATAATGGAAAAAATTCTATTCTTACTATACATATATGTAAATATGCTTCTCAAATTTTAAGATGCATACAAGTGACCTGAGGGTCTTATTAAAATGTAGATTCAGCATGTTTGAGGTGGGTAGCAAGATTTTATATTTCTATGGGCTCTTAGGTTCAGCTGATAATGCCTTGAGTAGTAAGGTAGGCATGTATATATTCTCATATATAATTTTAAAGCTTAAGAATTAATAAGAAATTAGTAAAACTTCCATTTTTCAAAAAAGTAAAAAGAAGGTTAAAATGTTACTAGAGGAGATTTGAAAAAATATTTAGATGAGGAAGAGAAATGTCACATCCCAGGATGGGAAGACAACACTATAAAAATGTCTCTTCTAACTAAAATTAATCTAATCCTTTTATTTTAACACAATGAAAACCACTGAATGTGTTTTTTTGTAACTGTAATAGATGAACATTATAAAATTCATCAGGAATAATAAACATGCCAGATAACAATTTTTTTTTCACAAAAAAGGATATTAGGCAGTTCCCGTCCAGAAATTAAGGTGTATTTTAAAGCGACAGTAATAATTTTTTAAGTTTATTTATTTCTTTTGAGAGAGAGAGAGCAAGCACAAGCAGGGGAGGGACAGAGAGAAGGAGGGACAGAATCCCAAGCAGACTTGGCACCATGGGCAGCATGGCAGAGAGCAATGCGGGTCTCAAACTCACAAACTATGAGAGCATGACCTAAGTCAAGATGGAGAGGCCAGCATTTAACCGACTGAGCCACCCAGTCACCTGTAAAGTGACAATAATTAAAACAATTTGTTCTGTATAGAAACAGAGAGATAAAAAGTTTAAGATACAAAGTCCAGCCACTGATCCTACTTAGTGCATGTAAACTTAGTATATAATAGAGGTGGCATATCAATCACTGAGAGAAAGATAAATTATTTGAAAAGTGAATTGAGACGCCTCAAATAATCACCAGAAGAGACTTACATTCTGGGTTTACAACAACATTATGACCTTGGGACTTAATAAAACAAGTGCACATCCATTCATGCACACAAATCAAATTATGTGAACTTTAATATAAAAGATTAATTCCAAAGCACTTACAAATGCAAATCATAAAAAGCATAAGATATACCACAGCCAACAAATTGATACAGAAAATGTCCTTTTGTCTATTGTAATATTTATTATTTTACATGATCTCATTCTGTTAGAACAGTGCTCATCAATTGAACGAGCAATCATGGCCTGTTACTAACACTCTCTCTATTCTTCTGACAAAAATTCAATGAGTTCTGTAATTTAGCTATTCTCTTTAACATGATCTTGTTTTTTACCAAAAGCCTTATCAACATACCTAAATCAGAGGTATTTCTTTGGTAATAAAATCAGACCATCAGCACAGAGTGCTTCTCTCTCTGATTTTAATTGTACAATTGTTGGGCTTTTTGTTTGTTTTTTCACTTTAACCCTAGTCAGATTGTCCATGTTGGTCCTAGACTGCCTCCTATAGCTCCCCAAAGGGCATAGACTGATGAATGATTAAGAACTTTTAAATCTACATTTCCTTTACAAGTTGCACACACATAAAATACATCTTAAAAAGGGTATGTCATTTTAGAAAGCATAAAATAAATTACTAAAAGTGTAAAAACTAGGCTTCACAATCATTGCTAACATTTCCTTGCTAAATATCTAATAAGGCATATTATAAGCACACAGTGAATGTTGCAATAATTATGAGAGCCAGAAATAATAAATTGCCAAATATAATATCTCATCTCAAATTTCTAAACATTCTTTTATAATTATACCTCCACCTCTCAGGGTAGACTGGGTCCAGGTCTTCTTTGGGTCCATCAGGTAAAGCTGTGATTCACATGGTACAGTGTAAGGTGATGTTATTGTTAAAAGAAACTATTCCCGTCTACCAATAGTTATTTCTAAGCTCATGTTCTCTACTTGTATTTCTTCAACACCAGAAAGAGGACTTGTAATTACAATTTTTTTAATCTATCATTTTTCTAAAGTTACACTGAAACAATTCCTATGTTGTTTACCTCATCAACCCTCACTGCCCATGAAAATCTTCTCCTTCACTTACATCCCAAACTATTTTGATGACTCTTCTTCTCCTTCCTCCCTCTTTTTTTTTACCACACTCAGGTCTGCATTTTTGTCAGAAGAATTTATCTGACAAAGCAAGATTGTTAGAGAATAGCTCAGCAATGCTGGAACACTACATCATGGGCAACAAAATGTCAAAGGCTAGAAACATCTATTCAGTAAGGATTTTGTCCCATCACATTTGTAGGCACTTAGTAAAAATCCACAAGTGAATGAATGATTACAAAAAGAGAGGGAAGAATTAGCTATAAGTGCAAGAAAAAATTCTAGTTTGTCAGAAGACCTAGGCCCTTGACAGAGCTCTGATCTTATTCCCTCTGGTCTACTTTTACAAAATTACCTTTACAACGATAAAATACATAAACATACCTTGTAAACATACTCTTTTTCTGAATTAACATAAAGTATTAGTATTCAGTACTGATATGGAATGAATTCATGTAATAGTTTTTAAATTTCCAACATTTCAATCAGAAATCACCAAAGGAAATAATCTGTGTTCTTGGGGTTTAATGTATTCGTTTGTACAAATTGTTAATCATAGGGTAAAGTAAAACTTCACTAATTTAGGCTGCTTTAATTCAGAAATCATCGTAGGAAAAGCCATCTGTGTAATATGAAGTACTGTGGCTAGAGACAGGAAACACAATAAACTTGAAACCTTTCATCGACTAATTTGTTGTGTATGATTTTAGAAAAGTCCCATAACCTCCCTGGTTTCTGTTAACCTGTGTTTAAAGTGAGCTAAATTATTCACTCAAGCCACCTCGTCATCATATAATTCTATAATTCTACATGGGCAGGTAGATGTTTCTTTTATATTTTACACTGACTATAAGTAATAGATCTGGGAACGGAATTTTCTTGTTGGCATGTTTTTTTAATCTGGACGTGACAAGGCTTCAGGGATCACATGAATTCACTAAATTTTGGCACTTATGTTTGTGTGCATTTTTCTGGGCAGAGATACACAGCTTACATCTGATTCTCAAAAAGCTCTGTGAACTTCTCAAGAAAGACTAAAACCCAGTTACTTCAATAATGAATTAATTCCAAGTGGTTCACATTAACTTGTAAAAACAAGCTCACAAGAAGTTTGCTTACTAATACTGTGTTGGTTCTGTAACATTCTGTATCCCACATCAGTAACACTACACACTCTGTTAGTATAAGCTACATTTCAAACTTTCATTAATAGCTCTGTCTCCACCTGGTGATGGGCCATGGACAACATTTGTCTAGTTCATCTCGTTATATCAAATACCTTGCATAGTGCTTAACTCTCAGTGAATCAAAGAAGGGAAATGTCTACCAGTTAATCTCTAGTAGAGAAGATAACTGGGAAATGATCATCTTCATCTGGGCATGGATTGAGATTCTAGAACTCACATGATGAAAAATCAGCAAGATAGATAATCTTATCCTCAAGCCAAGTCTCATAATTTCATTAAAGAAGAAATGGAAACCCAAAATCAGTAAGGCCTCACCAAAAGTGACAAGGTCAAGACTAGAGTCCTCAACCAATGGTACATGATTCCTTTCATGCCACCACATTGTCCAGCTGAAGGAAGACACAGAACCTACTTATTTATCAAGTACAAATAAACATGTCACCCAAATCCCAGTCCCTTTCTTTTAACTGTAATTCAACAACTAATAAACTCCTCCATTATAAATACACATTACCCTAAATAACCTCTGATTTTTGCCTGATTTATTAACATTAAAAAATAAAATGACATCATGTCTTATTGTAATATAAGTTGAATTCAAATCTTTTGTCACTGTCATATCTACAAAAGATATTCAGTGCTATAAATAAAATTGCTTTCCTAATGCAAACATAATTAGTTTTTCAACTTGTTTATATGCCTTAACTGACAATTATAGGAAGAAAAGGACTTCATTCATTAGTATCTTTTAAAATATATAGTACGTAAAATGGAATACATGTTATTTCATTCCTATACACTTCTGGTAATTGACTTTTAAAAACCTAATAACATTTACATTCCTTTTTATCTTTTTACAGGAGCATTGTTTTAAACCCAGCTTATTTCCGAAATCATCTTCGCCAGGCAACAGTGTTTAGATGTCTGGAAAGATATTCAGAAGCTGCTCGGTATGTTTGCTATAACTTTTGTGAAGATTTATTTCAAGTTAAATTAATTTTATTCTCAGCTTCTGGTAATAGCATAATAGAACTTTCCATTTCTCTCATGGAGGATGATTTTACCAGAATTATTGTCTTATAAACGTCAAAGCAACAATTATTGACTATCTTTTTCTTTAATTAAAGCCATTCTGTGTTCATAACTCCTTGTAAAATTCAAACTTCCCAGCCATGAGGTCACTGATAATGATGGGAAAACTTCCAGGGAAGATTAGAAATGAACTTGACCTCTTGCTCTCAAGTAGGTTCCTGGTCCTTGTCATAATGACAAAATTCTGTAACTCTCTCTTTCTTGAGTTCTTGAAATGAAATCCAACCACATGAAAAAGACCTCAGGAGTGTCTTTCTAGAGGAGGTGGCATCACTCATAACACCAGGTTGTTAGAACTGTCCTAACATTTTGCCTTCTAGACCCGAGTATGTTTTATAAAAATCTAACAAAGAAGTCTTTAATACTCTCATCCCCAGAACGTAGACTTATGGCAAAAAAAAAAAAAAAAAAAAAAAAAGCAAGAATTATGCAACAGCATCTATGCCACACTCAGAATTCCTTCTCACCTATGACACCCAAGGCTTTTCTTCTTCTCAGATCAAGCTCATCCTGTTGGACTCTGCTTCCCTTTGATGAATTCTCCTCATTTTCTAGGGGACAGCTACCTGTTCTTTCCTACTTGTTGACTGTAGTATTCCAGGAATTTAGCAAGAAAACCTGAGTGGTTTCTACATTTAACTCCAAGCACAACTCCTAGGGAGATATCTGCAGTCATAGGGAGGAGAAGCCTAGGTTGCTGGTAGTTATTGTCTTTAGAACACTGGGAAATAACACTTTCTTGGAAAGTGAAGTTTAAGGAATTTAAGCAGGTAATAAAATGGTTCCATAAAATTAATACCATAAAGTTAACATGAATTCCATATTGTATAAGATGGTCCTAGGAATTACCAAAACTGAATTAAATGATGGATATGGAAGGCAAAATTAATCCCAACTACACTGACTTTGCAGTCAAATAACCAATATGCCACAAATCTATTTACTTGTGTATTACTGTGTATTTTTAAAAAATTAAAATACACCTATCAATCTCTTTTTTTACATTCTATTTTTCCTTATACTTTCTCTAATGTATTCCAACAAATGTACTCAATTATGACTTCCTAAATTTATTTTCTCCACTGACTTGCTTCTCGGACTCTCTTTCCACCCACATACTTTTCCTAGCTCTGTGAATGAGAGAATTTTTGAGGTGATGGTAAGCTTTCTTCTGTCCCATGCTTTTTTAAAAAAGTTCCTAGCTAAAAATGAAACTAACAGGTTCAACATAAACAGATATCACTATCTGTAAAATAGATTTTTTTTTTTTTTTCTGGGACACCTGTATGGCTCAGTTGGTTAAGTGTCTGACTCTTGATTTTGGCTCAGGTCATGATCTCAAGATTCATGAGTTTAGCTCCACATCGGGATCTTCACTGATGGTGAGGAGCCTGCTTAAGATTCTCTCTCTCTCCCTCTTTCTCTGCCACTCCCCTGCTCATGCTCTCTCTCTCTCTCTCAAAATAAATAAAATAAATATCAAAAATTTTTGATAGATTTTTCTAAGAGGTAGTGTATTAATGTGTCTTCTGAATCTAATAAAAAGATCAATATAAGAAGGCTAGATGCAACTTCAGAACTAGATTGCAACTAGTAAAAAACTGCTAGTGGTGTTCCCCGGACCAGCTTGTATAAACTCTAGAAAGCCAATTGTTAAATATTCTGCAATCTGGGGAGAGCCAGTTGTAAAAGTAGAAGAGAAATTAGCAATGGTGGGAGAATTTACACTACGAATTTACACTATGAAAATTGGCAAATGGTACAAATCCTGGCTTTTTTGGTTTGGGGGAGAGCCAGATTACCAGCATATCATAGACTATAACTTAATTGAATCAAGCATGACTGAGCTAAAGTTGTGACAAAAATTCTATATGTGTCCTAAAACAAACAAACAATGAGAACTTGAAAATTAGGAATTTGTCACTATTGGCCATGCAAAATTGGAACTAAATATCCATTGTCCTTGATATATATATATATATATATATATATATATATATATATCCCTGCAGTGAAATATGTATATCTGTTTAATATCATGGGATGACTGATGTGACAAATTCTTTGAGGAAGTTCCTGATAATTGTTGATTATGCTGGCATAGACTTTCCTACAGGAGACAGGTACAATTAATTTCAGACACATGTGTTTTTCATCTTAGTTTCCTTGGGAATTATAGTTCTCAATATACTGTATTAGTCATTATGTTTTCCCCAAGGAAAAGAATGCTGTGAACCATGAACATGAAAATCATAGAGTTCTTAGCAATTAGATTTATAGTATAAAACAATGAGTACAAATCAATATACAGAACATTCGTGTTTATCAATTAAATTCTTGAAGATTTGGGTAGTTTGGTTCAGGCCTCCTACAAGAATATTATATTAAAATTCATTGGAAAAGCCAACACATCAAAGTTATTTCCTCTAGAATGCCAAGTAGTCATGTTTCTGAAATTGAAAGTTACCAAATACAAAAAAAAAAAAAAATGCCATTACTATGTGACTTTGGAAGTCTTAAAACCATAAATCACAATGCAGTGGGTCATCTCTTTCTGATTCAAGTTAGAGTCCCTAGAAATTGGGCCAGCTAAGGTTTACTGAACCTAACCAGGTTAACCAAGGAAGGAATATCTAGTGAATAGGCCAGAAAAGGTCTCCAGGACAGCTTCATAAAAGCTCAGATTCTCAACCAGAGGAGACTAGAAAAAAATGCTATAACCTGTTGAATGGAAGGTATTAGTCAGCTTTACAACAATGAGCAAGAATATATAGATGGTAGAAAATGAATAAAAATAGGGCTAGTTTACTTTGGTTTGGGCTCTTCAGGGATGCTGTTCATCCTTGAGCAGACAGCTGGCACTGGTTAGCTGATGAAAGCACATTTTCAAACCATAAATCTAAGTTGAGATTGCTGTAACCCCCCAAGAAACAGCCAACCTGTGAGGCCTTGCCTGGAATAACAAGAACCCTAACTCTTTAACACCTTCGTTTCAATATACATAAAAGTATATGTGTTGAAATAGAATGTCCTTGCCCAAATCTGTCTTTTCTCCCCCAACACTCACACACACATGTGCCACACACATGCGTGCATGCGCACGTGTGCACACACACACACACATCATTAGGCACTACTTTTATAAGAAAGATGGTAAGACAAGAAAAATATGCAGAGATGTGAAGAGAACTAATGATTTTTGATCATATGAATGGCATGTCTTTTATTTCTATTTGCTCAATGACTTCCACAGAGTTTGGCATATACCAAGCACCAGTTGAGGGTTTGCAAATTAAATTAGCCAGTTTACGGTTAAGAACCATTTAGCTGCAGCAGTAAAGAGATATTACATGAAAGTTTTAGTACGACCCTGGTAGAAAGATATATAAATATGATAGTGTTCACATAGTAGTTAAGTTATGGTGATAGTATCATGCCTTCTATAGTAAAGATCTTTAAGGCAAAAAATAAATGGTATTACACAGAAAATTTAGTTAAGACCATGCTGTGTAGGAGGAAGCAAACAGAAGCTAATACTAAAGAGGAAAGTACAACCAAAGCTTCTATCCATCATTAAGGAGGAGTTACGTATTTGTACACATATGAACTAGATGAGGGATATTAGAGCAGTAATAATACACTTAAATGCTCACAAATATCAGGCTTATGGTATGTGAAGGAGGCCAATGATAAAAGAACTAGAGACCACTAACTACAATGACCATATAATTTATCTTTTGAACTTGTTAGTGAAAATGGGCACTATTAAGAAACACCAGGAAAACAGGCATAAAATAGGACTGCTATGAGCACACTGGCCATCTAGTCAACTACAACAGCCCTTCTGGAGGGAATGGTCATATTCAAGTCCAGCTAATGTTGCTATAATCAAATGTAGGTTCAATGTTGCATATTTTTGAGTCTTCAAGAAATAATATTTTTCAGAATTTGGCAAGAAGAAATCTCTTAACTTTTAAATGCCAATTATTCCAAGTTTTTCAAATACGGTGTCATCTTAAAAAAGCTGAAGTAGTTCCATCATGAAAGTGTAACTCACTGATTTGTTGCAAAAATCTTGTCTGTTCTACCTTTTATTTATACTATTATTATTTAGTAATACATTATATATAATATTATGAGAAATAGATTACATAATAAAATATGTAGTCTAAAATTGTCTTATTGTTGTCCTTCTTAAGATAATACACAAGCAGTATGTTCCTGATAATCCAAATCAAAACACAATACTTTAAGATAAATTAATTCATGACTACCCTAACTGATAAGCTAGATAATAGAGTTAGTAGAAGTGGGAGAAGGTGAGTTTCTGGAGACCCAGCAAACAATTTGGGAGTTTGGTTTTATTGTCATTTTGTAATGAAAGCTGATCCTACTGGAAATTGGAAATAATGCACATATAAATCACAACCTTCCAAAAGAAAAGAGTAATCCAAAAATAAATTTAAGTGTTTGCTCAACAATCTAGTAACACAAAACAGTGGTATTGCTGTTGATAAGCAATCACTCAGGAGTAGTACTACAATAGCAAGCAGGAAGATACTGTGTCAGCTGCTTTAGTGTCATAGAACTCTATGATTTAAATGAGATTATTATGTATCTTGAAAGGGAGGAGAATATACTGACAGGTAGACTCAAGACAAGTGATTCTGAAGAGATGATAGTAGTGTTGGGAGTTTATTTCATCTTAGTTCTTATTCAATTGGAAGTGTAAAATCCATTCAAACATCATGCAAGATGCTAAAAATACATCACAGATTTTTTTGGTTAAAATAAGTTCTCATTTATGCCTTCAAATAGTATAAATGAAGACTGTAGGCTAATTTTTATCCTTAAACTGGCCATCTGCCTGAAGAGCTTTCTCTTTCTTTATTGGAGACAGTTTGCCTTTGCCAGAACAGCTTTAGTGTAGGCTAGCATTAGTCAGTCCTGTGTGACATATAGTTTGTATGTTGGAAGATGGACATGATCATTCTACCACTAAGTGATTTTCCCTTTTCCTAAGTATGAAAGAATTGTGTGAACACTAAGCATGGTAAAATGTTGCTTCTTCATGTATGAATTCCAAAACAGACACTAATAAAGACAAATTTAGTCATTTCACATAGCTTAGGTTAAATATCTGACTATAACTCACCCAATTTGTAGTGTTTGTGATTTCAAGGAAAAAAGAAGGTTAAAATATACTAAAACTGCAAGATTATAATCATATTTTAAGTCTTAAGGATATAAAATTACAGACTCATAAATGTATAAGCTTATAACAAATGTACTAATCTTAAATTGCAATGATATGCTGTGGCTTACAACTAATTGTTGCCTCTGAAAACTATAGAATGCTTATGAAAGAAATTGAAGACACACACAAAAAGGAAAAATATTCCATGCTCCTGGATAGGAAGAACAAATATTGTTAAAATGTCAATACTACCAAAGCAATCTACATATTCAATACAATCCCTATCAAAATAACACCAGCATTCTGCACAGAGCTAGAACAAACAATGCTAAAATTTGTATGGAACCAGAAAAGACTCCAAATAGCCAAAGCAGTCTTGAAAAAGAAAACCAAAACTGGAGACATCACAATCCCAGACTTCAAGCTGTATTACAAAGCTGTAATCATCAAGATAGTATGGTACTGGCATAAAAATAGACACTCAGATCAATAGAACAGAGAACCCAGAAATGGACCCACAAATGTATGGCCAACCAACCTTTGACAAAACAGGAAAGAATATCCAATGGAACAAAGACAGTCTCTTCAGCAGATGGTACTGGGAAAATGGGAGAGTGACATGCAAAAAACTGAACCTGGACCACTTTCTTACACCATACACAAAAGTAAACTCAAAATGGATGAAAGACCTAAACATAAGACAGGAAGCAATCAAAATCCTTGAGGAGAAGGTAGGCAAGAACCTCTTTGACCTTGGCTGCAGCAACTTCTTACTCAACATGTCTCCAGAGGCAAAGGAAACAAAAATGAACTATTGGGACCTCATCAAAATAAAAAGCTTTTGCACAGCAAAGAAACAATCAGCAAAACTAAAAGGCAGCCGATGGAATGGGAGAAGATATTTGCAAATGACATATCAGATAAAGGGTTACTATCCAAAATCTACAAAGAACTTATCAAACTCAACACCCAAAAAACAAATAATCAAGTAACGAAATGGGCAAAAGACATGAATAGACACTTCTCCACAGAAGACATCCAGATGGCCCACAGACACATGAAAAAATGCTCGACGTCACTCATCATTCAGGAAACACAAATCAAAACCACAGTGAGATACCACCTCACATCAGTCAGAACGTCTAACTCAGACAACAGATGTTGGCAAGGATGCAGAGAAAGAGGATGCACTGCTGGTAGGAATGCAAACTGGTGCAGCC
Organism: Hyaena hyaena; assembly: GCF_003009895.1. NCBI lineage: Eukaryota > Metazoa > Chordata > Mammalia > Carnivora > Hyaenidae > Hyaena > Hyaena hyaena. The sequence goes on along the minus strand of NW_024080744.1, from coordinate 3,561,255 downwards.
ACTCTGGAAAACAGTATGGAAGTTCCTCAAGAATTTATAAATAGATATCCTATGACCCAGCAATTGCACTACTAGGTATTTATCCAAGGGATACAAGTGTGCTGTTTCAAAGGGGCACATGCACCCCAATCTTTATAGCAGCACTATCAACAATAGTAAAGTATGGAAAGAGCCCAAATGTCCATCAATGAATGAATGGATAAAGAAGAATGGATAAATGTCCATTGATGGGGTGCATGTATGTATAATGGAATATTACTTGGCAATCAAAAAGAATGAAATCTTGCCATTTGCAACTACGTGGATGGAAATAGATGGTATTATGCTAAGTGAAATTAGTCAGAAAAAGACAAATATATGATTTCACTCATATGAGAAATTTAAGACACAAAACAGATGAACATAAGGGAAAGGAAGCAAACACATTATAAAAACAGGGAGAGAGACACAACATAAGAAACTCCTAAATATAAAGAACAAACAGAGGGTTGCTGGAGGGGCTGTGGGAGGGGGGATGGTCTAAATGGGTAAGGGGCATTAAGGAATCTACTCCTGAAATCATTATTGCACTACATGCTAACTAACTTGGATGTAAATTTTAGAATGTGTAAGTTTTTTTTAATTAATTGTTGCCTTAAGAAAAATTGAACCTTTTGGACATAATCCATATTATAAGTAAATTATTGCAAGAATAAATAATTTTACATACATATATGGAATAAATTTAACATGAGTGAGCTATTGAATAGGATATCCAAAAATTCATTAGAGAAAAACAAACATTCATTGACTCTATGAATTCCTCCATCTTGTTGATATGTATCATGATACATACTTTTGTCTCTTCTGTTTTGAATGACATGCTATGCATTTGCATTACCTATAGACATTTCTAAAATAATTTAGAAATCCACCTCTTAAATTATTTGCACTTTCTGCAAATAATGGCCTGGAAAACTTGTGGAAGAATATAGAGAAAGATTTTTTCTGTCCTAGAAATCCAACCTTGCATCTTTAAAAAAAAAAAAAAAAAAAAAAAAAGTGGTAGGACAATGAAGACCACATAAGACAAAATACAGAAAGGCCCCAGAATGTCACGTTTTAAGTGTGAAGAAATAAAGATGTCCTCTTCTTTTCCTTCTTTCCTTCAATTGTATGTTCACATGATTCCACATTTTCTACAATAGTGGAATGTAGAAACCCGATTAAACATAAAAAAAGTTTAATCCAAAGGAGCTAAAGTTTAACTCCTGAGTATTCTGTGCTATTTTATAATGTCTTAAGTGTTGCCAAGTGAATTAGAGTTTAGTCTGCAGGTGCTAAAATTATGATAAATGAATCAAAACCTCCATGTAATCTGTAAATTGGAGATAATAATAGCATTTAAGTCACAGAGGTTATTGTGAAGATGAATGAGACAATTTATTTAGTACACTTAGCACAGTACTTGGCACATGATAAACTCTCAATAAAAAATATGCTATTATCATTGCTTTTGTTGTTGTTAACAATTGGAGCTCTTTGAAGATAGATGAAGCTACCTAAAGAGACAATGAGTTTCTCAACATTTAATCCAGAACATTTTGAGCAATCCTTTAGCTGAGATTTTGCTCTACAAGAGAGAAGTTTGCACCACAATACTATTAGATCCCTTCTCACTCAGCAACACATCTGTGTTCTTGGAAATGTGTTAACATAGGGGTTGAAGGTCATGATTTTGGTGGGTTTAAAGAGTTGGAAGGGACAAACTGGACATTTTATAAAGTTTTGCATATGAATATGTCATGAATTTTAGCATCGTCTTTCATTCTGAGAGATATTCCCATCATTCTTGAAGTAAGTTAGAGTGTAGAGTTTCCCAGGGTCAGCAGGTATAAATTCAAATTACATAAAGAGAACTGTTCAGGTCACCTGGTTTTGACTCCAGTTGTCCCTTTTTTCCTTTTCTCATTTCTGTCAAAAAAACAATACCCTGACAAAATATCAGGCTGGAAATCCTAACAGCACACAGCCAGAAACTATCAAATTCTGTACCCCTCCATCCCCTCTTTTTTTAAATACTGGCTTTGGTTCATTACACTATTATGCACATAAATTGATCTTGATGCCACTAATTGTGAAAATTGCTTGTAAGTCAAAAGTTCTATTACTGTATCTGTCTGTTGAATGGGGAATTGTCCATATTAGAGAATTAGAGTCAAGCCAGAGACCTGTGTTCCACTCCCAGGACTACAAATCACTAGCTGTGTGTGACATTGGACAAGTTAATTAAGTAACCTCTTTCAGTTTCAATTTCCTCAACCATAAAATGAAGATAATAATACTACTTTTCAAAGTAAGCACAAGGATTGCATGAAGTAATGAGTAAAAAACACTAAACTCGGTGCCTGGCATATAGTAAACCCTCAATTAATTACTGCTGCTTCTGCCATTATTGTTTTGTTGCTGCTGCTGCTGCTGTTGCTATAAGCTTTGAAGAATGATGTTTAAAACCCTAAAACATTAATTCTAAAATAATTCTGTCGAGTGTAACTTTGGCATAAATATTATATTCCTGGACTACCACCCCAGTTTATCTCAATTTAGGCAGCCATCATCTATGATCCCCTGTTCTTTGCCTTACTTTATGTCAGATGCTTGTAGTGCATTATCTTTGCTCCTCAAAACTCTGCAAAGAAATTATATTCTGCATTTTTTAGGTGAGGAAACTTAAGCCAGAGTTTGAATGACTTGCCAAAGATCGTATCATTGATAACTGGCAAATCTGGAAGTCGACCTTAGTTTTATCACCAAGACCCTGACTCCTACACAAAGGATGCTACTTGGTATTGTCAGACTTCATATTTACCACTTGGGTGACTTTGAAATGGTATTACCTCATTGTGGTTTATATTTTCATTTTTTATCACTAGTGAGCTTATGCATATTTAATATATTTATGGGCTAATCATATTTCCTCTTCTGTGAAATGCCCATTTGTGTATTTATCTATTTTTCATTTCTTATTGAATTGTTTTTCTTTTTACCATTGAATCATTGGGTTCTTTATATACTCTTTATATAGCAATATATGTTCCAAGTAATTCCTTCCAATTTATGGTTTATATAACCATACCTGTTTTGGTATCTTTTGATAAAAAAATAAATCTAAAGACTTATTTTTAAGGTAGTCAAGTATAGTCAAATTTCTTTATGATTTGCATTCCCTGAGGTTTTAAAAAATTCTCTCCTATCCCAAGCTCATCAAGCTAGCCTTCTGTATTGTCTTCAAAAGTTTTAAAGTTTTTCCTTTGCCTTTAAAATTTTGACCCAATGATAATTGTTTTTTATATATGGTGTGAGGTAGGAATCTATTACTATATTTTTCCCTCAATGGATAGTTATCTTGATATCATCTTATTAAATCCCTTTGCTATTGAACTTCAATGTTAGCTCTGTTTACATCAGTTTTCTATATATGAGTATGTCCATTTCTGGTCTCTATTTTATTCATACATCTATTTGTCTGTTGCATGGCCGAAGCCACACTATCCTACATAGAATAGTTTATAGTATGTCTTCATACCTAGCAAAGGAAATATTCCCAACTGATTCTTTTTCAGAAATATCTTGTCTATTTTAAGCCATTTGCTCTTCCACATAAACTGTATAAAGTCTGAATTTGAATTCCAAACCAGAATAGTGTAGGTTCTAGTTAGGAATTCCTAAGGAATTCCTACTTTCTTTTTTGTGCTCTGCTAGGATCCAAAGCCAAGACTGACATGTTTTTCTACTGTTTTGCTCTTTGAGAGTTTCTCCTACTTTGTTCACTGAAAGTGTTATTTTTAAGAAAAAGTTTAAACAGGTTGCCTATTTAATCTTTGTTCTGCTGAAAGCCTCAAGATTTGTCTACTTTTCTCCATGCACATGTCCAGTTAAAAGTTATACTAGACCAATAAATGTTAACATATATCCTCAGGGATAAAAACAGCTTGTTTGCTTATTAAACCCTCTTTAGTTATATTACACTATCTACATAGTTTTTAAATGTCTGACCCAAAAGCCAAGCAGATGGCACCCCCAATGGCCAAAGCTAAAACAATTGGAGTAACAAAGCAAATATTGCTAGTATCAAATTATAATCCATTAAATTAAATGAATATCCTTATCTGAGTTTATTCAAATAAAAAACATAATTGAATAAGTATATAGGGAATAAAAAACTCTTACAGAAGAATACTAATTAATATATTTAGAATAAATGAGAAAAAATGAATGTTAGCAAACACCACAGTGATAATTGCTGCAAGCAAGATCCTCAAATGGATTCTCAGTTTACAATCCAGCATGTAAGAAGCTTAGAAGTCAATTACTCCATCCTAACAACAAGTAAATAGCTGAACTAACTGAAAAATCAATAACTCTTCTTAAATCTGTAAGAGTAGTAAGGTCACAGGACAAACCAGCTGTCCCAAAGTTGTAGAGACAGATACAGAGATCACAACTTACTTAAGGGCAAACTTCTAAGCAGAAAACAATGTGGGGATTAGAACTAAGGTACAAAAATCTAAATTATAATTGACAAATAGCTGGAGGCTCAACTCTGAGAACTAAAAAATTCCAGGGGGAACCTGGTCATAGGGAGGCCCCCACACTTTGGGGAGTTTTCCTTCCAGGAACTCTGCGAGGCTCTACAGTGAATAGGAGAGAAAAATTCCCTCATACTTCCAGCAGGATTACAGGGAAAGAAACCATTTTGAAATATGCAAGGACATTCAATTCTTCTTGGCCTGCCTTCAAGAGAAACTATTTTACCAGAGCCTAACATACTTGGAGGAAGGTAAATACACAACTCCAGCTTATTCTAGCCTCCTACGTGGGAGGAGGGAATTACCCACTACTAGTCCCCTTTTGCTATTCCATCATACCTAAGGCAAGGGAGGAGAGGTGACAGAAACTGAAAATCACTATTAAAGCTTATAATCCAGGGCACAGGCTCACCTGACATAAATCATAGATGGAGACCTAACCACAGGACTTTAGAATACTTCCCCCTTCTCACACTTATCACTACATTACTAAAGGTCTATTTAATACAGTTCCTTTTACCCACCACTTTCAGTCCACCTTTCAGTAACAAACTACAAGCCATGCTAAAACATCCACAAACAGAAGAATATACATTCTTTTCAAGTACACAAGGACCAGTCTCCATGACAGTTCACATGTTAGGCCACAAAAGAAGTCTCAATAAATTTAAGAAGATTGACATCATATCAAGGGTCTTTTCCAACCACAATAGTATGAAACTAGAAATCAATTACAAAAAAAGAAAGAAAGAAAGGAAGAAAGAAAGAAAGAAAGAAAGAAAGAAAGAAAGAAAGAAAGAAAAAAGAGAAAATAAACTGAAGAAAACACAAACACATAGAGATTAAACAAAGTGCTATTAAACAACCAATGAGTCAATGAAGAAATCAAAGAAGAAATTTAAAAATATCATGAGACAAATGAAAACAGAAACACAATATTCCAAAATCTTTGGGGCATAGCAAAAGCAGTTCTGAGAAGGACATTCATGGTGATACAGGCCTACCTGTAGAGAAAAAAGAAACAAGAAAAATCTCCAATAAACAATATAACTTTACATTTAAAGGAAGTAGAAAAAGAAGAACAAACAAAGCCCAATGTTAGAAAAAGGATCAGAGTAGAAATAAATGACATAGAGACTTTAAAAAAAAGCAACTGAAAAAGATCAGTAAAACTAAGAGTTGATTCTTTGAAAAGGTAAACAGAATTGACAGACTTTTAGCCAGACTAATCAGGAAAAAAAAAAAGAAAGAGTCCAAATAAATAAAGAGCCCAAATAAAGAAAGAGAGAGAGAGGAAAAATTACAACCAATAGCACAGAAATTCAAAAGATCATGAGAGAATACTATAACCAACAGATTAGACAACCTAGAAGAAATGAATGAATTCCTAGACACATACAATTTTCTTTGACTGAATTGTGAAGAAATGGAAAATTTGAATTGACCAATTTATACTAATGACATTGAATCAGTAATCAAAAAACTTCCAGCAAACAAAAGTACAGGTGAATTCTACCAAGCATTCGAAGAAGAGTTATTGCCTATCTTTTTCAAATTATTTCCAAAAAATTAGAGAGTAAGGAATACTTTCAAATTCATTTTATGCGATCAGAATTACCTTGATAGCAAAACAAGACAAAGGCACTACAATAATAATAATTAATAATAATAATAAATAACATCCAATATCCCTGATGAACATAGATGCAAAAATCTTCAACATAATATTAACAAACCAAATTCAACAATATATTAAAGGGTTATAAACCCGACTAAGTGAAACTCATTCCAGGGATGCAAGGATGGCTTAACATTTGCAAATCAAGGGTGCTTGGGTGACTCAGTCAGTTGAGCATCCCACTTTGGCTCAGGTCATGATCTCTCAGTCTGTGAGTTCAAGCCCTACACCATCAGGCTCTGTGCTGATAGCTCAGAGCTTGAGCCTGCTGCAGATTCTCTGTCTCCCTCTCTCTCTGCCCCTCCCCCCTCAAGCTCTATCTCTCTCTGTCTCAAAAGTAAATAAACATTAAAAAAATATTTGCAAATAAATCAACATGATATACTATATTAACAAAAGATAAAATCATATGACCATATCAGTAAGTGTAGAAAACATGTTTGACAAAATTAAATATCCATTTATGATAAAAATTCAACACACTGGGTTTTGAAAGAACATACCTCAACATTATAAAGCCTGTGTATGACAAGCCTACTCAATGGTGAAAACCTAAAAGCTATTCCTCTAAGATCAGAAGCAAGACAACGATGACCCCTCTCACCACATTTATTGCACATAGTATTGGAAGCCCTAGTCACAGCAATTACATAATAAAATATAATAAAAAACATCCAAATCAGAAAGGAAGAAGCAAAACTGTCATCATTTGCAGCTGACCTAATACTATATATAGAAAACCCTAAAGACTCCAAAAAAACACTGTTAGAACTAATAAATAAGTTCAATAAAGTTGCAAGATATAAAGTTAACATACAGAAATCTGTTGCATGTCTATATACTAATAACAAACTATCAGGAATAAAATTTAAGAAAACAATCCTATTTATAGTTGCATCAAAAACAATAAAATGCCTAGGAGTAAATTCAACTAAGAAAGTGGAAGACCTATATTTGAAAACTATAAAACATTGATGAAAGAAATTGAAGACAACGCAAATAAATGGAAAAATATACCATGCTCAAAGATTGAAAGAATTACTATTGTTAAAAATGTACATACTTCGCAAAGCAACCTACAGATTCAGTGCAACTCTTATCAAAATACCTATGGCATTTTTCACAGAACTAGAATAAATAATCTTAAAATATGTATGGAACCACAAAAGACCTCAAGTAGCCAAACCAGTCTTGAGAAAGAACAACAAAACAAAAAGTCATACTCCCAGATTTCAAGATATGTTACAAAGATAAGTCAAGATACTATGATTCTGGCACAAAAACAGACACATGGATCAATAGAACCGAATAGAAAGCCCAGAAATAAAGCCATGATTATATATTGAATTAATCAATAACAAAGGAAGGAAGAACAAACAATTCAGAAAACACAGTCTCTTTGAAAAATGGTGTTGGAAAACTGAATCACATTCTTACACCATATACAGAAGCAAACTCATAATGAATTCAAGACCATAATATCTAAAACCATAACACTTCTAGAAGAAAATAGAGACAATAAGTCTTTGACATTGGTGATAGCAATTTTTTTTGATATGTCTCCTCAGGCAAGGGCAACAAAAACAAAAATGAGCAATAGGACTACATCAAACTAGAAGGTTTTTGCACAGTAAAGAAAACCATCAACAAAACAACAAAGCAGTTTACTGAATGGGAGAAGATACTTGCAAATGATATAGCCAATAATGGGTTACTTTCAAAATGTATTTTATTTATTTTTACAAATAGTTTATTGTCAAGTTGGTTTCCATATAACACCCAGTGTTCATCCCCACCAGTGCCCTCCTCCATGCCCATCTCCCCCCTCTCCCCTACCCCCATCAGTCCTCAGTTTGTTCTCAGCATTCAAGAGTCTCTCATGGTTTGCCTCTCCCCCTCTCCCTGACTATTTCCCCCCTTCTTCTCCCCCACGGTCCTCCGTTAAGTTCCTCCTAATCCTCCTATACATACAAACATATGGTATTTGTCTTCCCCTATGACCCAGCAATAGCACTGCTAGGAATTTACCCAAGGAATATAGGAGTGCTGATTCATAGGAGCACATGTACCCCAGTGTTCATAGCAGCACTCTCAACAATAGCNTTACATCTGAAGAATCCCTTCAAATGTGAGGGCACCTCACCAATGTGAGGGCTTGATTGTATAACTTGGAAAAGCTGTACATACACTAGGGGTCAGGAATCTTGGGGCCCATCTTAGAATTCTATCTACCACAAGTATTGATACACTCAACAATGTGGGTAGATCCAAAAACATGCTTCATAGAAGAAGCTAAGGGAAAGAAGAATTCACATACTGAATAACTTCACTTATGTTAAATTCTAGGATCAAGAAGATGTGGTTTATCTATACAATGGAATACTATATGGCAATGAGAAAGAATGAAATCTGGCCATGTGTAGCAACATGGATGGACCTTGAGGGTGTTATGCTGAGCGAAATAAGTCAGGCAGAGAAGGTCAAAATATATTTTAAAAACTCATACAACTCAATATCAACAGCAAAAACAAGAGCACAAATTTAAAAATGGGCAGAGAGGACACCTGGGTGGCTCACACAGTTGAACATCTGACCCTTAATTTCAGCTCAGGTTATACTCTTGGGGTCATGGAATCAAGCTCTACATTAGGCTCTGCACAATCATGAAGCCTGCTTGGGATTCTCTCCCCCACCCCCACCCCCTGCCATTCGTTCATGCTTGGGCTCTCTTTCTCTCAAAATAAATAAATAAACATTAAATTTTTTAAAAAATAAATTTAAAAAATCAAAATGGACAGAGGATCTGAATAGATACCTTTCCAAAGAAGACCTACAGATGGCCAACAGGCACATAAACAGATGTTCAGCATCACTTATCATCAGCAAACTGCAAATCAAAACTATAATGAGATACAACCTCACACCTGTCAGAGTGGCTATTATCAAATAGACAAGAAATAATAAGTGTTCTTAAGGATGTTGATAAAAGAGAACCCTCTTTTGGTGGTGCACTGTTGGTGGTAAATTGGTGCAACCACTATGGAAAATGATATAGAGTTCCTCAAAACATTAAAAATAGAAATATCATACAATCTAGCAATTACACTTCTGCTATATTTCTGAAGACAACAAAAACACTAATTTGAAATGATACATGTACCCACCCCTATGTTCACTGCAACATTATTTACAATAGCCAAGATATGGAAGCAACCTTAGTGTCCATCAATAGATGAATGGACAAAGAAAATATGGGTGAGGGGTGTATGTATATAGTATATACTATATATAATGAAATATTACTCAACCATTTCAAAAGAGTGAAGTCAAGCCATGTTGAATGAAACAACATTGATGGACCTAGAAGGTATTCTGCTAAGTAAAGTAAGTCCAAAGAGAAAGACAAATACCACATAATTTCACTTCTATGGGGACTCTAAGAAACACAACAAATGAACAAACCAGAGATGTAGAGAACAAACTGGAGTTGACAGAGGAGCAGTGAGTGTAGGAATGGACAAAATAAGTAGAGGGAATTTAGAGGTACAAACTTCAGTTATAAAATAAATAAGTCATGGGAATGTGATATACAGCATAGGGAACACAGTCGATAATATTGTAATAACTTTGTATGGTGATAGATGGTAACTAGACCTATCATGGTGTCTTTTATAATGTATAAAAATATCAAATCACTACGTTGTACACCTAAAACTAATATAAGACTATATATCTATTGTAATTAAATAAGAAAAAAATTATCTCCTCCAAATATTTATCAGTTGAAAAGGGAAACCCTGTCACTTTATGGTGGAAATAAATGAACAAATACCACCATAATCAAGTGATCAAGGTTAATATCACTAGTAATAAAACATCTACATTATTTATCCCCCATTAGTATGCAATGAAGATACCATATCATTTCTATAGTACTCTTGCCTAAAATACATAATTTCAATCTAATCATGAAAAAAACAACATTAAAACTCAATTTGGGAAACATTCTACATAATAACCAATTAGCTCTCATTAAAAATATCAAGGTCATGAAAGACAAAGAGACAGTGAGGAAATGTCAAAGATTAGAAGACACTAATGATACACAACTAAATGTATTGTGGGATCCTTGATTGAATCCTGGAGCAGAAAAAGTGGCATTAAGGAAAAAACTGGTAAAATTTAGAAAAATCTTTCATGTAGTTAGTAGCAATGTACCAGTATTCATTTCCTGGTTTATTCACTGTTTTATGGCTTTGTAAGTTGTTGAGATTAGAGGAGGCTAGAGGGGTCTAGGTGGAATGATACAGGTTAGCTCTCTGTACTATTTTTGCAACTTAGCTATAAATTTCAAATTATCTCAAACCAAAAACTTTTGGGAAACTTTGTTTTTTATGTTTGTTTTCAGTCCATCTTGTTTAAAAGTATCAGCTTTAGTAGGTAGTGTTTCTCTGATCATCTCATCCACCATATTCTTAAATTTGAGACTTAACATTTTAAAGACATTTTTATCATATTTCACTCCCAGCCTATTTTGGGATATCCTTTGCCTGCTGTAATTTAAGAACATGTTCTTTTTCTACATATTATATCTCCTACAGATTCCATCTTAATTTTAGCTTCTGGAGCTTATTCTGATATTCTTTTATACTCTTCTTTAATTACCTGAGTCATAAAATCTGGTACTGACACTATTAGAATTGGGGCTAGACCATCAGGATCAGCAGTTCAGTTCTTTCATTTACAATCACATCAGCCTTAGCAAGATCTTTGGCCTCTGTGGAGTGAGAATAGTGATAGGAGCCAGTCTCATCTCTCTAAAAGTTGTTATGAGAATCGACTGTCTTCCTTCCCCTGGATTCCCTGACATCATACTCTCTGGATTTTTTCCTACCTTTCTTTTTCTTCCCAATCTCTGATTCATCAACCCACTACTTAAAAATTACTGTTTCCAAAGGGCCTATCCACTTTCTTTTTTTTTTTTAATTGTGCATTTACTTTTCCTTGTGCATAAATCCCCTCTGTTGGCTTTAAATAATCAATCTACTAATGATTCCAAAATTTATGCCTACATTCTCAGATCTTGCTCCCAACCTCCATATGTATATATATTCAAGCAGCGTCTGGATATTCCCACTTGACTGGATTATACATGTCTCAACCAAAACATATGTTGTAAACTGAACTCTATTGCTCTCAAAAACTTAACTCTCCAATATCTTAATCGTCTAACATAATGAATTGATTAATTAAATAGCGGAATTACCCACAGAATACAATGCAACCATTTTAATTACTGTTACAGATGCAAATTTACTAATGTGGAAGATATCCACACCATATTGTTTATTTTAAAAAGCAGGTTAAAAAGCAAAGTTATATATAGTTATATATAGTATGCTCTATTTACAGAGCAAATTTGAACACATTTTTCACCAGACTAATTACTTTAAATGACTCTCTATAATCTACGAAATAAATCCTGGCAAAAAAACTTAAAAGATCTCTTGTAATTAAGACCTTGTTTGTCTCTCTGTCACTCTGGCCTCCTTTACACACACACACACACACACACACACACACACTTCAATACAAATATCACCCAAGCACAGCATGCTATTTCACGATTATACACATTTGCATAACTTTGCTCAGAATAGCTTTTCCCTCTGATTATTTCTGAAGCTGTTTTGGGGCCCACCTCCTCTGGGAAGATTTCCCTGACTCTGTATTCTCCCAAATAAGATTAATTTTTTTCCATACTATTCCTGTGCCTTGTCTTTATACCTGCTAGTGCATATTCCATGACACAATTATTCCCTTAAATGTAAATTTATCTTAAAAGACCAAGGGTTTCTTGAAGATGGGGAAGTGATTAATTCACCCTTTTCACCTTCACTATCTATCTTCAGGACTCAGTCACATTAGTCACAGTATAAATATTTGTGGAAGTGAATTTAGAATGCATATGAAAGCACATAATATACCACAGATGGAGTGCTCTGAAATGAAAGATAGTATTTTGCTATTTAGATTCACTGAATAGATTCTTCAAAAGGGAACTCCTCACCTAAATTAATGTAATCTGGGTGTCAGAATCTTGAATCTGATGGTGAAGTAGGTAAAATCCCCTTAAATCAGATATTTATTAAAAGAAATACAGAATAAAAGGGGAGCTCCTTATTCTAGAACTTTGTAAAAGTCAACAAAAGGATTTATTGGGAATCAGATCCAGGCTCTGTAATGAGAACTTCATGATTTTTACTCTACATGTTACATGACTTGAATTTTTCCAACCCTTAACAACCTGTGAACACACATCAAATTATTTATTTATTTATTTATTTATTTTATTTTTTTTGGCTGTCAAGTTTGGGGGTTTTTTTGTTTTTGTTTTTTTTTTATGGTTCTTCCTACTGAGTTCTTTTTTTTAACAAATAGTTTATTGTCAAATTAGTTTCCACATAACACTCAGTGCTCAGCCCCACAAGTGTCCTCCTCCATGCCCATCCCCCCTCCCCCCCACATCCATCAGTCCTCAGTTTTTGTCAGCATTCAAGAGTCTCTCATGGTTTGCCTCTCTCCCTTTCCCCCACCATTTCCCCCCTTCTTCTCCCCCT
>NW_024080744.1:3506972-3547248 GCF_003009895.1 Hyaena hyaena | reverse complement strand
GGTGATACCTCCCGTTTTGGTTTTATTTTTCAGTATTACTTTGGCTATTCGGGGTCTTTTGTGGTTCCATACAAATTTTAGGATAGTTTGTTCTAGTTTTGAGAAGTATGCTGGTGCAATTTTGATTGGAATTGCATTGAATGTGTAGAGTGCTTTGGGTAGTAATGACATCTTAACTATATTTATTCTTCCTATCCGTGAGCATGGAATGTTTTTCCATTTCTTTGTGTCTTCTTCAATTTCCTTCATAAGTTTTCTACAGTTTTTATCATACAGATCTCTTGTATCCTTGGTTAGGTTTATTCTGAGGTATTTTATGGTTTTTTGTGCAATAACACACATCAAATTATAATAATGCAAACAACTCCCTATATGGGCTTAAGGTCCCATCTGCAAAATACAAGATTTTACCTCTCCCCAAACTGACTTGGGACTTCTGGGATCTGACTCAGATACACTTCAGAAAAGGATAGAGTGGAATAGCATGATATGAATTAGTTTTTAATGTTAGATTAGTTTTTAATGTTAGCATGTAAGGCATGTACATGGCTTTGTATATACAACATATGTACAGATTTGCTCACAAAACACATTTAATACTTATTGTAATGTTCAGCATGTAATTCCATGGAGATATTACATTCAGAAACTCTCACTCAAGAATTTCTCTGCTTGGAATATTTTGGCAAGTTAATGAAGATTCTCTTATGGTGGCCCTTCCTTTTGATTGTCATTATTCTATCTTCCAGACATGACTTTACCAGTTCATCTAACTCTTCCTTGACCCACAGTTCATTATCAAAGTTCTTCCTATAAGGCACGGACAACCCACTTCCCTGGCAGATGTTTGGTTTCTTTGCTATTGATCAGGGAAGTCCTTAACATCTTTCTCACATTAAAAAAAATACATTTAAAACTGGCAATGAGGGGCGCCTGGGTGGCTCAGTCAGTTAAGCATCTGACTTCGGCTCAGGTCATGATCTCATGGTTTGTGAGTTCGAGCCCCACATTGGGTTCTGTGCTGACAGCTCAGAGCCTGGAGCCTACTTCGGATTCTGTGTCTCCCTCTCTCCGTCTGTCCCTCCCCTGCTCATGCTCTGTCTCTCTTTCTCTCTCAAAAATAAATAAACATTAAAAAAAAAAACTAGCAATGAGTATTGCTGATTTGACTGACTCCATTCATTGCCTGTGGGCTTAAGTTTATTGAATAAAATGGCAAGTTGGCACTGGGTATTATTTATATTTCATCTTTCCTTTTGTTTTTATATCAATATTCTTGAATTCTTCTGGATTAAATGCATGCCTGATATGACCTTGCTGTTACTGGTTTTTCTCTGTTTGTTTCCATTTTAATTTTTTTAATGTTTTTGTTTCTTTCTGGGGGAGGGGGTGAGAGAGAGCAGGGGAGGGGCAGAGAAAGACGGAGACAAAGAATCCAAAGCAGGCTCCAGACTGCTGTCAGCACAGAGCCCGATGCGGGGCTCAACCCCATGAACTGCAAGATCATGACCTGAGCAGAAGTATGACAATACAGAGCCACCCAGGTGCCCCATTGTTACTGGGTTTATATCAGTCTTCAGTTTTGGGGTTCCTCGCCAAAGAACTGGGAAGAAGCCCCAACCCCGAGGGCAAAGAGAATTCCCTCTCTGCTGGTGTAGTCTACATACCCCTAGGGATCCCATAAGATTCTTTTCATAAGTTTGTTGTGTTATAAATGTTAATTGCTCGAAAGACTGTCTTTGAGTCATGAGTCTCTACCAACTGATTTCTGTGAAAGATTTTGCTTTCCTCAAATAAATTCTGTAAAATCATGGCTATGGCTATAGATTTTTAAAACCTTGCCTCTCTTTGAGACACAAATGACCGAGTTGTCTCCTGAGGGATGCAAGCCCCAGCACTTTCTGGATTCAAGAAACTCTGGAATGGATCCCATTAGGGCAGAGCCTTGGGACTTCCCGTGCTTCACCTTTGATTCCTACTCACAGTAGTAGCAGCTCACAAGTGCATTAGCAGGGTTACTATTAACTCTTTTATACTCAGAACCAAGTGGAGCATATGAGTATAATAAAAAGCAGGATTTTCCCTACACTCACGATGAATATTTATCCTTATAATGTATGATGTATCTAGCCCCATAGACCTCACTCTACCACTGACGCTAGACACAGCCTGAAGCCCCACACCATCCCTCAAGGGAGACACCTATTGCCTCAAGATTCTCAGAATCTTGATTCACAGTCTCCCCTTCTGTGAGCTGGTATGGTTTGTCTCATCATGCTCACAGAACTGTTTCTTTCCTTACAAACAACTCACTTGAAAAAATACTCGCCAGCTGTCATTGCTATCCAAAATTATTTATTTATATTTTAATTTATAAATATGCTACCATTACTTAATGCCTCTGGGAACATTTGCAAAATTAAAAACACAATTTAAAAAAATAAGACAAACACCATGCAAACTGGGGTTTATGGAGGGCAGTGGAAGAGCATTGTCTCTGCCTACATTAAACTCCCTTCAAGCAAACATCGAAATAAACAGTTGGATATTGCACTGTGTTCCAAAAGAAATGTGAAAGTTTCCTAAAATCAATGCCATGAGCCAGTTCAAGAATACAAAAGCTTCTCCTAAGAGTAAAAGGGCTGTTACCTTGCAAACAGTTGTGCTAGAGTCTAGCATCTGGCCTCTAACATCTTCCATGTATTCTGTCCCAAAAGCTCAATAGTAAATATTACTTGTAACTGGCACATAGTAGGGGCCCAATAAATAAATAAATAAATAGTTGTTTGCTTTAATACACATACCGTTTTAATTTTCAATCTTACTACTTTCCTTATACTGTTCATATCTAGAATCCCTCCTTTTTCCCACCTTGTATTCTCTTTTCATCTAAGAAATAGATGAAATAATATATAATCTAAGAAATAATGTAGAGAAATTTTACTTTCTGTTAGTATAATTGTATGTCTTGGACAATCTGTGAAGTAGTGAAAATGCATCTTGATTGTCTATTAGCCAAACCTTTCTTATTCCAATCTATAAACTTAAGACTACAAAATAAGCATTTGGAAATGATTTTTAGCATAAAAATCAGGGTTCCTATGGATTACATCTCCTGATAAATTCTGTAAGAAAGTCATCTAGCAAACTAAGGATAAATACATTTATCTCTAAGAAAATACATATAGGAGAAAAAAAAGTACTTGCATATGCATTTTTCCATACAATCTTAAGTCAGAGAAAAAGTTAAAAACAATTTAATAGGAATGTATTGCAGCCTACTATATAATCAGCTCTCGCCAGAAAGAAGGAATAGAGGAAGCAAAAAATGAGATTCCTGCTCTTCAAGACTTTATAATCCTACTAGAGATAAGATAAACAATTCTCTTTACAGAGTATTAACCACATATATTTAACCAAGGAGGATGACTGTGCAACGTGCATGCGTGCTCTAAAACATCTTCAGTGAAAAAACAATAGGAGACCACATCATTTATATTCTAAACCATGAAAATTTTGATAGTAAAAGGGTGCCTATGAATGACCCTAGGACAACAAGAATAGACTAGGACTGTTTTTAGAAAACCTAGGTGTATGGTCATCATAAGCGTGGAGGCAAGAGTGTGAGCATCACAGTGCTGACTTCTCTCCCCTGAGGTTTTCTCCTAAGCAGAACAACCCGAGCACACACACTCTCAAGGTGTGTATCTATCAAGGCAGCCTAAAGCTGCTACTCAGTGTTTCTTTTTTGGATGTCCTGCTCTTCTTCTATATCTGTGATTGCTCATCATGCATGTTTTGGCCAATATGTTTCCTCTGGGTGGTATCATCAGACTGTAAAATTTGACTGTACATCCTGATCCAGACAGAAAAGAAGATGAGGATCACCTGAACCTGCTTCTTCATCAGGAATCACAGACAAAGCACATTTTCTTAGAAGTGAATTGTATGAGACCATCACACTTTATTCACGATGGCTAAGCGCACTACACTTTATTTCAGCTACTCAAACATAAATTCCGTATCTTTGCATATCCTGCATGCCTTATTGCTACCCATCATTAGCCACAGTGTCCTTCATGAACCAAATGGTCAATAGCTTTTGGTTGGATGAATGAGTGAATGAATGAAGTAGTAGCTATGGCTAGGGACAAAGGAATATAGCTAATGAATAACAACTATTACTACTCTCCCCTACCTGCAGAGAAATAGCTCCAAAGGAGGAAGCAAATGTCCTACTCTATGTACCATAGTTTGCTTCCCCAATGTACTTTTTTTTTTCTGGAGGAATAGATCTCAAAATATTTAATGTAAATCAGCGGAAAACTTAGTTTCATAAGCAAAATCCCATTTAACTTCAGCAGCACATCTGTGCCTTCCTTCTTGCAACTAAATCATCAGCAAATATTTATTGATGACCTACTATGTGCTAGCCACTGTTTTAGATACTTGGGGATACAGCAATGAGCACACCTTCAAAAATCTCTGGCCTTATGGATCTTTCATTTATCCATTCATTTGATAATCATGTAGCAAGTGCCTATACTGTGCAAGTCTCCGGTGGATTCATAATGGTGCATAAGACACAATTCCTGCCCTCCACAAAATTATACTATATCAGAGATGCTTTTAAAGAATACCAATGGCTAATCTACAAAGGAAAATTAAAGGGCTCCAAGGGAAGACTTACAAGCAAAATGTATGACAGGGTGGAATGCAAGAATATTTAAGTATAATAAGGGCTCAAGAAGGCTGCACCAAGAGAGCAGCATTCATACTGAAGGCTCACAAAACTACACCACCTATATTAGTTACAAGCTTCTATAAGTCTTTTAAGTTCAAGAAAAAAATTTTAATAATCTAGAAAATCAATACACTTTGAAGCAGTCCAAACAAGCCTGTTTGGGTACAAGCTTCTCAGCGAAGCAATGTGTATTTCATTTTCCTAAGTATCAGTGTTAATGTCTGGGCAGAATAATAATTTTCAAGCTAACACTTATTGAGTGCTTCCCAAGTACTCTATGTGCTCCACTTCTTTATGTGCATTACATATAGCAGAACATTTAATCCTTCTGACAATCCTGTTAGGTTGGCAACTATTATTATTTGCATAGTAATATGAGGAAACTGAGGCACAGAGAGGTTTGACAATTATCCACAGTCATATAGATAGCAAATAACAGCGTTGGGTTTTAAATAAAGGCATTCTAGCTCCCATGTCTATGTTCTCAATCCCTGTGCTATATTGTCTATTAATCTGATGAAATAACTTAATACTAGTTATTAAGAAATGATAATGCTAGAGCACCTATGTGGCTCAGTCGTTTGAGCATTCGACTTCAGCTCAGGTCATGATCTCATGGTTCGTGGGTTCTAGCCCCGCATCAGGCTCTGCTGACAGCTCAGAGTGTAGAGCCTGCTTCACATTCTGTGTCTCCCTCTCTCTCTGCCCCTCCCCTACTCGTGCTCTGTCTCTCGTAAATAAATAAATATTTAAAAATTTTTAATATGAAAAAAGCGATGATGCCTTCACCTTCGGAGAAAATACAAATGTGCAATGTCATTTAATATTTTGACCTAAAGAAGAGACTAATGTGTCATTTTATGGTACTTCAAGTCATCGAGAGAAACATTTTGGGGGCAGAGGACTTTTTGATGTCTTACAAATTGCCTATTTATCTCTAGATGTACTGTTGCCTTGGAAAAAACTGAGAAGCAGAATGGAGATGCTTAAATTAAGGAAAATATTGAAAGAGAGAGAAGTCAAATCCTGTAATAGTGAGTTAAGGCCAGGTGAAGGTGGGTTTTACTGTGGAGGATCTTTGCCGGCCGGAATCTGAATAGACTACATCAGAAAAAAGAAAAGAGATGCCACAACAGAGGCATGGACTATTTAAAGAGGTCTAGAAAAGTGTGAAAAGCAAAACTGAACACATGATAATTTTGCCAAATGTCCACTCTGAATATATATCACTCATAAAATCAGCAAATGCTTATATGCTTTTTTATAGCCCTCTGCTATCTTGGAAGCGTGAGCCAGTCCTCCACCAGTGAGCTGCTAACATTTGGACAACAGACTCTTTATTGTATCTTCATGGGATTTTCACAAAAAGTTTTGTTGTTAGTAGCAGTGGTGGTAATGGTGTTTGTTGTGGAGGTTTTCCTATTTGGATTACATTGAAAATGCTACATATAAAATTGTTTTAAAGATTCACTTAAGTGTCAAGATTCCCAAATAACAATTTTGACCATATTAATATAAGGACATTCCCTAGGTTTAATGCTCCTTTCCTCCAGCTCACATCCAATTTATTCTAACCTGCTTTCATACCATTCCTATCCTTTCAGTATAGGAACCAAACTTGCCAGAGTTGGGAACATCTGATTCAACTTCTGACCCTCACCAACCCCCACATTCACCCTCAGGTTGGCAGTAGTCATGTTAATAATAATGGTTTCAACCTGAAATTTGTAGATTTATAGTTGGAGCCCCGCATCAGGCTCTGTGCTGACAGCTCAGAGCCTGGAGCCTGCTTCAGTTTCTGTGTCTGACCCTCCCCCATTCATGCTCTGCCTGTCTCTCAAAAATAAATAAAATGGTAAAAAAAAATAATAATAATATAAGTCTGCCTATGCCTGCTAATCACTCTTGTCCTCACTTTCTCTGTCTTTACCTAAAGGTCACTTGAAAAAATAAGCAGCTGAGTTTATGATTGCATTCCAGTTACACAATATGCTAAATAGTCAGGATGGTTTATCATACTCTCAGTATATTCTGAGATGCTTCCCTACCCAAGCAGAGATCAAGAGATAGCATGGCAAGCAGTAAGACTGTACTTTTTTCTTATTTCTAGGGAGTAACAAGAGTTAGTTCTGGCTACTTTCGCTGAAAGCTGTTCCTTTGCTGTGAATGGGTTTATTTTCTGCTCGGTACAGTCTTCTTTCCAACTGCTTTACATTTTATATTGGCTTCAGAAACTGCTGGTATGCACTACTGAAAGCAAAATTAGATTCAGGATTGCCTGGCTTTGTATAGCCAGCCTCTCCTCTGGCTTTTGTCCCTTTTCAAGATGACCTAAGATGACATGCCTCATTTTTTCCTAATTTTGCGCCTACCCCTTTGATCCCACCAAAAATTGGACAAAACTTTATAATCCTGTTCAAGATTAGAGAAAAACAGGTTCTGAATTTTCACAAATATCAAAAGGTGAGAGTGCCCTCTGCTGGTGAAGAAATGTTCCAAGGATGGGGGTTCAATTCTTGGTCATAGGAGAGTGATGCATGATACGGTGAGACAGGAGACAGGTCACTGGCAGGAACATTGCCTAGAAGAATGTTCCAAAAGGAAAGCTTCAAGGATGAGCACCATGAAAACAACTCAGGTTTATCAGGCTTCATCAATGCTTTTCAGGGAGTCAAGGCAGCACAGTACTTAAGCTGATGCCGGTTTGTGATACCCGTCAGTCTCTACCTAAGAGTTACAATGTTGGCTTTAGGCTAAGCCCATTATTGTCTTATCATTATTTATGATTTTCTTGAGAATCACATACGAGTCCATCCATCTGGAAAAGGAAAAAAAATCATCTTTAGGTTTCTCTTTATCAAAAGATTAACAGGATATTCCTTTATGGAAACTGCTTCTAGTGTCTGACACCAGGTCACCACAGAGCCTGGAGTATTACCATATTTAAGGACTTAAATTCCTTCTCACATGCCTTTGTCATTTGGCTTTGTCCTAAGGAATAGTGCCAATATCTCAGTTTCCCGTTTGTCTGTAGTCACTCAGTTTCCCATGAGCCTAGTTAAGGCTCGTGCATTGTCTCTCAGAACTGCTACAATGAGCTCCCACTTCCAGTCTTCTCCCCTTCAAATGCATCCTCTAAAGACTTGCCAAGATTATCTCTCTAAACCCTAGAACATTCCATATTACTCTGTACTTAGAATCCACATGATGAAATCCATGTTCCTTTATGCCTTCCCCATGCTTTCCTTGCTTGCTCTAAACTCAGTAAGATGATCCTTTTGGGGGTTCCCACTCTTCCTCCTCCTTCTAACTTCTGAACCTGTGTTCAAGTTGTACCCAATGCCAAGGATGACCTTCTCAGAGCATTCTCCCTTTGCTTGGCTAACTCCTGCTCAGCATTTTAGGCTGATCCAGGCTTTCATCTTCTCCAGGTCCTCCTCCCCAAGCACATCAACCCTATCAACTGCATTAGTGTATATATCAATTATTCCACTTTACTCACTGTGATATAATTATCTGTGTATGTTTGCATCTCCATTAGATCCTGATGACAGGAAATGTCATATTCATCTTAGAACCTCCATCTTTGTAGAATGAAATAATTCATGAAGTATTCAAATATGAATCTAATAAAAACATGTACTGAGTCCCCTTTCTATATTCATATGGCCCTATCAGGACCCTGGTTCTCCAGACTGTCTTCTTCATGCTGGAAAGCAAGTGGGTCCAGATGTCAAGGGACACTGCTTCTAAAACCACATAAAAGTGACATCCCAGGAATGTGCCCAAGATAGCCACAAGCTGTCATTGTCCCTACTAAACATAAGTCTGAAAGGTTCTGGCTGGATAAATTGTCCTCCCCATCATAGAATCCAGACCAGTGTGGCTGAGATTTTAAAACTAGACGTTTGCATGTTATTATCGCTGCCAAAAATCTTTCAGTTATTCCCCAATGTCTACAAGGCAAAGTTCAAATTCATTTGCCTGGAATCTAAGGCCTACGATAACCTGTCTGGAACATAATTTTCTGGTCTTTATTCCCTTTATTCTTTACACAAACCATCTGACTCTCCTTGGATCCTGCATTATACTTTCTACCTTAAATGCACTGGCATGTAATATGTCTCTGGAAAACAAAAAATAAAAACAAAACCTTCCTTTTCTTCATCATCACTTAAAAATAATGCTAGCCATTCTTCAGGCCGCAGGACTGAATCAATCCATTGAAGCCAAGAGTAATCATTTCCCCCTTTACTGCTTACTTTACTTCTTAGTTAACATTATGTACTTAACATTTGCATAGTTCTTTATGGCTATAAAACTGCCTTATATTTTGATTACTCTTTCAAATATGGCTGTCATATCAATAGTTATTTTGGCAGTTCATAAAGGTCAGCATCATGTCTTTATACATTTCCATGCTACCATGACTCCCAACCTTGCCTATTGTAATAAACATAGTAAAGTTTTCCTAATAATATTGATAACTATATTTGGTTTCTCCACACAGAACAAAAATAATCACAGTCAAAATCAAACCTTCATATATAGCCTGAGATGAATTCTATTCATCTAGACCTCTTCAACCAGACATATATTTTCTAGAGAAGTGAGAAATCACATCACATCACATCTCTTGACATGGTCGGGAAAGGAACAGTTGACTGTGTCAGATTAATAAGCCAGAACTAACAAGAAGACATGACTGCTAGTGAGACAAGCATGGGATGGGAATAAAGGAGGAGGACCAGGCATCAGTAGGCCATACTAACCCTCCTCCCCTTAATCACTAACAGGAATATGGTTTTTAAAGAGTTTATCAGTGGTCAACAGGTTGGCAAGAGATTAGCATCAGGGAAGTCCAACACAAGATAATAGAATCTGTAAAAGATGCACAGGAAAAGAATGACAACATGGAAATAGTACAGAACCATGTCTAAGAATACAGAATTTTATGAGAAATATATCTGGTTGAATCCTGACCCTGATGTCAATATTTTTAGAAATTAGCCTCCTCAACTTAAGAAACCTCAGTTTCCTCATTTCATAGCTTGGTTTCAAGAATTAAATGAGATGTCTGGATGCCTGGGTAGCTCTCTCTCTCTCTCTTTCTCTCTCTCAAAAGTAAATTTAAAAAATAAAAAGAATTAAATGCAATGTAAAAACACTATATGTATGACAAGCACTCTATAAATATTGGTTGCTGTTACAAACAGTAACAGTAATACTATTATTATTGTTTTTGTTGTTATCACTTGACAGTCTAGAGACCGGCAATATTTGAAATTCCAGACTAGAAGTAGGCAGTGAACTTCAAGAAAAACTACTATCCATTCCTGGGCAATCCTGCAGAAGAAAGCATCTCTAAAACCCCAGTTTAATCAAAATCTGGACCTACACTCAAGGCAGAACACATTAACTAGATTTGATCTGCAAAAGGTAGAGAGTTGGTCTCAGGGACAACTCTCAGCTATTAGAATTGGGCAATTAGGGACAGAGGCAGACTTGTTACAAAGGTAGAGAAACCAAACAATCACTTCTTCAATGCTCATCAACCACTGAAATATGTGAACTCAGAACACTGTAGGGGCTAAGCTTCCTGATGAATACCAAATGACTAGGGATAATGAAATGAGGGGAAAAGATAAACAAAGTACAGACCAAAGCCAATATAAATTACTGAGCATTCTCCAGAGAAACAGAACCAATAAGATATATAAACATATAGAATAGACTGACGCAATTGTGGAGGCTGAGAAGTCCTAGGATCTGCAATTTGGCAAGCTGGAGACTCAGGAGAGCCACAGGTTTAGTTCCAGACTCAGGCCAAGGGCCTGAGGTATAACTTATCACCGGACAGCTGATGGTGTAAGTTCTAATCCACATTTGAGTCCAAAGGCAGGAGAAGCCTGATGTCCCAAATCAACAGCAATCAGAAAGTGAATTCTCCTTTACTCAGCCATTTTATTCTATCGGGCCTTCCAGGGATTAGATGAGCCATGCCCACGTAGGCAAAGACAATCTGCTTTACTCGGTGTACAGATTCAAATGTTACTCTTACACAGAACTTTCTCATAGACATCATGTTTAATCAGACATCTGGGTACTGCGTGGCCCAGTCAAGCTGACATATAAAATCAACCAAGGACCTACTGTTTACCAGGAATTGTGTGAGGCACCATACTGGCAGGCACTATGGTTTGCAGTCTATAACAGTGT
The DNA here is from genome assembly GCF_003009895.1 of Hyaena hyaena. Taxonomy (NCBI): domain Eukaryota; kingdom Metazoa; phylum Chordata; class Mammalia; order Carnivora; family Hyaenidae; genus Hyaena; species Hyaena hyaena. The sequence continues at coordinate 3,536,285 of NW_024080744.1, read as the reverse complement.
TGTCACTAAAACTTCTGATGTTGATGGGGATGTTCCGTGTCAGTCAGTGTAGTAGCCACAAGCCATATGTGGAGATTGAGAACCTGAAATATACCTTATGTACCTGAGAAACTGAATTTTAAATTTAAATTTTAATTCTTTAAAATATAAATTGCCACATATGGCTAGTGGTTACCATACTGGGCAGTACAGGTCTAGGAAAAGAAGGTAATAGTTATACTAACCAGGAATTACAAAATGTGAGACTTATGCAGAAAAAGGGTAAGTTTCTAGTTGAGGGATGGTAAGGCAGAACTTATTTACACAGAGTGGTTAGAGAAGGCCTCACTGAAGAGGCCACCAATATTCAAGCTACAGTCAAAAGGTACAAATCCTGAGAAGCAGCAGCCAGGTAAAAGTGGAAGGAATAGATTCCAGGTAGGAGGAACTAAATACACAAATGCCCCAAGGCAGGAAAATTCCTATTTGCTTTGAGCAACTGAATAGGCCATAGGTGACTGGAGGATGATGGCAAGTGTTTTGAAGAGGAAAACAAGGGCAACGTATCACAAGAATAGTAGACCACAAAAGGGTCTTGGATTCTATTTCAGGTATTTTATATTTACATTGTTTTTAAAGATCATTGTGGTTAATTGCTGTGTAGAAAATATGTGAGCCTACAAAAGAAGTTTCGTGTGTGTGTGTGTGTGTGTGTGTGTGTGTGTGTGTGGCGCGCGCGCATGCGCACACACGTGCTTAAGTGGGTTTGGTTCTCCTCTTGATTAGAATATAATCTCTTCAATATTAATGTGTATTCATATTCAAAAGCACTATAAAATTTTTTTATTTTTAATGTTTTTTATTTATTTCTAGGAGAGAGAGAGAGACAGCGTGAGCAAGGGAGGGTCAGAGAGAGAGGGAGTCACAGACTGAAATAGGCTCCAGGCTCTGAGCTGGCAGTCAACACAGAGCCTGACACGGGGCTCGAACCCACGAACCGCGAGATCATGACCTAAGCGAAAGTCGGACACTTAACCAACTAAGCCACCCAGGCGCCCCATCAAAAACACTATAAACTTTGATCAATATCAATTAATCTAAATTAACAACATATATATACATGTGTTCTTTAGCTTTTTTAAGTACAGGAGAAAAGAAACAACCTCCTAGGTATGTTGGTGATAGGGAAGGATTCTGTTTTTAGACCTATCCAATAGAGGCACTTCTAAGAAGTATCTATACCAGTTATGTAAGTGAAATAGCTGCATACAAACACCGTAAGATTATCCTTAGACTCTTGAGAGAGGTCAGTTTCCAAGTATAGAAGAAAGGAAAGGTCGAACTTAAACAAATTGAAAAGACAATCATGAAACTGACTAATGTCAAGCAAAGAGGGCCCATGGAGAAAGATTAAAGCAATTGGGGTTAATTAATTAACCCAGGGAAGAGAGATTAATAAATTTTTGTGAGAATATGTAGAACTGCTATTCAGAGGATAAGGTCTAGTTAGGTTGCACTAACCCTGGAGAAAGAACTGAAACCAGGAGACTAAAACTGCAGAAGATGCTATTTATGGCTGTGAAACTCTGGAATCGGTGAGGAAAGCGGAGTAATGTCCTTCTGCGGAGGTCTTTAAAACTGAATAGATTCTCATCAGTCTCATTTGAAAGGTTTAAGTGTGATCCTGCCTAAAGGCAAGGTGATGAACGAATGACTTTTCAAGGTCCCAGCCAGTCGGCCCTATGAGAACACACAGCTGATTGTGTGCTGTGATTTTCTTTTGTTTACCCATATCTTATTGTTTTACACCACCAAGTGGCCATGCTGAGTAGAAATGTTACAAATTCTGAATATGAACAGAGGCCTTGAGAAATGTCAAAGTATATGCTCATACCCTTAGAATTACACAGTCTGTTTGGAAATATTCAATCTGTAAAGTCAGCTGGCATGAAAATGCTTCTATACTGTGATCCTTGTATGGTATTAATTTGGAAAGCAAAGCCATACCTATCCTATTAATAATAACATGTCAAATTCTTGCATTGTGTATTTGCTGTTCTGTAGGAGTGGGATTTGATTCACAGTAAGCTGAGTTATGACACAAAAATCTTTTAATTTAGAAGCATATATATTTAAAAGCTAGATTCTGACCCTTTTACACTTAACAGATGGATTAAGTAAATTAAATATGACTTCAGAAACAATTTTCTAAAATAAACTCAAATATAGAATCAAAAGAATAGTAGTATAGGCTCACAGGAAACCATAGCTGTTGACACATGACTGAACGCATCATGTTAAAAATAATTGTAGATACAACATAATAGGCTAATGTGCTTCCTGGTGCCTTTCCTCTATAATTTATGTAAAAGATAAATCAGCATCCATTAGCATTTATTAAACTCTCATATGAGCTAAATGTTGGATTCTGCATTGGACACATTGCGCTGACAAAGCCCACCCTGTCACTCTACTCCCCGCTCACCTCCAGAACAAAAGCATCTGTTAAACAGGAGCAGTGAATGAATCCAAGGCCTGACCGCTCATGTTAGAATCCGAGTAAGCAGTGTAATTCTACAGCCCTCTGTTTTGTTTTGTCTGTTTTGTTTTTGGTTTTTTGTAACAAGTATTTAATTTTTTTTAGTCAAAAAATTGTGTGGTCATTAATTCAATAAATATTTATTGTGTGACTACCACACTGACGCTGTTCTAGGCACTGGGAATAGAGCAGTGAATAAAACAGAAAAAAAAAAATCCCTGCCTTCAGGAAGGTTGCATTCCAGTAAAGACCCAGATAATAAATATTTTAGGCTTTGGTATGGATCGTATTGGAATGTGGTCAGGGTAGTCCTCACTGAGAAAATAATAACATCGGATAAAAGACCTGAAGGAATTGAGCGAGGAGATCAGGGGGTGTTTAGAGAGAGAATTCGAGGAAGGGATTGTCAAGTGCAGGCAATTGTGTACCTGTTCTTGAGCAATAGCAGGGTAGACAGAAATGAGATCAAAGACAAGATAGCAAGGGGCTCAAATGCCATTTTTAAAACTGATTTTTACTCTGAGTGAGATAAGAAGCCTTTGCAGTTTTAAGCACAGTAGTGACCTGCTCTGGTGTGCTAATTTCAATTTTTTGGCCTGAGAAAGTGGATAGACAGAGGAGACCAGTAGAGACTGAAAGAAGGGAAGTAAGGAGGATCAGAGTCTTGAGTACAGAAATATTATGTTTGAAATACCTATTGGGTATCCAAGTAGTGATGTGAGGAAGATAATTTCTGCAGGAGTCTTGAGATCCAAAAAGAGGTTTTAAGTTCAGGATATAAATGTTAAGTGTTGTCAACCCATAGATAGAATGGATTTAAAATCATGAGATCACCAAGGGATTGCATTTGGAAAGAGAGAGAAGTCCAAGCATTGTGTCCTTGGGTACTCCAAAGGTAGGAATTCAGGGAGACGAGAAAGTAGCAGAGAGGGAGATGGGAAAGAGCAACCGGTAAGATAGGAGGGAAACCTGAAAGAGCCTAGTTGCAGAAGCCAACTGGGAAAGTATATACCAGAAGAGGGAACAAGCATTAGCCTCACTTGCAACTGGAGACTCCATGCAAAATGAAGACTGAGAACTGAACCATTGTTTTAGCAGCATGAGGATCATTAGCAGTGCTGAAAAGAGCAGTTTCAGTGAAGTAGTGGGAATGAGAGCCTTATTGGAGCAAACTCAAGAGAGAGCAGAGAGAGAAATTCAAGGTGCAGAGTACACACGGGTTTTTCAAGGAGTTTTCGTGGGTTTGTTGTTGTTTGTTTTTTGTATAGAAAGAAAGAATTAAGATGATAATTGGAAGGGAAGTGGATCAACAGAGGTTTTGGGGTGTTTTAAGATGGCAGAAACAACACCATTTCTGTGTGCTGGTAGAAAAGCTCCAGGGGAAAAAAAAAGAAAATGAAAAAGAAAAAAGAAAAGAAACAAGAAAGAGAGCATGAATTACTGGACAGTTGCATGGGTAGAATGAGATATGATGCAAGAGACTACTCACTGTCAATTAAAAGGGTTTTGCTAACATGATCCTACAGTTGCAGTGCAGCGACAATATTTGGTAAATTAATGAAAATAAGTTGAAGTAGAATAATGAGAACAAAACAAAGACATTTAGAAGCAACACTGAATCACATTGACTAGCCTCCAGGATATTGGTCTAAAGGTAAAACAGAGATACCTGAGGGAAAGTAGGAAGAATCATGGATACTGTTAACGTGAGATTCGGGAGGTGAGTTGACCAGGACCAGGATCCCACAAGGTACTTGACTCCTCGTAAATGCTCTGAGTTGATTAATTAATTATCTTTGCCCTTTAAAAATTCAGCATGATGAAAACCCCTGTCTCTTGCCTCACAAGTACTGCATGGTATAATGTTATTTCCATGCTCTTTTCATGTTCTTCCACTGAATTTTATACTGATTTATACAGGCTAAGCTGTAAGGCAGAGCTATGATAGGGAACCAAACAAAGGAAGGTGGGTGGTAAAAGCATAACTGCCACTTCCACTGGGAAGAAAATGGGGTTGACGCAATTACAGTGTAAATTGTGTTCCCAATATTAAAAGAAATCTAATACGAAAAATATATCAGCAAACATGTAGCTTTGTGAAACCATACTTTGTTATTTAATACCAGTATCTTCTTACTATTGTAAGAATTGTGCTTTGCTGAGGTCAGATAATAAATTTCAAGAAATCTCAATTCCTCACTTGTTTCAATATAAATTTGGAGATGTGTTCCTTTGTTAAAAAAAAAAAAACTTGAGTCCCCAGTTTGGGGTATCTGAGTGACTCAGTCGCTGAGTTTCTGACATGAGCTCAGGTCATGATCTCATGGCTTGTGAGTTTGAGCCCCACTTTGGGCTCTATGTTTACAGCTCAGAGCCTGGAGCCTGCTTTAGATTCTGTGTCTCCATCTCTCTGCCCCTCCCCTGTTCACACGCTGTCTGTCTCTAAGATAAATAAACACAAATAAACACTAAAAAAAAATTAAAGAATGTATCAGGATGGCAGCACATAATTACAAGAAAAGCAACTTTTGGAAAACATTAATAAAAGTACTAAGACTCCTTATTTTACAGTAGTGAAGTCCAAACCAAACCACCAAAAACATTAAAAATTCAGGAGAACTCTAGAAATTCACTGTTATGATCTCTCTGTTTCTCTCACAATTGTTCCCGTCTAAGATAACAATCACTAATATGATAGAAACTATCAATTTAGCTTTTATTTAACTCAAGCCTCTGTGTCTATGATCCAGGATTATCTTTTACATTTTTTGTATGTTTCAAATTTGTAAAGTTTCTTTCTTGAACTCTGCACAAAAATTTTAGTACAATATATACATTGTCCCTAAAGAGAAAACAGTAGACTGAAATATTTTAGGGGGCCTGTGGCCAGAACATACAGAAGCTGGTGCCTGTTAATTGACATCATATCAATGCTTGCCACCTATTGCTCAACCTCATCATTTATCTTAGAGTTAGGCCAACTATACCAAATCCAGCCTACCACATATTTTTGGAAATAAAGTCTTATGGAACACAACCCCATTCGTTTACTTATTGCCTATCACTCCTTCCACAAGGTAAAGTTGAGTAGTTATAAGACCACATGCGTGCAAAGCCTAAAATATTTACTATCTGACCCTTTATTGGAAAATATTTTCCCATCCTTGGTTTAACTAATGGTTGGTGTCCTCCTTAAACAATTTTTGTTGAGCAATATATACATATCCAAATGGTAATGGAAGGAGGAATCAGAGTACAGAAAGAATCAAGTCATCACCTAAGAGTACCCAACTTCTATAAATACATGTGTGCAAGTAGACTTCCTTTTTAGGTAGTCATGAGAGGAAAATTTTTCCAAGTGTTTCTATCAAAATGCGAATTTTGAAATTCATCTTTGCCCCCTACTGTCTGTAATTTTTATAACGTTTTTTCTACTTCTTATATATTCACACAACATCAAAACCTCCTAGCTCACTTTATCTTAGCATTAAACTGGGGTTTTGAAAAATATTAAAGGGCTCTTGAAAAATGAGTTATTGCTAAACTATTGTCATGTATTTTGAAATGTCAGTGGACAGCTCCTTTCCAATGCCACATGTGTAAAAAGAAATATATTGAGCTGAATAACCCTCCAAATGGTGGGATTTTTTTTCCACTGTTTATTTTTAAAGTCCTAGTTTTTGTCTGTCCTGAGCAAGAATCTAAACATTTTAATTCTTTCAATGGAGTACCATAGTAAGTTTATAGCTGCTGTGCCTTAGACAACCTATACTTAGGGAAAGGAATTTCTAATTCAATTTACAGTGATGTCAAGAAACAACACATATCTGCAAGAATAGATAAGAAAAACATTCAGGGGCACACAGTGATAGCTCTACTTAAGTAAATAAAACTTTTGGTACTAGTGATTAGGTACACAGGATTATTATATGTTTAATTGGCTAACGTGATAATTTGGAATTACTTCTAGTCACATTTAATTGGATTTGTAATCTCTGGAGAAAAGAAATAGAGAGGCCTAGCAGAACAGTCATAAAAGTAAACTGTTTTTTCAAAGGGTGCTAAGCAATGAATTAATATCAATTGCACAATAGTTTTAAATATCCTCTCAGCTTAATAAGACTAATTCAGTGGTTGTACACACTAGATACTAAAACCAATTCAATTAAACACAAAAGTTGGGGAAGGGAAGTGTTTGTTGAATTGGAAGGGTTTTGTTTTTGTTTTTGTTTTACTTTTAAGGAGGCAAATTTAATCAGAGGTAAATAATCTTTAATTCAGGTAGAGTCTAAGATATGCTTAAATAGCAGTACAATACTTAGCTATATATGTGATGCTAGGTTGGAAGGTATTTTAGACTCTCGAAAATATGTGTTGCTCTATAAAGGCTTTGAAGCCTAATAAGGGGCAACCAAAATAATGCATTCCTTCATAGACTTTAAATATTCTTGGACTGTACAAACAGAAAAAAAAAACATCTACAAGACAAATGCTGCTTGCATCTCTTATCCTTTTGGCTTAGATTACAAAAAAAAAAAGAAAAAAGAAAAAAGTAGAAAGAAAAAACAACCCTATTTTCTACATTCTAAAATTTGCTTGAGCTTTGCTCAATATTAGTCTTGTCAAACTTTATACATTACAAAATGTTCTTCCTCAGTATTTATATATACTACATGTTATGGTTTTGTTCTGTCCTATAAATCTGTGGTTTTGTTTTTTTAATTGTCCTTGTTCTTAGGAGTGCCATGATTGCTGACTACATGTTCTGGCTCTGTGGAGGAAGTGAACAGCATATAAGCAAGCTCATCAAACTGTATTGGCAGGTAAAAATGGATGTCCCAGTTAGGGAAGAGGAACCCATCTCATTTTTAGAACCAAAATGAAGAATTGGTGCTTAAAAGACTGCTGAAAAAGGTAGCTCTGGACATATCAATCATAAGGACACTACTCAGTAATAATGTATTTATAATGAAGTAGACTTTCATATAATGAAGTGACTAATTTTAAGGGCAAAATTCAAGGTTGTTAACCCTTGGCCCCTACTTCAGTTTTATAACCCAATATAAATTTTAGACATCCCAGGAACTATTTTCCCAAGTATGCTGCTATAATGGCATGATCCTTTAAAATATGAACATTGTATCCTCATAGATTCTTCTTGATCTATGACCTGTAAAAGCAGATGCTAGAAGTAATATCAATTACATAATAGGAAAATGCAAAGATCAGTTGTATTTGTTGGGTAATATTTAGTAACAAACTGCAGATCTTCTTTCTCATTTATTATTCAAAATGGCAGCAAGAAGCCATATCAAAGGTCAATGAGATCCCAAGAAGAGAGTCATAATTTCTTAAATTATAAAGAGAATTTAGAATTTACTAGTTCAATCTTCTTTACAACATACAATTCTGTTCATTTCCTGTCCTCTCTGAGCAAATTGTCGATGACTTTCTGCTGAAATAGATACAAAATGAAGAGCTCATTTAAGTCCAAGAAACAGCATCCAATTTGCTAATTATTAAACTGTTTTCTTCTTATGAAGTGGATTTCTACTCCCTTAGAACTTTAATCCAGTGGTTCCCAGTAGGGCAACATGGACTAAATGGAAATGTATTTCCAAATGAATTTTTTTTCAAATATTTGAAAGTGAACTACAAAAGCCAACTCCCTCCTCCATATCTTCTCCTCTCCAGAGTGTATGGGGCATCTTATTCCTCATACTTCAAGATAATTTAATTTAATATGAACCCTTTGAACCAACTAGAATAAGATCTGCTAAAACACAAATATGAAAGGGAGAAATAATTATCAATAGTCTTCTGATTTTTCCCATATATTTTCACTACTGTGTCTTGGACCCTGGTTTTCTTTCTTTAGGTCATGTATTATCTTTATTAGACAGTAAAGTAATAGATTTATTGTATAAAAGGCTCACTAATTTATATGGTTCCATCTAAATAGTTGGAGTTTTAACCTACTATAAAAAATAAAAGTTTACATTAGTCCTACTATACTTGAGACCTGTGACTATTTGAAAAAAGAAATTGACCTTCTGATAAGCAAAATTTTAATCAAAAAAATTTTTTTAATTTGCTACTAAGTTTAATTTTTTTATAATGTTTTTATTTATTTCTAGGAGAGAGAGAGAGAGAGCGTGAGCAGGGGAGGGTCAGAGAGAGAGGGAGTCACAGACTCTGAAACAGGCTCCAGGCTCTGAGCTGGCAGTCAGCACAGAGCCCGACGTGGGGTTGGAACCCACGAACCGCGAGATCATGACCTAAGCGAAAGTCGGATGCTTAACCGACTAAGCCACCCAGGTGCCCCTAATTTGCTAATAAGTTTAAATCCCTCCTAATTGAATATGGAACAGGCAAAGCAGCAGCAGTCACTTATAGTCGTGTAACTAAATAGTTGTAAAGCATTGCTAGATATAAAATATAAGCAAATAATATGGACTTTGATATAATATAGGAAGAAAACTTTTTATTAAAGGATTTCAGAAGCTCCTGGAGAAAAGCGGGAAAGGAGATGAATCTTAAGGATTAGATACCATTCAGCAAGCTTGACATATAGTACGTCCCAAATGAATGTTTGATTTAATTTATTAATTCACTAAACAAATATCAACTATTTCCTGTGTTTTCTACATTGAACAAGGAAAAAATAGATCTAGTGTTGGTGAAACCTAAGACTGGTTAAGACTTACTGTAAATATTTTTTTTCTGTTTCCTTTAGCTTTCAAAGAACACTAATATCCCCACTTTATTTAATCAAACTAAGAAAATAATCTTCACTTACCAATACATGCATATTTGCTATGCAAAAAGGAAGAAAACAAATGCTATTATTTAATTATTCTGTATTAATAAAAGATAAAAACATTTCTCTTTGTATTCTCTTTTTCTCTTTTATTTTGATGATTATTATTTTTTAATCCCCATCACCTGTGTAACCCATCACCCCCACCCACCTCCCTTTTAGCAACTTTAGTTTATTCTCTATAGTTAAGAGTCTGCTCCTGTGTTTGTCTCCCTTTTTCTCTCTTTTTTACCCTTTGCTCATTTGTTTTGTTTCCTGAATTCCACACATGAGTGAAATGGTATTTGTCTTTCTCTGACTGACTTGTTTCAGTTAGCATTATACTCTCCAGATCCATCCATGTTGTTGCAAATGGCAAGATTTCATTCTTTTTTATGGTTGAATAATATTCCATTGTTTATATATACCACTTCTTTATCCATTCATCAGTTGATGGACACTTGGGCTGTTTCCTTAATTTGGCTATTGTAGATAATGCTGCAATAAGCATCTTGGTGCATGTATCCCTTTGAATTAGTATTTTTGCATTCCTTGTGTAAATAACTAGTAGAGTAACTGCTGGGTCTAGAGTAGTTCTATTTTTAACTTTTTGAGGAACCTCCATACTGTTTTCCAGAGTGGCTGCACAAGTTTGCATTCCACCAACAGTACAACAGGGTTCCCCTTTCTCCACATCCTCACCAATACCTGTTGTTTTTTGTGTTATTTATTTTTTAGCCATTCTGACAGGTGTGGGGTGATATCTCATGGTAGTTTTGATTTGCATTTCCCTGCTGAAGAGTAATGTTGAGCATCTTTTCATGGGTCTTTTAGCTATCTGAAAAATGTCTATTCATGTGTTCTGCCCATTCTTAATTGGATTATTCATTTTTGGGGTGTTGAGTTACTCTTTTTCTCTTTTAATTTGAAGCAACTTGGCATATCGGAAAACAGCCTTTGTTTGGAAATCAGGTCTGATTCAGTCTAAGTTATAACACGAAATAATTATCTAACCTAAGGCAACTAGAAAATAAGAGAGACCAGCAGAAAGTGTTTTTGGAAGGTTTATTCTCAAAGTTTATTTTAGCACTGAAATCTAATATTTTAAGCACATCCAAAAATGATGTCACATCTATTAAGATAGAAAGAAGTGACATAATTAGAAATTTCATCCTGCAGATAAAGTCCATAAACTAAACCCCACTAATTAGCCTCAACATTAGCACACCACGCCATACTCAGCAATTACATATTTCCTAATGTGAGCCTACCTCTTTGTGATCTTAATTTAAATGTATACATCTTTCCCCCTAAACCTTCTGTCCTAAATCAAAAGGGGCTTTTGGACATTGCCAGAGAGTGCCCAGTCCATGCCGTCTTTAAAGACAGGGAGACATGGATGCTCCACCACCCAATCCACCATGACAATTACACTGTTGAATTTAAGAATGCCCCCCAAACATCACAGACAAGAAACTGTACCTGCATATACATTCACAGACATCCATGAAGGCTTAGACAGAAGCCATTTTCACTACTTTTGTAAGTGATGAAGTCACTGTATATCTTCCTTTCAACCACATAAAATACCTACCATTCTGATCAGTTATTCTTCTTAGAGGTCTTAAACAGGAAATGGAAAATTTCAGGATGTAAAAAGGTGAGAACCAGTCTACACCTACTCTCACAGATTGTTGTCTTATAAACCCTTGGATGCAAAAGAACAGACCTTTGCTTTGGTGAGCTCAAGAATCCTTTTCAATTGTATTAGGAATGGTTTTCATATCATCAACCCAGTGAGAAAAAAAAGGCATAAAACTCCACACTGCATGACAGCTCACACCAGAATATATCACTCTAAATAAAAGTGTTTGCACATGTTATTCTATAATAGCATCACCTCTTCAGAGCTAGAGAGGGTTGGAAATAACTTGTCACAACTGTAGTTGCATGCATGCCTCTGCAACCCAATACCCAGTCTCCTATTATCAGCCACTTTCATTTTCTCAAACACCTTGAGACCTCATCACAATTCTGAACCAATTAACAAAATGGAAATTTTCTGAGAATTAGCTATTTTGAAGCAGTGACCACTATGTATTATACATTACTCCTGAAGTATTAATTTTATTTCAAGATTTTTGACAGTAAACTGGAGTCCACCTCCTAACCCACTTGCCCCTTAGATCCAGGGTAAGATTTAATAGCATCAGGAAACAAACAAGACACCATCTTCTTCCATTCTTATTTCCCTTTCCTGGCTTCTCACCTTCACTTTCTGCCATGCTGTCAGCCACATGGGTTAACTGGTGTGGGGCTTTATCTCTTATAGTGTAAGAGAGCTAACCCTGGTGTGTACTGCTTAGCAAAATGGAGTGAGAAAAGATGATAACAGCTAATTTTGTTGCAGAAGTTCCAAAACAAGTAGAGAGGAACCCCACTGAACAGGGGCAATATGTCTGATCAACCCATTCTTCACCTTAATTGTTCCTTTTCAAATTGCTTTCTTTCTTTTTTGAATCACAAACCCCTCTGAGAATCTGATTCAGTTTACAAGCATCCACCTAGAAATAGTACTCATAAACATAAATACAAAAAATAGGCTTACTATTTATCTCATTACATTGGAAATTGATCTACACATAGAATACTGAGAATTATAGTTTTTTCACTCTTATGAAAAAGTTATGCAATTTTCCTGGAACAAGAAATTAAAATATATTCAACATCTCATCAGTGTCAATATTCACTTTAATGGCAATAAGAGGTACAACCCTGACTCATGAAGTCTCTAATAGCAAATGGAATCAGAGCCCCTGTAGCTCACAAGATTTCATATGGATAGGGGGGCATCAAGAATGACCAAAATTCATATTACATCATTTCCTTTGTCTTCAGGTCAATGAGATTATCTTTGCTAAGTCTATATCATCAAAGTTATCTACGTCAGCAAATTGTTTCAATTTTAAAGGCATCCGAACAAAAATGACCTTCATAAGAGAGAAAGCCATTTGCCAAGTGTCTGTTGATTTTTGTCCCTAGAAACTCTCAAGGCCTATGTCAGTCTCACCTCCAGTATTAGAAAATTCATATTGTTTTTTGACTCCAGCCACCTCATTTACAGTAGCAGCTTGACAAAAAAAAAAAAAAATCTCATAGTTTTTCAGCAGCATTTCTAATAGTAAATTCAGCATTTTAACCAAAAGATTTGCTTCATATATGTGACTAAGATATCAGCCATTATAAATCTAGTCCTGGAATGAACTTCTCACTATCAATCTGTTCTAAGGAGTTTTCCTTTCTCTTAAGAAATTTTCAAGAATTAATCAAATTAAATCACTTCTAAATTTTGTCTCTGAATTGCCAACAAACTTCTCTATTAAGAAAGAGTCTCATGGTATGTTCTTGTGTCTTGACAAAGATCTACTGAAAAGGCACTGATGTGAGCTCTTGGCTCTGAGGAAGTTGAAGACTTTCACAGCAATTGAAAGACCTCTTTTGGGATTGCTGAGGGGCTGTTGACACCAGTACAGGCCCCTGTAGAAAGCCTGACATGTGAAGCATCTTTCCTTAGTGAAGCAGCGAAGGCTGAGGCAGTGCCAACTTCACAGATCCTCCATCTGTGCAGAGAATGCCAAGACATCCCATCCAATTCAACTTGTACTTGGCATGGAACATTCACCATCTTAAAGATATCAATGGCCTAAATGGTTTCCAAAGAGCTCACCAACAAGAAATTTTTCTTTGGTGAAGTTAGTCTACTCTCAAGGGACAAAAATCAGGAGCTGGCTGTGTTGAGAGACAAAAGATTTTTCCCAGCCATAGGCTTGAGGAAGATGGTGCACAGTCTGTGGGCCCTTCCATGGCTTTCAGGGTTTCACAGACCACAGGTTAAGTCCCTTCTGCACTCCTCTTTGCAACAGCTCTTTTTCTTTTTGGTATTGGGCCTAGCAGGAGACATTTACTGCTTCCAAAACTCAAAGCAAAAAATAGCACCCGGAATGTTAGTGTCATATAGTTCCTTCTGAAACTGCACTATAGTCATTCAAGCTCAAAACCTTTCCAATCCAGTGTGTGCAGACTACTCTTAAATTAGTGGATACTTTTCTGGGTGCCTGGATGGTTCTGTTGGTTAATCATTAGACTCTTGATTTCAGCTCAGGTCATAATCTCATGGTTCATGAAATTGAGCCCTATGCCAGGCTCTGACTGCTGTCTGTACTGACAGCAGGGTCCAGCTTGGGATTCTTGCTTTCCCTTTCTCTCTGCCAGCTCATGCTTGCATGCTCTCTCTCTCTCTCTCTTTCTCAAAATAAATAAATAAGCATTTAAAAAAATAGTGGACACTTTCTTCTTTACTTTCAAATTGTTTTTGTCATTCATACTCATTCTGGAAATATTTATTGAGCGCTTATTAGTGGCTGTATGTTAGGCACTATGCTATGTGTTGGAAATACGTCAGTGAACAAAATAGACATTGTCCTGTCCTCAAGAAGCATGTATTCTGGCACAAAAACTTAAGAAGAAAAACACCCGGTACTTAAATTAGACACCACTTCTTCCTAATCTGTTTTTCTTCCATAGTTCATTGCAAAAGCTATTCAATACACATCTGTTAAATTCAATCAACCAAGTTAAATATTATTTGACATGAAACTCAAACCAGTAATGTCAAGAATATTTTGGGGTAACTATTTGCTATTAAAAAATTCAGTGCTTATTGATTTCAACAAGTATTTCTCTGTGTGTGTGTGTGCGTGCGTGTGTGTGTGTGTGTGTGTGTGTGTGTTTTAAGTTCACAAATGTGGACAAACTTTGTGCTTTAGTTGAGATTGAGATTTATCAGAGTATTTGGAGAAGGTTGCAGATTTCCAACAGTCTATTATCTCATTGGTTTCTGTGCTCATGGATGTATCCATGAAAATCCTAAGGTCCTATCTATCAGCTTCTTCTTTCAAACATAGCAATCAGCACAGCAGCAAACTAATGAATTTGTCTGCACTAACCAGTGAATGATACAAAATAACTAAGCACTGAATGTAACTTGATCCCTTATGCCAATAATGAAGTCTAACTTTTTTTACTCCAATTTATTGTTTTTCTTTTTGATATTGCAAAATCATCCCAGTATTAGTCATTTACATCATACAGACTTATAATATCTCAACCTCAGAGTAAAAATAAAATCTTCAACATGAAATTACAAGCAAATTAAGGTCAAGGAAACATTTTTTTATTATCTTTAACAAAACACCTACATATTCTGGAGAAGAAAAATGTGTTCTAAAGATTTTACTTCCATGTGAAAAATGTTTCCACAGAAAGGAACAAAATAAAAATGCCATATGAGCATTTCTCCTAATGGCCTTTGTTTATAGTCTATTTATTTAATTATTTGGCCCCATCAGTCATACAGTTTATAAAATATTTGGACAAGGAGTGTCTGAAAGTAATCCAAGCCTTATGATATTTAGATTATATATAATTTAATAAGCACCAAACTCACTTACCTAAAAATATTTTTTCTGTCAACTGCCATGTGTCATGCTTAAATTCTCAGCATTTGGCATTGAGTCTCTAGTCATCCCCAGGTCATATGCAGAAGAAATTTATCCTCTAAGTGTTTAACTCATTAATGGGTTGAACACAATTGTGAGAATTATGTTGAGCCTTCTTAGTCACTTTGGAAATATGAAAGCAGAATCCTGAGAAACAAGATGGAAGGAAAGGTAAGCTCTTATGAGGCAAGATGACAGGATGTTCTGAAACACAGGGAATATGGGTTGAGCAGAAAGACCCCATGAAGGCAATGGATATATGTGCTTAAATCTGTGAAGGGAAGAAAGTAAAACAGACACTATAGGGCAGTAGAAAGAAGTTAGGCCCAAGATTCACAAGCTGTAAGTTCTAGTTCTAATGCTAGGATTTAATTTTGGATAAGTCACTTCATTTCCATATTGGTCACCTATTGCTACAATACTACTATGTAACAAATCAGTCTTAAATTCAGTGGTTTCTCATAGTAGTAAGTAGGTCGGCTTTTCAGTCATAACTTGACTGATCTAGGCTAGTCTTGGCTGTACTTGTCTAGCCTTAGCTCCAAGCTGCAGAGAGGCCCAAGAATGAGCCACATGCAATGGTTATCTGAGGTCTGTTTATCTTATGGCAAAACGCAGAATTCTAGGAAAGAAAGACAAATTATATAAGCACAAATCAAGCCTCTGCTCACATCATGCTTGTTATCCCATTAGCCAAAGCAAACCATATATGGTTATTCCGTTTACTGCCAAACCATAACAAAAGTGATGCTGTTACAGAAATGGGGGAAACTGTGACCAGCAACTCCATCTGGTTTACCACACCTGCTCTGGACTTTAGTTTCTGCTGCTGTATGACAACGAAGTTGGCCTAGGTCAGTGGTTCTCAAACACTGGCCTAGTGACCAACTGACCAATATTGGGAAAATATTTAAAATATTAGATTCCCAGCACTGGGTGAGATTCTAAAAACTGCGTTTGTCTACATCCCCCCAACTAGGTGATCCTGATACACAACCCTGAGTTAGATGGTCTGTAAGTCCTTCTATAATTTTTTAAGTTCATGAACAACTTTGCCTACTTTAGCGTTTATCTACAGCTCTGCTAGGTGCAACGGCAGAATGTCAGAGTACCTGCACAGGTGATGCTGCCTACCTGACAATGCATCTGATATAATCCATTAGCCCATATTCTCCCCTCGGTCTTCCCACTATGTAGATGCCTCTAGTAAGTGAGGCAGTCTGTTCTTCCTGCTTTAAATGTTAATCACTCTCCCCTTCTCACCATGATATGTCAGGTTTTCCTGCCCTCCCCCCACCATCCCAAATCAAATTCTTTGCTGCTTCAGGAATCTTTACTACATTCAGTTTTACATCTAGACAACAATGGGCACTGCAATCACTTTTAGTCACTTGCCTACAAAGAGATTTGTCCATTAAGCTTGGCAATATTAAAATCTCACTTTATGAATTTTCATATTTTTTTGGTTAGAAGACAGGCTAAAGAGGAAGTGCCCAAATTGAGATGAGAGGTAAAAAGAGCTTCCTTTACTGGGTCTTGGAAAAAGATAAATGTAGAAATGAATTTCTCATCTAATTATTCATTCCTGTTTATATATTCTTTAATGATATGTTTCCATGGTTACCAGCGTTGTTAAATGCTGCCTGTGTTTCACTTTGCTTTGATGCTATTTGAGGTAGTATGCCAGCAGAAGAGGTTCACTTTTAAATGAAAGATGCAATTGAGGCACGTATTTGATCTAGGGTTGAGTGTTCCTATGAAGAAGATAGTGACCATGACATTATTTTCTGTTTGTATAGTTTAGTGTAGTTCTTCCTTTGATGTTCCATGAGTGTCCCAGGAGTTAGGAAGGAAGAAAGGAAGGAAACGAGGGAGGGAGGGAGGAAGAGAGGAAAGGATGGAAGAAAGAATGTGAATCATATTCACATATTGAATTCATGTGTACATTTCAGTACCATTATATGTATTTAGTGGCATTTATTTGGCCAGATTGTCAAGTAGGTGAGGTTGCTTTTGATGTGCCCCACACTCTGTCCCTGCTCCTCACTCCACCTATACATGCCAAGAGTGAAATCCTCCTTTCAAAAATGTGTCATATATTCAATTACCTCACCTCAGTGTGAATTTTAGTCAGAGTGCCACCATTTCAGAGCTTGTCTGCTTTTGAAACCCTAATTGCCACTGAGAAATAAACAGCTTTATCCCAGGCTAAAACAATGTCAGGCATCCAGATCTTATAAGAATTTGGGTGCACTGCCTCAGAATGGGCCCTACAGGGGGACAGCATATTTCACTTGTATATCAGCCTCTATCTGTAAGTTGATAATTCAATCTCATTAGAAAATATCATATCAAGGAAGAAAATTAATCTCCAGCCACTCCTAAGAAATATTTACTTAGTATTTGTCTTCAGAAATATATATATAATATATAGCACCTATACATTAAATATATATATTATATGGTATATAATATATTGTATATTACATATATATATAAAATATATATATTAAAGGTATCAGTTTGGTTATGTAGAAATATCAGTAGGTTATTGAGGAAACTCACACCATTTAAGTAAAGTCAGCTTTTCCTTCTGTTTTTTTTTTTTCCCTCCTAAAAAGCTTTCTGGGTTTCTGACAGTTCTTAACAGAAAAAAAAAGTAACCTCTAAATTTCTTTTCATTTTCTTTCATTTTAGAATGATATGTGTTTCATAGATTTAAGGCAGTTTGGGCCTTCTTTTACTTGAACAAATTTAAGGGTAGCTATTTGATTCCCAGGAGTCCTGCACTATTCTACTAGGTTGTCATGAGGTTATTTTGTTTATATGAAGACTTTGCCTTCCAGTTTAAATTTGTGAACATGTTGATTCCTTCTTTGCTTTTGTTTGCAACTAAAAATCAAAACTTGTTATGATCCAAACCAAATTTAGAGGTTTTTATAGTTATCTTTTATATTTCCCTTAGATTTTTATGGGTTATTGATTTACAAGCTTGCAGAGAAATTGAGGTCACTTTTTTTAGCAGTTGGAGATGCAGGATAACTATTCCATGAAATCATGAAATTTTTTAAGCTGTGTGCACCCAAGTATAAGATAATCTGTAAAGCTCAAAGTTTTTAATGTTTTTATTTATATTCAGCCATCTTTCTGATGGCATTGCACACCAATTAAAAATGAATTCTCCTCTTTTCTTGAATTCATATGATTGTATTTTCCTCTCTAATTTTCGAAGCCTGTGTACTCTACCTACCCTATAGTTCCTGGTTGAATCGTTTCCTTTTTCATTTCTTTCTCATCTTTTCTAATCCCCCCTCTTCCAGATAATAAGGCCTCAGCATTTTAAATGTCAATCTTCAACATGTGTCATGATTTGCTTTTTTTAGGATAAAGTAACTGTTAAACTGACCTATTTTTTTATCCAAGAGAGAATAAGTGCTATTTTATACAGTGCAGTCTACACCAGGAGTCAACAGCCTATGAGGCACAATAACCCCCAGAAAACCTTGGAAGGACTATTTCAAGCCCAAACCTAAAGAGATGGAAAACACCAAAATTATCATGACTAGTCTTCATTTTATTTATTCTTCATCAGGTGGGGGTTGGCCCACTGTCACATTCATGTATATAAGGCACAGATCAGAGATAAAACTGGAGACTGGACACATAACTTGGAAGTATAGTGGCAGGTCTCTTGAAGATAGCACTTCATTTCATTTCATCTAATATGACTTGAAGTTGTAGTTTATTGTTGTCATAAAGTAGATGTGTGTGTGTGTGTGTGTGTGTGTGTGTGTGTGTGTGTGTGTATGTATGCACACATTTGGCAGGTCCATCACATTTCTCACAGATGCCCCTTCTGAGACGTCTTGATGATGGGAAGTTGCATATAGGATGCTCCATAATAGCATCTTCCTGCAATCTCTTAACTCCTAAAAAATAAAGTCCTCCAGGAGGACTAGAAAAAAGTAATTACAGACAAATGAGAGAAATAAGAACAAAGAAGAGGTATCTGGTTGCTGGAACAAAGCTGAAACTTGCGAGAGAATAGGAATTATGAGGATATAGAAGTACCAATGATATTTTGAGCAATAGACTGTAGCACTATAAACACATTTTCCTACATACACAGTGCCTTTCACTAGATCCCAGATAGACCATCATCCTCCGTGGTCTGTGTACCACCAGGGCCATGGAGCTACTAGCTTCCAAGATAAATGGTTTCCTCATTGGAAGGCTCTATTAGAACATTTTCCCTCCTGCTAAGAATTCCATTTATGCTCTCCAAAGCTTTATGGAAGGTATAAACCTCATTTTTGAGTCTCCACACCATAAATGGTTCAGAACAAGAGAATCTGACTGAGCTAGAACTGATATGAATCGCAGCTCAGTCACAAAGTAGCCATATCGTATAATATAAAGACTGAGTTTTCCTAATCTTTAAAATGGGATAACAATGCCTGTTTTTCAGAGTTGGCCTAACAAGTAGAGAGAATAATTTATCTATAGCGCTTAACCAATGCCCAAGAACACTCATTTAATTGATAAAGGAGTTTTACAGATTTGTCAATGAATTAAATGAAGCCTACATAGGCAGAGTACAGTAACAGGTTGCTCTCTGATGACAGAAGTCCCTGGAACTTAACATCTTCTTTCCAATTAAATGTACTTAATTCTTTCAACTTCTCCAGCATACAGTTTTTCAAAGGCATCCTACACTTTTCCACTCAAACTCATCTTGCTTAGTAGCGTAAGAGATAATACAAAAGAGGTAAAAGTCTGGGAACCAGGTCACCAGGTTCTTGTCCCAACTCTGCCATTAGTCAGCTCTGTGCACCAGCAAGCCATTCCCTGGTCTAAAACCACCAGTTAAGAAATGCAATCAGAAAACAATATACAGTTAGGAAAAAGAATACCTGCCTTCATATAATTAAACTAAGTATAGAGAAGAAATGCACAATGACAAAAAAGGGTCCCAAACTGTGTTGACATTTACCACTGAACACAGAGGCTAAAGCCCATTAGTAATACCCATTTGTGCTTATGAAATAATTACAGGTAATTTAGCTATTTATTCCTGTGATACCTTTTGGTGATTCATTTTAAATCATCAAGAATAAAAGCTCTGTGGCATCCTAAGGAGTCTGGAGGCTGCCGAAACCCACACTTGTAACTCTTGAGTTTCTATCAGCTGATTTTTCTTTAATGTACAAGCAGAAAATGATTCAGGGTGTTTAGAATGAATGTACTTTAAATTCTATTTATAAATTATATGTACTTTACCATTAAATAAGCCAGACCAACTCCAGCACATTATTATTTAAGTTCCCCTATCAAGAAGCCTTTCATTTAATTTTTGTAACTGTTTCTCTTTGAGACAGGCATTCTAATTGACAGCATTCCTTAAATGCATTCCTAATGAGGGGCTAATGGGCAAAACAGTCATATTGTGGCCAGGAGGTGTGAAGGATCAATATTCTGTTTTTGGTTAAGGTTATTGTTGTGAAGAGGATCTTGACCTGGTTTGGATTTGAGGTTGCCAATTTGTTTCTCTGTTAGAGTTAAAGTCAAGTTCTTGATGTTTTTGAAAACAGGAATAAGATAGTCATAGGAAAAGAAAGTAAAAGTTGATCTTGTAACTCTACAAATTTGCATCTAACTAGAAGGATCAAAAGTCACTTGGTGTAAGAGAAAGCATTGGTTTAGGAGACTTGCTCTCTTATCCTGCTTCCTTCTCCAGTTTTGTGATCTGAGTCACCAGAACTCAGCAAGACTCAGTTACCTTGGTTATACAAAGCTGAGTGGTTTTAAAATAATATCTTAGATTTCTTTTCATCTCGTTAGTTCTATGCTAAAGGGACACAGAAATAAAATTTTGCTATCAAATATGATTAAAAATTAATACAGAGTAAATCTTAGTCATTCAGGATTATATACATTCAAACCTTAATTCTAATCCTAACCAGATTGGATGGTGGACAACGGTGTACATATACACATTCATAGACACACACACACACACACACACACACACACACTAAATGGATATATATACACATATATATGTTCTAAAATTCTATAGAACTTACATACACTGCAAAACTAAAGTAAATTAAATGCTTTAAAATTTTAAATGATATTTGTTATGGCTATTTTTAAATAGGATGTATTGCAAAGTAGAGAATTCACAACAGCTGTATAAAAATTTGCTCATCTCAGTACAAGTAACCTGTTCTTACAATCTTTGGTCATTTCCAGATTATGCAAATAAAAATTTAAATATCTTGATTTAAACTGCATGAAGACATAACTTTCACATCACTGGACTGATAAATGTAATGACCAAACTGACAAATAATCCCTTATATTAGGAAAATACAGAACTTACAGTGAAGGTTGTTCAATAAAAGAACTCTCATAAATCCAAGGTAATATTTCAACATTAAAATGTTGATCATCAAGACAGAGGCAAACAATTAATTATTACATATTTTATTCTGACATACCATTATATTAATAAAATTGTCGTTAAAATGTCAATCTTGGCTATTACATAAGTGATACAGTGAATAGGTTTATAGGGAAATCTCAAGGTAAGATATTTTGCTCTTTAGGAAAATTGGTTCTTTAAGTTAATCCAAAATTTCAAGAAAATTGGGATCTTTCAAATTGATCTCATATATATTCAAAAGGATTAAATTTGAAAATTATTGCTCACAAAATTTTATTTTTCCATTTTCTGGAAAATTCCAGTCATCATTCAAAATTACATCATTATTAATGTAATAGCAAAGAGTCGTATTAGCCACTAAAATCTAAAGATTCCCATCTCAATCATTTATAGCTTGCAAGTAGAGCACTGCTTCAAGTCTAATGTGAACTCTGAGAATAATACAATCATAATATTCATTCACTAGTAGTACCTACTTAGATAGACTTTATGAGAATTAAAGGAAATAGGGTATAAAACATGTATCACTGCTAAATGAAAAGTTATTTTACCTCTTAAAACACTATGTTTTTGTTGACTTTTTAAATAGTACATAAAGCTTAGTAGGAAAAAATGGATTATGAAAGAGATTCAAATTTTCTTTTATTATTTTTTTGTGAATTAGTATAAACTAACTGCTACAACAAACAACTCCAATAATACAGTAACCTGAAACAATAAAAGCCAATTTTTCACTCTGGGTGAGAAATGATTCCTGGGTGTTCCTGATTGGTTCTCCTAAAATCAACTATAATGAAAACTCATAGTTTTTCTACCATTTCCTGGTTCTGGGAGTCCTCCATGTCCTGGGAGTACTCCTTCTTCAGGAAGCTGTTAGAGAAAGTAAATGGAGGATCACACTAGGCAGAGTTTTATGGGCTATGCCAAGAAAAAGTATCATTCGCACTTACATTCCATTTATCCACACAGAGCCACATGGCTATACTTAACCAAGGGGGTCTGAAAAATGCCTAACCATGTTCCCAGGACACTTATACATATATATGTTCTAAAACTCTGTAGCACTCACATATACTGCAAAACTACAGTAAATGATTTAGAATTTAAATTGATGTTTAATATGACTGTTTTTAAACAAGAGAATCCCAGGTAGTATAACCATAATTTTTGAAGAGAAAGTGAAATACAATATTTGAGACCCTAATTCTAAATTCTATAAAATTAAAAAGCTGTTCATCCTAAGAAAAGTCACTTAAGCCTCTTCAAGTCACTTAATTTATCTCCAATTCAGTGAATTGGGCTGGAAAATTCCCAAGGTTCCTTCCAAATCTAATCTTGTAAGTAAAGCAATTTACTGCAATTATAGTCAACCCTGATATTGGAAGCATTAAAGAAATAATTTGATAATAATCTATAATAATTTGATCACATTTTCTAATTAGAACTGACAAGATTTCTACTACTGAACCACCATCACTGGACACACAGTTAAAAGGTTGCAATTTGTTGAAATTATCCAGCAAAAAGATGGGGAAATTTTCATAATCCCATCATCCTGAAAATGTTTATAGTTTCTGCCGGACTTATCCTAGGCACCCTGAGTGCTCTTAAAAATTTACCAGAAAGAAGCAACTCTCTTGGGTTTAGAAGAGAAAGTGAATTCTGTTTCTTTTTTGCTAGTCTTTTCCCTCTACTTTGATGGCTTTTTCTTTACTCTTGATGGAGTATCTCTCTTTCCCTGTCTCCCCCATTGTCTCCCTTGTTATGAAATTATCCTGGGAAAATTGATTTCTGAGGTAGCAAATGGCTTTTGTGCTTAGCTAAAGAACAAGGAGAAATTATTATAAGTTACTGTTTGTAGAGGAAATGAGCTGCCCACATACATTCTTGGTTTATGTAACTATAAGCTTTAAAACTTGACAAATGTGAGGATAACAATAGAGTTATTAGACGCTCCAAATGTAAACACCTAATTTCAAAGCTTTTTTGTGTGTGTAGCAACAGAGAAAGCATAATTAACAGCAACATACACTTAACAACAGGACATGTGGACTGACTGTTTTCCCCATTCTTCGTACACGTGCAACATTTATTGACACCAGAGAAACTCACACATTGGGAAAGAATAACTCAGCTACAGAAACTTTTTGTCCAATTAAAAACTATAATTTAAAATATACCTCTACTTTTAGTATAGATTACTTTTTACTTTTAAAGTTTTTATTTAAATTTCAGTTAATATTACAGTGTAATATTTACAAGTGTAAAATAGAGTGATCAACAATTCCATTCATCACCAGGTGCTCACCACAAGTACATTCCTTAATCTCCATCACGTGTTTAATCCCCATCACGTCCCCCCACACCCCCTGCTTTGGTAACCATCAGTTTGTTCTCTATAGTTAAGGGTCTGATTCTTGGTTTGTCTTTTTCTTTCTTTTTTTTCCCTTTGCTCCTTTGTTTTGTTTCTTAAAATCCACATATGAGTGAAATGTCTTTCTCTGACTGACTTATTTCACTTAGCATTATACTCTCTAGGTCCATCCATGTTGCTGCAAATGGCAAGATTTCATTCTTTTTTATGGTTGAATAATATTCCATATATATACACATTAATAATATTCCAATATCATAAAATAATATTGTATTTTATGTATATTATACATAATATACATATAATATATATACAATATATGGGCTACCTCTTCTCTATCCATTCATCAATAAATGAACACTGAATTGTTTCCATAATTTGGCTATTATAGACAATGCTGCTATAAACATCAGGGTGCACGTCTTTGATTCAGTATTTTTGCTTTCTTTATGTAAATACCTAGTAGTGCGACTGCTGGATCATAGGGTAGTTCTACTGTTTTCTATAGTGGCTGCACCAACAGCGCAAGAGGGTTCCCCTTTCCCCACATCCTCACCACTACCTGCTGTTTCTTGTGTTGTTGATTTTAGCCTTTCTGACAAGTATAAGGTGATATCTCATGGTAGTTTTGGGATGTGAGGGCGATCTGGCTGCAACATCTGTCACCCTATTGATCGACAGGGTTGATTCGGCTGATCTGGCTGGCTAGGCGGGTGTCCCCTTCCTCCCTCACCGCTCCATGTGCGTCCCTCAGGAAGGTGTGCACACTGTGGAAGAGGACGACCTTCCCCGGTAGAGGAGGACCAGTCTTCGGTCAAGGGTATACGAGGAGCTGCGCTCTCCTGCTAGAACCTCCAAAGAAGTTCTCATGGTAGTTTTGATTTGCATTTCCCTGATGATGAGTGATATTGAGCATCTTTTCATGTGTCTCTTGGCCATTTGTATGTCTTTGGAAAATTGTCTATTCATGTCTTCTTTCCATTTTTAATTAGATTATTTGTTTTTTGGGTATTGAGTTTTATAAGTTCTTTTATATATTTTGGAAACTAACTCCTTATAGGATGTGTCATTTGCAAATAACTTCTTCCATTCCATAGGTTGCCTTTTAGTTATCTTGATTGTTTCCCTCACTGTGCAGAGACTTTTTATTTTGATGTAGTCCCAATAGTTTATTTTTGCTTTTGTTTCCCTTGCCTCAAAAAAGTTGCTACAGCTGATGTCAAAGAAATTCCTGCCTGTGCTCTCTTGAAGGATTTTTATGGTTTCTGTTCTCACATTTAGATCTTTAATCCCTGTTGAGCTTATTTTTGTGTACGGTGAGAGAGAATGGTCCAGTTTCACTCTTTTGCATGTTACTGTCCAGTATTCCCAACCCCATTTGTTGAAGAGACAGTCTTTCCCATTGGATATTCTTTCCTGCTTTGTCGAGGATTAATTGGTCATATAATTGTGAGTTTATTTCTGGGTTTTCTATTCCAATGATCTATGTGTTTATTTTTGTGCCAGTACCATACTGTTTTAATTACTACACCTTTATAATATAAATTGAATTCTGGAATTGTGATGCCTCCAGGTTTGCTTTGCTTTGCTTTTTCAAGACTGCTTTGGCTATTCAGGGTCTTTTTTGGTTCCATAAAAATTTAGGATTGTTTCATCTAGTTCTGTGATGAATGCTATTGATATTTTCATAGGAATCGCTTTAAATGTGTAGATTGCTTTGGGTAGTATAGACATTTCAACAATATTTGTTCTTCTGATCCATGGGCATGGAATGCCTTCCATTTTTTTTGTGTGTCATCTTCAGTTTCTCTCATTGGTGTTTATAATTTTCAGAAGATACAGGTCTTTCACCTCTTTGGTTAGGATTATTCCTCAGTATCTTATTATTTGGAATGCAATTGTAAATGGGCTTGATTTCTTAATTTCTCTTTATTCTGCTTTATTATTGTTGTACAGAAATGCAACAGATTTCTTGGTGCAGCTTACTTTTTACAAGCTGCAATACCTCACCTGGTGTATTCCTCTACTTATTTTCATAATCAAGGAAAATCTTTGATTGATGATAAAAAATAGTTCACAATCTATATTTTAGTACCTTTGATTACTACAAAATATTCTAGTGTTTAAAAATCCTTAGAATGGGATGCCTGGGTGGCTCAGTCAGTTAAGCATCTGACTTTGGCTCAGGTCATGATCTCACAGTTCATCAGTTCGAGCCCCGTGTCGGGCTCTGTGCTGACAGCTAGCTGAGAGCCTGAAGCCTGCTTCTGATTTTGTGTCTCCCTCTCTCTCTGACCCTCCCCTGCTCACACTGTCTCTCTCTCTTTCTCAGAAATAAATAAAACATTAAAAAATAATAATAATAATTTAAAAATAAAAAAAATAAAAATAAAAATCCTTAAAGTACAATTTTTCAATTTGCTCATGTTAGACTCTTCTTGAAAGGCAAGCCCAATCTTAAATTACTAAATTATTACCATCACAAAATAAAAACCTGATATTTTGGTGTCTAACCCAAACAGTCAAAAATTCCCTCTATTTCAGTAAAGCTAAATTTTTTTCTAGATTATTTCACTGAGTCATTCAATAATGTACCAGAAATGTTATGTATATAAATGTTATATATAAACACATATATAATAGAGTGTGTGTATATATATATAATAGACTATATAATATGCTAGTAATGTAATACAATACTCTATATAATGTATACTCTATTCCTTTACAAAAGCAATGTGAGACAGATTCAAATCGTCAAGATAGTCTATCTCTAGAAGGACAAAAAACATTAATACATTAAAACACAAAAAGAATGTGTCAGGATCTGATGAAAGCATAATCTGTATTCTCATTTCTACTCTATGTTATAGTATTTCTTGGAGTTATAATAACGTCTTTTGAGAAAATATCTCTATGGAAAATTCAATTATTATTCCCACATACACACTTTGCTCACTCACCCACCTCCTCACACATCTTCAAGATGGAGGGCAGAAACCACAAAAAGACCCCATTTCTCCTGGCTCTGATTAGCGAGAGAGGGAAGCTGTGCCCCAGCACATACCCTCCTGAGTGGAGAGCCCTGTGAAAGCCTAAATGCAATTGTTGAGCATCAAGCCAAGAGTACAGTGCCTTAAATGAACAGATCAAGCTGCCACGCAAAACCCACACTTCTGCCACTTGCAAAAAAGCTGGTAGAGGCTCTTGGGCACGAGTCTTACTGTCCCCGTTGTGAGATGGCTTAGCAAAGTTACCCTGCCAGCAGTCACTTCAACTGCCAGTAGATGAAAAAGAAATGGGATGGTGAGAGTGTTTTCTTCTATCTTGGCCTTACTGAGATACTGTTAATGTCTCTCTGGAAGCAAACTAAAGCATTAAATACCTTTGTTAATTTTTTTGAGCCAGAATTTAAAGCAAAATACTCTTCATCAAGATATTTAGAGAAAAGCTATTTGGGAGTTAGGAACTATTATGGGATCAATTGTGTTCCCCCCAAATTCATATTCTGAAGTCCTAGCCTGGTGCTGCAGATTGTCATTGTATCAGAAATAAGTATTTGAAGTGGTAATTAAGTTCAGATGAGGCTTTTAGGGGGTCTTAATCCAATGCAGCTGATGTCCTTATAAGAAAAGGAGATTAGGATACAGACATCACAGAGGAAAAAACCCACGTAAAGACACAAGAAGCTACACAGCCATCTACAAGTCAAGGAGAGAGGCCTAAGACAAAAGCAACCTTGCAGACACCTTGATCTCAGACTTCCAGCCTCTGGAACTCTGAGAAAATAAATTTCCATCATTTAGGGCACCCAGTCCGTGATACTTCATTATGGCAACTCTAGCAAGCTAATACGGGAACAGTTTACTAAAGGTAGACGAGTCAGGTCATGACCTTAGAACTAAGATCTAAAACAGCTTCCCTCTTCAGCATATCGTCCACACTCATGTAGTTATGATTACTTACATTTGTGGTCTGGACAGGCCACCCGCGGATTGGTTACGGCAGTGCACCGAACCTGGGACCCAAACACCATATTTGAGGTCTTAATCCACATCTCTAGACCTGCTGGCTGCCTTAGCCTTGTCAGCCTTCCAAAGTTGGCATCCAGGACTCAGCTCTCAGGTCCTGCGGCACACTCCTCATCCATTGCTACCTCCGCAGAGTGCGAGCTCTAGGTTTGGAATCTCGGTCGTATTCTTTACCCCATGCCAGTTCCTCAAACCTGCAAAGGCCAACGCAGCGGGCAATGTAAGTTCTTTCATTCAGCCACTCAGAAATTCACTCCACAACAAGTTTAAAATGTAAGTTAGAAAGTTTACATAATTTTCTGAGACTCTCAGAGAAAGGAGGATCCTTTGTATCCAGAAAATTTTTACAAAGCTGCTCTGTTATACACAATACAGACGATCCTAGAGGCATATTTGAAGTCACTGAGAAATGGAATGGGCGGTGAACAAGTTAGATTAGATTTCTCAGTTTAAAATCAATTCCTTGGGGCGCCTGGGTGGCTTAGTCGGTTAAGCTTCCGACTTTCGCTTAGGTGATGATCTCGCGGTTCGTGGGTTCGAGTCCCCGCGTCCGGCTCTGTGCTGACTGCCAGCTCAGAGCCTGCAGCCTGTTTCGGAGTCTGTGTCTCCCTCTCTCTCTGACCCTCCCCTGCTCATGCTGTCTCTCTCTCTCTCCTAGAAATAAATAAAAATTAAAAAAAAAAAACCATTCTTTTAAAAAAAATAAAATAAAATCAATTCCTTTTTGCTTTTAATTCCAATCAGAAGCTTCTTTACAAAGTGCTATGCCGGTCATAATATAAATTGCTGTTTTTTAAATGGCTTTTTCTCTGTTGGACAGTTCAAATCTATTCTTTTTCCTTAAGATTGTTGGCACTCTTAGTTGTCACTGAAAAAACTTATTCCTATAAATAAATATGGATTTTTGTAATATGCTTTTATGCTATTTTGAGGAAAATGAGATAACTATAGACATTTCCACTTTTTATTCAATGTTCAACCCTCATTAGAAGGAAAAGTTGTAGAAAAGGAATACACTCCTTTTAAAACTTCACATAACTTTCCTTTTGGTCTGTTTCAAATAGTAATGGATCTAGTTAAAACAGGAAGCTTGGGGTGATGGAAGGCTTTATCAAGAATGGTACACGAGCAAAGAAAATTTAAAGAAATTCTTAAATAGCCAAATCCATCTCAAGTGGCTCTTGTGATCTGGAGTGAAGGGAAGCTTTGGTGGGAGGAAGCTGAGAAAGTTTTTTCTTACTCCAAAAGGCTTTCCCAGGTATTGGAAGGAGAAAAAAATGTACTTTGTGGTGTTATTTATAGAAAATACTTCAATCTAGATATTGAATTAGTTTTTTAAAGTACAAATTGTTCATCAATGTCTGTTCAAGAGTAGAATAATTATATTAAACTTAAGAATTTGATTTTTTAGGGGCGCCTGGGTGGCTTAGTCGGTTAAGCGTCCAACTTTCGCTTAGGTCATGATCTCGCGGTTCGTGGGTTCGAGCCCCGCGTCGGGCTCTGTGCTGACTGCCAGCTCAGAGCCTGGAGCCTGTTTCAGTCTGTGACTCCCTCTCTCTCTGACCCTCCCCTGCTCACACTGTCT